>NC_071650.1:1792258-2126008 GCF_014839835.1 Dryobates pubescens
CAGTAAATGAATTGAATGACCTTGAATGCTTCCAGGCTCTCTGGAGAGCCTTTGCTGGTGTTCCTTCTTTCTTCCTTCTTTCTAGGCTGAATCCCCTCTCCTTCAATCTGAAAGCATTATTTTGACAGCCCTCCTAAAGAGCCTGTCCCCAGCTGGTGGTCAAGGCCAGGCTGGATGAGGCCTTGAGCAAGCTGGGCTGGTGGGAGGTGTCCCTGCCCATGGCAGGGGGTTGGAACTGGATGATCTTGAAGGACCCTTCCAACCCCAAACCATTCTAGGAGCCTATGAAGCTGTTGTGGCAAAAGCAGGAGGCTGGCAGGGAGCTCAGTCTAGGAGCAGGGCAGGGATTGTCCCCTTGGACTCAGCACTGGGGAGGCCACACCTGCAGTGCTGGGCTCAGTTCTGGGCCCTCACTGCAAGAAGGACATTGAGGGGCTGGAGAGGGTCCAGAGAAGGGCAAGGAAGCTGGGGAAGGGTCTGGAGAAGAGGGCTGGGGAGGAGCAGCTGAGGGAGCTGGGGGTGTTTAGTGTGGAGGAGGCTGAGGGGAGACCTCCTTGCTCTCTGCAGCTCCCTGAGGGGAGGCTGCAGCCAGGTGGGGCTTGGACTCTGCTCCCTGGGAACAGGTGAGAGGAGGAGAGGAAATGGCCTCAGGTTTCATGCTGGGAGGTTTGATTTGAACATTGGGAGAAACTTCTCCTTTGGATCAGTTCATTGAGATGCTCTTGACCCTGTGCTGGCTCTTCTCTTTGTCCAGGCATGCCCAGTTTGCACTGGGGCCACCCAGCCCTGCCTGAGCCCAGGGCCCAGCTGTGCTGGGGCTGAGGAGCCCTCCCCTGCCACCAGCACCTGCCTGGGGTTTTTCCACTGCTTTGCAGGAATGTTGCTCTGTTCCTGGAAGGAAGCTACCTCAGCAAACCAGGTGGGGCCAGCAGGCCAGCATGTGAACTGGTGCAGACTGGTGTAAACTGGTGTGTGGCAGGGAAAGGAGCAGCAAAGGGCAAAGGAACTGAGGAGGAGAGATTGGAGCCCTGCCAAGAGATAGGCTGCAAGTGTGGTGGTAGCCACAGGGCACAGGGAGATGGCCAGGAGGGGACAGGCAGCAAAGGTGCTGGGAACAGGAGGTGGACAGAGAGAGCAGAGCCCAGGGGGTGAACACAACCTTTGCCAGTGGAGCCAAGCAGAAAGGTGGCTTTGGTGCTGAGGTCTGGGGTGTTGAGAGGGGCAGGGCACACCTGAGCACCAGCCCTCCCCCACAGCCCACACCTTCCCCTTCTCCCCAGGCCAGGCTGCCACCAGTTCCAGCCAGGTGCCTGCTGAACCTTCAGCCCCAAGTGCCAAGGGCCAAAGAGGCTCAGAGGTCTCCTCCCTGCTCTGCAAAGGGGTTTCAGGTTCCACCTCTGCTGCCATCAGGTTGCTGTAGTCACAGTGAAACAGGCAAAAAGAGGGAGCAAAACCAAGCAGCAGAACAGGCCAGGCTGGCTTGGTTGCAGCAAGGAACAAAAGCAAGCAACAAAGAAACAACACAAAGCAATCAAATCTTCTCCTCACATTGCAGCTAAGAAGCTTAGAGACAAAGCCATGGGCACAGCTCAAAAGCTCCCCCTTGATCTGAAGCAACAGAGGTGGCTCCAAAGCAGCTTTTGTTCCCCTTCTGCCTTATTAGGAACCTCTAAGGTGAAAGAAAATCCTCCTTGGGTCTGAAAATCCTCCCTCTTGGGTCCAACAACACATTGACATCAGCTCACTGACATGGTTTAGCCCCAGCTAGCAAGTATGCCAAGCACAAAGCCAGGCTGGGTGAGGAGGGGCAGGAGAGCAGCCTGCAGGAGAAGGCCTTGGGGGTGTCAGTTGGTGACAAAGTGCCCAGGAGCCAGCAGTGGTCACTGGCAGCCCAGCAGGCAGCTGTGTGCTGAGCTGCAGCCAGGGCAGGGAGGGGATTGTGCCCCCTGCTCTGCTCAGACCACCCCTGCAGCACTGGTGTGGCAGCACACCTGGAGGGGCTCCAGAACAGTGTGGCCATGGCACCTGGGGCCATGGCTTAGGGGCCATGGTGGTGCTGGGCTGCTGGTTGGACTGGATGAGGCCTTTGCCAACCAAAACACTTCTGTGATTGAGCTGAGCTGCTTTAAGCCCTGGCTGCAGGGCCCCAGGGGTCCCTCCCCTCCTCTTGGTGGTGGCCCCAGCTGCACCTCCTGCTCAGACACTGCCCAGGCTGGGCAGGGCAGGACTGTGTCAGCAGCAGGGAGGAAGCAGCAGCAACACCTCCTCTGCACCACCCCAACAGAACCATTCTTTATTAGCTACAGAAGGGAAGGGTAGGTAAGGGCATCCCTGCACCCAAGGCAAGAGCTGATGGCCTCTGGTTAGGCAAGGTCTTGTTTTCATCTTCCACACCATTCTCCCACAGCCTCCAGCACACCCTCCAGGAGGAGCTTTGGTGGGGGTGGGGGAGGGAGGTTCAGGGAATTGCAATTCCTGGGCATTGTGGTTGTGCCTTGAGTCCAGCACCACCCTTCAGGGCTTGGAGGAAGTGCTGCTGTCCCCAGGGCAAGTTAAACATTGTCCCTCTCTGTCATCACCAGTCAGGGATGGCAGCTCCAGGCAGGCAGGGCATGAAGAGGCTCTTCTGGAACAGCAGGTTTAGGGAGGGGAGCAGGCTGACATGGATGGGCAGCAACATCAAGGACCTGGTTTCACACCCATGCTCCTCAGGCTCTGCAGAGGGACCTGCACAGGCTGCATCCATGGGCTGAGGCCATGGGATGAGATCCAACAAGGCCAAGGGCTGGGTCCTGCCCTTGGGCCACAACAACCCCAGGAAGGCTGCAGGCTTGGGGCAGAGGGGCTGCAAAGTGCCCAGCAGAGAAAGCCCTGGGGGTGTTGGTGGGCAGCTGGCTGGAGAGGAGCCAGGGGGTGCCCAGGTGGGCAAGGAGGCCACCAGCAGCCTGGCCTGGGTCAGCAGGGGTGTGGGCAGCAGGAGCAGGGCAGGGATTGTCCTCCTGCACTCAGCACTGGGGAGGCCACACCTGCAGTGCTGGGCTCAGTTCTGGGCCCTCAGTGCAAGAAGGACATTGAGGAGCTGGAGAGGGTCCAGAGAAGGGCAAGGAAGCTGGGGAAGGGTCTGGAGAAGAGGGCTGGGGAGGAGCAGCTGAGGGAGCTGGGAGTGTTTAGTGTGGAGAAGAGGAGGCTGAGGGGAGACCTCCTTGCAGAGCAGTGAGGTAGTTGAGGCCTCATCCCTGGAGCTATGCAAGGTCAGGCTCGACAGGGCTCCTGCTCTGGGGGAGGATGCCCCTGCTGACTGCAGAGGGGCCTGGACTAGATGACCTTTGGAGGTCCCTTCCAGCCCAACCCATTCTGAGTCTATGACTGTTGCCCTGATAGCAGGGACAGCCCTGGAGGCATCATGGTGTGGCTCAGGGGCCCCATCTGTGCCTTGCCTTTGGAAGCTGGATGGGTTTGGGCCCCCAATTCCCCTGCCTCAAACCCAGCCCAGAGTGGACTGAAGGGCATCGCTTCCTCGGGCAGGAGCTCTGTCTTCATTGCCATTTCCTCACATGGAAAGCACAGAACAGACACCAAAAAAACCCACAAAAAACCCCACCCTAACCCCAGGCTGGAAGTGGCAGTGGGTGACCAGCTTGGGTGGCCATGAGGGAGGCTTGCAGGGGCTGAGGCTCTTAGGAGGACTTCCATCGCCGGAGGGACCACACCTGATGGATGACGTAGATCAGGGTGGCCACGAAGGCAAACACCTGCAGTGGGCAAACACAGCAGCCAGTTAACTTTAGATTGGCACTCAGCAAACACCCCCTGGGTGCCTTGGAGGCCTGGTGACCCCTGGAGGCCTGGTGACCTTGGAGGCCTGGTGAGCCTTGTGTGCTTGGAGGGGTTGGACAGCTGGGGCGAGTCAAGGTCTGCTCTGGAGATGTGGATCCAGCGGCTGTGGAGCAGCCTCCAGAGCAGATCTTTGCTTGCCTGTAACTGCCACACCTGCTTGCCTGGCACTCACCACAGCAGCAATGTTCTCCTGGTAGATGAGCAGGTAGGCAGGTATGCTGGCTGCAGGTGCAATGCTGTAGGTGAAGAAGGCTTCCAGCACAGCAGCACTGAGGTAGAACAGAGCTGCAGTCGACTGGCAGATGGCATCCTAGGGAGCAAGGATCAGAGAGGCATGGAATTGGCAGGGCTGGAAGGGACCTCAAGGAGCAGCCAGTTCCAATTCCCCCCACCATGGGCAGGGACACCTCACACTGCAGCAGGCTGCTCACAGCCACAGCCAGCCTGGCCTGGAAAACCTCCAGGCAGGAGGCTTCCACCACCTCCCTGGGCAGCCTGTGCCAGGCTCTCACCACCCTCAGGGGCAACAACTTCTTCCTGACATCCAGTCTGACTCTCCCCACTTCTACTTTTGCTCCATTCCCCCCAGTCCTATCACTCCCTGACACCCTCAGAAGTCCCTCCCCAGCTTGCTTGGAGCCCCCTTCAGACATTGCAAGGCCACAAGAAGGTCTGCTGGGAACCTTCTCCTCTCCAGACTGCACAACCCCAACTCTCTCAGGCTGTCTCCAGAGCAGAGCAGCTCCAGCCCTCTGCTCACCCTCCTGGCCCTTCTCTGGACCCCTTCCAGCACCTCCAGCCCCTTCCTGGAAGAGAGGCTCCAGAGCTGGACACAGAGCTCCAGGTGGGGTCTCAGCAGAGTGGAGCAGAGGGGCAGAATCCCCTCCCTGGCCCTGCTGGCCACACTTCTCTTGCTGCAGCCCAGGCTCTGCTTGGCTCTCTGGGCTGCAAGTGCTCCCTGCTGGCTCCTGCTGAGCTTCTCCTCCCCCAGCACCCCCAAGGCCTTTTCTTCAGGGCTGCTCTCACAGCCTATATCAGTGCCTGGGACTGCCCTGACCCAGCTGCAGGACCTTGCCCTTGGCCTTGCTGAGTCTCATGACATTGGCTTGGGCCCAGCTCTGCAGCCTGCCCAGGTCCCACTGGATGGATCCCTTCCCTCCAGTCCTTGCCAAGGAGGGAGCACACCATGGAGGGAAAGGAACCCACACAAGTGAGTCCCAGCCTGTGGTCTGCTGTGCAGAGGACACAACTGCCTGCTGGTGCCAGCAGAGAGGGCTGAGGGCCTGGGGTTTGTCACAGGCACTCACCAAGGTAACCCAGGAGCTGCTGCCTCCGTGCACAGCAGCGACGTAGAGGCACAGGAGGATGCTGGTCATGACGAAGCAGAAGACGGAGACAAACATCACCCAGCCTTGCAGCATGGCTGACTGCACCCTCGAGGAGGCCACCAGGATCCAGACAAGGCCCCCAAAGACCTTGGGAGAGAAGGCAGAGCTGGGGTAAAGCCACACAGCCAGAGCAGAGTCCAAGCCACGCTGGCTCCGGCACCGGCACTGCGCAGGAGGATCTCCAGTGCTGCAGGAG
This sequence comes from Dryobates pubescens, assembly GCF_014839835.1. NCBI lineage: Eukaryota > Metazoa > Chordata > Aves > Piciformes > Picidae > Dryobates > Dryobates pubescens. The sequence continues at coordinate 1,797,680 of NC_071650.1, forward strand.
GGTCTGCAGTGCTGCAGCATGGTCTGCAGTGCTGCAGCATGGTCTGCAGTGCTGCAGCATGGTCTGCAGTGCTGCAGCATGGTCTGCAGTGCTGCAGCATGGTCTATAGTGCTGCAGCATGGTCTGCAGTGCTGCAGCATGGTCTATAGTGCTGCAGCATGGTCTATAGTGCTGCAGCATGGTCTGCAGTGCTGCAGCATGGTCTATAGTGCTGCAGCATGGTCTGCAGTGCTGCAGCATGATCTATAGTGCTGCAGCATGGTCTGCAGTGCTGCAGCATGATCTATAGTGCTGCAGCATGGTCTGCAGTGCTGCAGCATGATCTATAGTGCTGCAGCATGGTCTGCAGTGCTGCAGCATGGTCTGCAGTGCTGCAGGATGATCTGTAGTGCTGCAGCATGGTCTGCAGTGCTGCAGCATGATCTGTAGTGCTGCAGCATGGTCTGCAGTGCTGCAGCATGGTCTGCAGTGCTGCAGCATGGTCTGCAGTGCTGCAGGAGGATCTATAGTGCTGCAGCATGGTCTGCAGTGCTGCAGCATGATCTATAGTGCTGCAGCATGGTCTGCAGTGCTGCAGGAGGATCTATAGTGCTGCAGCATGGTCTGCAGTGCTGCTGGAGGATCTATAGTGCTGCAGCATGGTCTGCAGTGCTGCAGGAGGATCTGCAAGCTGCAGGGTGATGTCCAAGCTGCAGGATGATCTGCAGTGCTGCAGGATGATGTGCAGTGCTGCAGGGTGATCTGCAGTGCTGCAGGGTGATGTCCAAGCTGCAGGTGGTGTCTTTGCACCAAACACACATCACAGCTTTGCTCTGTGCCACATCAGCCTGCTTGGTTCTTCAGCTAGTGCAGAGGTTAGGCCATGCAGCCCCCTACAGTGAGGAGCTCCTCAGCTGAGCACACCCTGGGTGGAGATCAGAGCTGCTGGGGGGGACCTGCCTCTCATCACTGACTGCTCTTGGATTTGCCAGGCAAACCCCCAGAGGTAACTCTCAGAGTCTCACCAAGATGCTCTGGCAGGGGGGGTTGGACCTGATGATGTCTGGAAGTCCCTCCCAACCCCTAGTGTCCTGTGAGGCTGTGATCATTGTGAGCAGCAGCAGATCCCTGGCCAGGCAGCAGCCAGGTGCCAGCTCATACAGAACAGCATTTCTGTGGCCTTGGAGGAGGTGACTGCCCCTCTGCTTCCCCTGCTGAGACCTCACCTGGACTGCTGTGTCCAGCTCTGGAGCCCCCAGCACAAGGACATGGAACTGCTGGAGAGGGTCCAGAGGAGGCCACAAAGATGATCAAAGGGCTTGAGGCTTATGGGATTAGGCTGAAAGAGTTGGGGCTGTGCAGCCTGGAGAGAAGGTTCCAGGGAGACCTCAGAGCAGCCTTCAGTACCTGAAGGGGGCTCCAGGAGAGCTGGGGAGGAACTTTTGCCAAGGGCTGGGAGTGACAGGAGAAGAGGGAATGGATTGAAGCTTGAGGAGGGCAGATTGAGACTGGAGATGAGGAAGAAAGTCTTTGGAGTGAGGGTGGGGAGACCCTGGCACAGGCTGCCCAGGGAGGCTGTGGCTGTCCCCTCCCTGGAGGTGCTCAGGGCCAGGCTGGATGAGGCCTTGAGCAGCCTGGGCTGGTGGGAGGTGTCCCTGCCCATGGCAGGGGGTTGGAACTGGATGAGCTTTGTGGTCCCTTCCAAGCCAACCCATTCCAGGTCTCTGGTTTTGCAGTGGAGGAGCAGTGCCTGCAGTGTGCTGCTCAGGAAGTGTCACCACACTGGTGCCAGCCCCCAGGGCAGGGAATTCCCTGGTCCCACTGCACAAACTGAGAGGTGGTGAGGACCTGGCTGCAAGCAGGGCTGTGGAAAGCTGCTGGTTTGGTGCCTCCTGGCACACCCCAAGGCTGCCACTGATTGAGGGCACACCAGGAATGTGCTGCAGCTGAGGACCCTGGGGACAGCCTTGCAGCTGCTCCATGAAAACCCAGCAGAGGTGGGGTGGGATCTGAGGTGAGTGCAGAAGTGTCCCTTCTCCTTCCTCAGCCCTATCTCTGATGCTGATCTGCCTGTTCACCCAGGCAGGAATGTCTGACATGCTTTGATTCCTGACTTGGGGCTTTATGGCTTTCAGCAGCCTCATAAAAATTCAGGAAAGGGTCAAGAGGCTTTCAGCACCCAACCCCCAGCAGGCTGGGGACAGCAGGCTAGGGACAGCAGGCTGGGGACAGCAGGATGGGGACAGCAGGCTGGGGACAGCAGGCTGGGGGACAGCAGGCTGGGGGACAGCAGGCTGGGGACAGCAGGCTGGGGGATAGCAGGCTGGGGACAGCAGGATGGGGGACAGCAGGCTGGGGGACAGCAGGCTGGGGACAGCAGGCTGGGGGACAGCAGGCTGGGGACAGCAGGATGGGGGACAGCAGGCTGGGGGTCAGCAGGCTGGGGGACAGCAGGCTGGGGGACAGCAGGCTGGGGGACAGCAGGCTGGGGACAGCAGGCTAGGGACAGCAGGCTGGGGGACAGCAGGCTGGGGACAGCAGGCTAGGGACAGCAGGCTGGGGACAGCAGGATGGGGACAGCAGGCTGGGGACAGCAGGCTGGGGGACAGCAGGCTGGGGACAGCAGGCTGGGGGACAGCAGGCTGGGGGACAGCAGGCTGGGCTGGGGGACAGCAGGCTGGGGACAGCAGGCTGGGGACAGCAGGCTGGGGACAGCAGGCTGGGGGACAGCAGGCTGGGGACACCAGGCCAACAGAGCCTGGGCCTCTGAAAGGCTTTTTTGTCCAAAGCAAACCTCTGCCTGCAGCCTGCCCCAGCCTGTGGAGGCAGGCCTGGCTCCCACAGGATTGTCAGGGCTGGAAGGGACCTCAGGGCTCAGCCAGCTCCAACCCCCTGCCATGGGCAGGGACACCTCACACCACAGCAGGTTGCTCACAGCCACATCCAGCCTGGCCTGGAAAATCTCCAGGCAGGAGGCTTCCACCACCTCCCTGGGCAGCCTGTGCCAGGCTCTCACCACCCTCATGGGCAACAACTTCTTCCTGACAGCCAATCTGAATCTCCCCACTTCTAGTTTTGCTCCATTCCCCCCAGTCCTATCCCTCCCTGACACCCTCAAAAGTCCCTCCCCAGCTTGCTTGGAGCTCCCTTCAGATACTGCAAGGCCACAAGAAGGTCTCCTTGGAGCCTTCTCCTCTCCTGACTGCACAACCCCAACTCTCTCAGGCTGTCTCCAGAGCAGAGCAGCTCCAGCCCTCTGCTCACCCTCGTGGCCCTTCTCTGGACCCCTTCCAGCACCTCCAGATCCTTCCTGGAAGAGAGGCTCCAGAGCTGGACACAGAGCTCCAGGTGGGGTCTCAGCAGAGTGGAGCAGAGGGGCAGAATCCCCTCCCTGGCCCTGCTGGCCACACTTCTCTTGCTGCAGCCCAGGCTCTGCTTGGCTCTCTGGGCTGCAAGTGCTCCCTGCTGGCTCCTGCTGAGCTTCTCCTCCCCCAGCACCCCCAAGGCCTTTTCTTCAGGGCTGCTCTCCAGCCACTCCTCACCCAGCCTATATCAGTGCCTGGGATTGCCCTGACCCAGCTGCAGGACCTTGCCCTTGGCCTTGAACTTCATGAGGTTGGCTGAAACTTTGCTCTTCTGGCAGCACTTGGGGTTGGAACTGGATGATCCTTGAGGCCCTTTCCAACCTTCTCAATTCTCTGATTCTCTGGCAGGGGGCACAGAGGACATGGGGAGTGCAGGGGTGAAAGGTTCTGCTTGAAACTTTCCCTCTCCCAGGCAGTGCTCACAGCAACTGCTTCTGATCACCTGTGCCAAATCCTCTGGGCTAGGATCCTCCTCTGCTGGAGGAAGTGACCATGTGGGGAGAAGTTCCAAGGGGCTCCTTTAACTCTTTGCTCACTCAGCATTGCCTACAGCCCCAGGCACAGCTCTGCACCTCCTGCACGCTGGGGAAGTTGCAGCTGAGCAGCAGAGGGGGGTTGCAGCTGAGCTGCACAGGAGGGGTGCAGCTGAGCTGCACAGGGAGGTTGCAGCTGAGCTGCACAGGAGGGTTGCAGCTGAGCTGCACAGGAGGGGTGCAGCTGAGCAGGACAGGAGGGGTGCAGCTGAGCTGCACAGGGAGGTTGCAGCTGAGCAGCACAGGGAGGTTGCAGCTGAGCTGCACAGGAGGGTTGCAGCTGAGCAGCACAGGAGGGTTGCAGCTGAGCTGCACAGGGAGGTTGCAGCTGAGCTGCACAGGGAGGTTGCAGCTGAGCTGCACAGGAGGGTTGCAGCTGAGCAGCACAGGGAGGTTGCAGCTGAGCAGCACAGGGAGGTTGCAGCTGAGCTGCACAGGAGGGTTGCAGCTGAGCAGCACAGGGAGGTTGCAGCTGAGCTGCACAGCTTCCACAGCCCAGCATGCTTGCTGCTGGTAACCTCAGGCAGCCTCCTTTATCATCTCCCATTTCATGGAGCGGCTGAACGAAAGCCCCCAGCAAGCCCTCCCCACTGCTGAAGGCAGCAATCCCTGCAGGGCTGCAGAGGCACCACCCAATGCCCTGCAGCCTGCAGGAGAAGGTCAGAGCCCCCAGCTCAGGGCTTGTGGCTTTGCTGTGAAGGTGAGGCAGAGGCCCAGGGGGTGCCCCCAGCCCCATGTGGCTCAAGGGACCTCCGGCACCACAGCCTCCGAGTCCTCTGGTCCCTCAGCCCCCTGCAGCCCCCTCCCCAGCAGCACCTGTGGCAGCACTCACCAGCTCAGGGATGAAGAGCACATCTGGGAAGGTCAGCAGGACCCTCAGGCCGCTGGGCAAAGAGGTGCTGGCAGTTGCTGAGGACATCGTGAGCCTCTCCCAGCGCCGCCGGCAGCCGCTCCGAGCTAGGTGCCGCACGCAGCCTGCTCCCCTCCTGCTCTCTCTTCCTCCTTCCCTCCTTCCTGCTCTTCCTCCTCACCTCCCTCCTTCCTACTGGCAGGTGAAGATAACTGTGAGTGGCACAGGTGTGGCCCAACCCCTGTGCCCAGGCCTTCCCTGCTGGCTGGCAGGAGCCACCCTGGTGTGCAGGAGAGGTGGGCAGCCCTGCTGGGGCACTGGAGGCACAGCTGTCTGCACAAGCTGAGGGCAAGGGCCTGGGTGTGGGTGGGTGGCACTGGCTTACCCCCAAGGGCAAGAGTAAGACCTGGCCCAGCCAGCTGGGCAGCCTCTCAGCCCCTCTGTTTGCAGAGTCAGTCAGCTCTGTCCCCCACCCACAGCAGCAGGCAGGAGGGCAGCTGGCAGCCAGGGCGAGACAGGGCATGCAGGCAGGGCTGAGGAATGCCACAGTCACAGAACTGCCCAGGTTGGAGGAGACCTTGAAGATGGTGGAGAGCCTGGCACAGGCTGCCCAGGGAGCTGGTGGAAGCCTCCTGCCTGGAGGTGTTTCAGGCCAGGCTGGCTGTGGCTGTGAGCAACCTGCTGTAGTGTGAGGTGTCCCTGCCCATGGCAGGGGGGTTGGAGCTGGTTGCTCCTTGAGGGCCCTTCCAGCCCTAGGAACTCTACAGTTCTGTGGTGGAATCCAACCACCAAGCTGGCAGCAAAGAGCCCTCACCTGAAGCATATCCCTGAGCACTGCACCTGTAGTACTCTTCAACTCCACCACCTCCCTGGGGAGCTTGCTCCAATGTCACACAGCAGGGGTGCACCCCAGGGCGAGGGTGCTGCCCTTGCAGGGGCAACCACTCATCATTCACATCCCCTGTGGGGCTGTGGAGCCTGGAGAACAGCAGCCCCAGAGGGAATCTGAGCAAAAAGGGATTGGATGTGGCACTTGGAGCCATGGCCTAGCTGCCAGGAGCTGTTCTGTATTGGGGAATGGGTTGGACTGGATGATCTCTGAGGTCTTTTCCAACCTGGTTGGCTCTGTTCTGTGATTCTGTAATGCTCAGCAAGAGCTGAAGGAGCTGTGGGGGGCACGAGGCTGGGGCCACTCTCTGCTCAGTGCTGCCCAGTGATGGACAAAGGGCAGTGGCCACAAACTGCAACCCAGGAGGCTCCACCACAACATGAGGAGAAACTCCTTTGGTGTGAGGCTGCTGGAGCCCTGGAGCAGGCTGCCCAGAGAGGTTGTGGAGTCTCCTTCTCTGGAGAGCTTCCAGCCCCCCTGGGCCACTGTGCTGCTGGGCAAGCTGCTGTGGGTGCCCTGCTGGAGCAGGGGGCTGGACTGGGGGAGCTCCAGGAGTCCCTTCCAGTCCTACCCTGCTGGGGTTTGGTGAGTGCCACACTCCATCAGTGGGAGATCATGGAGATGTGTCTGGGCAGAGGGCATCTCCCCAGAAGCTTGACACAGCAGGGTTTGGTCAACCATCTTGGACAGAGGGAATGGATTGAAGCTTGAGGAGGGCAGATTGGCACTGGAGATGAGGAAGAAATTCTTGAGAGGGAGGGTGGGGAGGCACTGGCACAGGCTGCCCCTCCCTGGAGGTGCTCAAGGCCAGGCTGGATGAGCAACCTGGGGATGAGCAAGCTGGGCTGGGGGGAGGTCATCGTAAGGATCATTTCGTTCCAAGGGCCCTGTCATTGCCAGGGCTTAAGTCTACACCCTCTGAAGAATGATTGTGCTGCCCAAGCCTCCAGCTTTGTGATGGGAGACACTGCCTACAGCTGGAATGCTGGCCCAGCAGTCACACTCACAGCGAGCTCCAGGCTGAGTGCTGCCTTCCTGTCACAGAGTGCTGGAAGGGGCCTCCAGAGATCATCCAGGCCAACCCCCACCCAGGGCAGGGCACACAGGAACTCATCCAGGTGGGGTTGGAATATCTCCAGACAGGGAGACTCCACAACCCCCCTGGGCAGCCTGTGCCTCACCAGCCTCCTACTGAAGAACTTCTCCCTCAGCTCCAGGCTGACCCTGCTCTGCCTCAGCTTCAAACCTTTCCTCCTTGGCCTGTCTTGAGACACCCTCAGCAAAAGTCCCTCTGCAGCCTTCCTGCAGGATCCCTTCAGCTACTGGAAGGCAGCTCTGAGGTCCCCCTGGAGCTTTCTCTTCTGCTACAGACCTCTGCAAACCCCAACAGACTTCTGCACAAACCTCCAGACCCTTGCAGACTCATACAGGAGCCTCCAGGCCTCTCGAACACCCTGCAGGCCACCAAAGACACCTGCAGACCCCTACAGTCCCCTGCAGAGCCCCTCCAGACCAGTGCAGACATCTGCAGACCCCTGTAGACCACTGCAGGACCCCTGCAGATCCCTATGGACCTCCACAGACCCCCTAGAGACCTCTCCAGACATCTACAGAATCCCCCAGACCCCTCCAGACCAGTGCAGACATCTGCAGACCCCTCCCGACCTGTACAGACCCCCAGTGTCCTCCCAGTGCCTCTGAGTGTTTCAGTATGGCCCCAGTGCTCCCAGCTCCCCCCAGTAAAGCCCCAGGACACTCCCAGTTCCTCCCACTGCTTCCAGCAACCCCCAAGTCCCCTTCCCAGTGTCCTCCCAGTGATCCCAGTAGCTGCAAAAGCCATTCAAGCACTCCCAGTAACACCCAGTGCTCCCAGCATGGCCCCAGCGTGCTCCCAGTGCTCCCAGTGGCGTTGGGGGGCTCAGGAGAGGCTCCGGGGGGCTCCCAGGCGAGCCCCAAAGGAGCCAGGGGGGTGGTCTCAATGTGGCTTTGGAGTCCCTGTCAGGTCCCCGCAGTGCCTGGGCTGTCCTGTGGTGTTGGGGGGCTCTGGAGGGTCTCCCGGGGGACCCCAGGAGGGTCCCGAAGGATCCCGGGGCTGTCTCCGCGTGGCTCTGGGGTCTCCGTGGGGTCCCCCCCGAGCCGGGGTCGCCCTGCGGCGCTGCGCGGGACCCGGCGCTCGCGCTCCCTGCTGCCGCCTTGTGGCCAGGGCCAGGTACTGCCTGCGCCGGCTGCTGAGCGCCGGCTCTGGAGGGGCTCTGGAAGCAGGTAAAGGGTTTGGGGCGGGGGGCGGGGGGGAGCCGGTGACGTTTAAAGGGGTTTTGTGGGCATCAAAAGTGGTTTGGGGGCCTCTGGAGGGTCCCGAAGGTGGTGTGGCAGTGAGGTTCAGGGCTCTCGAGGGGGGTTCCAGGTCTTGGGGTCCCGCAGGGTTCAGGGAGGTCTCACTCAGGTTTGTGGTGTCCCTGCAGCCCCGGGACCCCCAGACACGCCTCCACCGGCAAGCAAAGGCGAGCTGGGGGCGTGTAAAGGTGTTTAGAGGGTGACAAAGGGGGTCTGGGGGCTCCAAGATGGCGCCGGCCGCACCGGCCTGGACCCCAGGACCCCCCAGGACCCTTCACCCCTCTGCTCTGCACCAGGTCAGTGCCAGCCTCTGCTGCTCCTCAGGGCTCCTCTCTACCAGCTGCAGAACTCTGCCCCGGCCCTGCTGTGGGGGAGGTGCGGGGGGCAGCCAGGGGGAAGCATCATCGAGCGGCAGGGGGGGTGAGAAACCACTCCCCTCCTAAAATTGTCTCTGAGGGACAAAGCCTGTGGAGTAAAATGTTATTTCCAGCACTGGGTCTGTAAAGGGCTTGCAGGGGAAGTAGTTTTGCTTCAGCTGATTAAGGGTAGAGGCGAGCAAGGAGCTCCAGTCTGACCCTGCTCTGCCTCAGCTTCAAACCATTCCCCTTGGCCTGGCTCCAGACACCCTCAGCAAAAGTCCCTCTGCAGCCTCCCTGCAGGATCCCTTCAGCTATTGCAAGGCAGCTCTGAGGTCCCCATGGAGCCTTCTCCTCTCCAGGCTGCACAGCCCCAGCTCCCTCAGCCTGTGCTCACAGCAGAGCTGCTCCAGCCCTTGGCTCATCTCTGTGGCCTCCTCTGGCCTCACTCCAGCAGCTCTGTGTCCTTCTGCTGGGGACAGCAGAACTGGAGGCAGGATTGGAGGTGAGGTCTGAGCAGAGCAGAGTCTGAGGGCAGAATCCCCTCTCTTGCCCTGCTGCCCACCCTCCTGTGGCTGCAGCCCAGCACACAGCTGCCTGCTGGGCTGCAGGAGGGCACTGCTTCTGTGAATCTCTGACTCATGCCTGCCCTCAACTGCTAGCCTAAAACTGCGCTGAGCCCCAGTGGCCTGCACCGTTCAGTCATGCATTCAGAAATGCCCAGCTTCTGCGCTTGGCACAGCATTTAATGGCAGACTTCAAGGTCCCAGGGGCTGGGGGAAGATGGGTGGAGGTGCTGAGTCTGGAACTGCACAGCAGCATGTTTAACAAAAAGAAAGAAAGAAAGAAAGAAAAAAGGATTTATTTTACACTATGTACATCAGGGAACATATTTAAAAGCATCACCAAGCACAACAATAATGCAGGCCATGAATCACTTCAGTTTGGCTTTTAGTGTGTACATCATCACCAGAAAATATAAAGAACACATACAAAAAAAAAAAACCCAGGAGAAACCAACCAAACAACCCCCCCCAAAAAAACCAGAGAGGAGTCCAATGTGTGCACTTGGCTCAAACCTTGGCATTTTACAGACTTCATTGGAAAACAGCAATCAAAACAAAACCCCAACCCCCTCCCCCCCCCCCCCCAAAAAAAAACCAACCCCAACTTCTGATCACAACTAAGTTCCTGTGATGTGCAGTAACCATTTGTGTTGTCTGAATGAGGTAGTAACTAAATTATTTTGGCCATGTGTTAACATCCTGACAGCAAAAAAAAAACCAACCCAAAATCATCAACAACAAAAAAAAACAAAAGTGTGAAAATCATGGTAAGGCCAAAAGAAAAAGGAAGGAAGGAAGGAAGGAAGGAAGGAAGGAAGGAAGGAAGGAAGGAGTCCAAATGGCAACAGCTGTGAGCCATTCCCACCGTGTGGAATGCTGCTCTCTGTGATGTGAGCCTGTCTGCAGGGAGATGAACAGCGCTGTTAGTGTGGCTCACTGCCTAACACGAAGAGTTCAAACACCTACTGCAGTGTTAACAGCCAGGTACCACTAGTCTGGGGCTGAGAGCCATCCAGCGAGGATTCTCTTCAAGCATCAAGAAGTTCACTGGGAAGGAGGAGAGTTTACAATTCAAGAGGCAAATGCAGGTCTTGAGCTGCTTGGGTTCAGGTGGAGAACTACCCAAGGAAGGCGAAAAAGAAACCACCCAACCAAAACAAAGGATCTCTGAAGCCCAAGCGATAGCCACAAAGCCACAGCTTACCTTCTGTGACCTGCCACATCTCCAAGAGAGCTGTGCAAACATGGACAGCCAGCGAGCTGCCCCCCAGCTTTCCAAGGGGGTCGGCAGCCTTGCTGGCAGCCCTGCTCTGCGGCGCTCTCTGCCCTGGTCAGATTCCTTTGGCTTAGCAAATCCCGTGGCAGAAAGACACAGGGATGGTGTTAAACGGAGTGGACTCGCTGCCAGCATCCCAGAAACAGCTGAGAAAGTCCTTGAGGAGAGTACCCCAGATGCACTTTGTTGTCTTTTTGCTTCCTCAGTGACCTTCCCCCCTCTGTACAGCTAACACTTGTACGCAGCAGGAGGGCAGCTATTTACAGACAGTCAGTGGAGGCCTTCGGCAGGAGGCTTCACCGAGAATCCTGCCTATGTACAAAGACTACATAAGAGTCAGTGAAGCACTGCCACGGTGCCCTGGTGCTTGTGTGTCCGTAGCACAAAGGATTCTTGGCTTCCTCTGGTGCCACAATAAATTAGAAAGGAACTCAGGTGGGGGTGACTGCAGCTTTTGTGCAATGCCAGCCAGGAGCGCGCTCCTGTCCCGCTGAGCTGCTCGCCAGGCGCTCTCCTCAGTAGCTGTTCTCATGCCCTGCCAGGATGTAGAGGTTGCTGTTGGCTGTGGGGTTATCTGTGGGCCTGCTCTCCAGCACTACAACCCTAAAAGGAAAACCAGAAAGCCACAGTGTCAGTTGAGCCTTCACTTCTGAAACAGCCTTGGCTAGAGCTGCAAAGACTCTTGGCCAGAAGCCAGCTGACCGGTGGTCGCTTCTCTTTCCCCAGTTCAAAAGCAAGGCCAAGCTCAAGGCTAGTTCAGGGCCTTGCTCAGGCAAGGATCCTCCATAGCCTCCCTTGGCTCCTAGTGCAGTAGGTTAGGGGGAAGTTTGGGCTCGAGGGGAGGAGAAAGTTCTTCCCCGAGCGAGTTGTTCATCATTGGGATGTGCTGCCCAGGGGGGTGGTGGAGTCCCCATCCCTGGAGGGGTTCAAGAGGGGATTGGATGTGGCACTTGGTGCCATGGTCTGGTCATGAGCTCTGTGGTGACAGCTTGGACTCAATGATCCTCGAGGTCTCCTCCAACCTTGGTGATTCTGTATTCAACTGCCCTCACAACAATATTTCCCTCTCTTCAATCCTGCTGGAATCTCACAGAATGTTAGGGGCTGGAAGGGACCTCCAAAGATCACCACCAGTCCAACCCCCCTGCCAGAGCAGGGTCACCCATGGCAGGTCACACAAAACACATCAGGCAGATTTTGCATGTCTCCAGAGGAGACTCCACAGCCTCTCTGGGCAGCCTGCTCCACGGTTCCAGCACCCTCACACCAGAAAAGTGATGGAGCAGCTCATCTCTAAGCATGTGAAGAAAACTATCGTAGAATGGGTTGGGTTGGAAGGGACCTCAAAGACCATCCAGTGCCAACCCCCTGCCATGGGCAGGGACACCTCCCACCAGCCCAGCTTGCTCAAGGCCTCATCCAGCCTGGCCTTCAACACCTCCAGGGAGGGGACAGCCACAGCCTCCCTGGGCAGCCTGTGCCAGAGTCTCACCACCCTCACTGGCAAGAATTTCTTCCTCCTCTCCAGTCTGAATCTCCCCTGCTCTGATTGCAAACCATCTCCCCCTGTCCTGTCACTGCAGGCCCTTAGAAAAAGTACCTTTTGAAAACATCAAAGAGAGGCTGCTCTGGCCTGCCTGCTCTGGGCAGTGAAGGCAGCACCCCCACAGCAAGGCAGAGTGGCCATCTCCAGGTGCTGAACTGCTCTGTTGACTTAGGAAGTGTCCATCCACTGCCTCCACAAGTCCTGGGTCACTTGTGAGGGGCTTTAGTGCAGACCACGCTGGGGCAGCTTCTAACACACTTGTAAGAATCATGGAATGGTTTGGGTTGGAAGGGACTGCCAAAGCTCACCCAGTCCAACCCCTCTGCAGTCAGCAGGGACCTCCTCCACTAGATCAGGCTGCCCAGAGCCCTGTCAAGCCTCACCTTGAATATCTCTAGGGATGAGACCTGAACCACCTCCCCGGGCAACCTGTTCCAGTGTTCCTCTTCCCTTGTGGTAAAAACCCATGGTTCAGCTACAGCAAAGTCAGGGGATCCCTGAGACACTCAGCTCCATTCTTCTGGCCTTCAAAGCAGCTTTGCTGATGAGACACAGCACACTGAACTCAAAGGTGAGCTACTCCAACCCCCTCTGCGTGAAGCAGGGACAGCCTCATCTGGATCAGGTTGCCCAGAGTCCTGTGGAGGGCATCTGTCTGAGGAAGTAGATCTTGAGGAGCTAAGGTGAACTGTCTGAGAGTACAGATTGTCCAAGAATTCAGCACAGAAAGGAGGCCACTGGCAGAGGCTGTGCCAGCAGCCAGAGAGGAGTTTGCTGGCATGGCTGAGCATTTCCAGAAAGCCACAAAGCCATTTAGAAGGAATGAGAAAGAAACTCGCAGGGCTGCAAGGCAGACATGCTTGGGAAGGAATCAGTAAGGTGGCCACAACAACTTAAATAAAGGGCTCACAAGGGAGAAGCAGAAAGAGTGCTTGCAATGGAGGAGAAACACATTACCCTTCTGTTGTAGCATGCTCATTTCCTTCCCTACCTGTCAGATCCCAGGAGCCTGAATATCCTGGTGTTGTCAGAGATTTCTTGTGTGATCTGGACAAAAAACAAGGGAAATATTTACAGCACATGCAGCAGTCTGTCTGGTTTAACCTAGGCCAAAGAGCTCTCTCTTGGACTCTCCCCAGCAGGCCTCTGTCTCTCTTGAACTGGGGAGCCCAGAACTGGATGCAATATTCCAGCAGGGCAGAGCAGAGGGGGAGCAGAACCTCCCCAGCCCTGCTGGCCACACATTCTTTGCTGCACCCCAGGATGCCCTTGGCCCTCTTGGCCACAAGGACACATTGCTGTCCCACGCAGAGCTTGCTGCCCACTACAACTTCTCCATGGAGCTGCCTTCCAGCAGGATGAGCCCCAGTCTGTACTGGTGCCTGGTGCTGTTCCTCCCCAGATGCATAGCTCTACACTTCTGCATTCATCCTTAGTCTAGAACTTGCAGCATAGTGCAGTGCTCACCTCGTTTGATCTGAAACTCCTTCCTTGCATGCCATGCTTCCAGAAGGCCAACACACTGTCCTGTAGACAGACTGGTAACAAAGAACACTGCAATCAGTTCTGAGGCAGTTGAGCTTTTCCTCTGCAGTCAGCACCTGTAGGTTGTGTTGTGCCATGCTCACCCATACAGCCTGCAAGGTGCCTCGCTGGAGTTGCTGAGTCTGCCTCCAGAGTAGCTGCCTGCCTGTGTTTCTCTCTCTGTAATGAGTGGAGTTCCCATTCCCACTCAACTAGAAAAGAATTCTAAACCTGTCCTTCTGTCCAGCCCTAAACATGCCCCTGCTGCTGCCTGGGAAGTGCCTCCTTACCCTCAGACTAGCAGAAAATGCAACACACCACCACCAGGGAGGCTGCAGAGATGTCTTCCACCGTCCCAGCGGCTCTTGGCCAGAGTGCTCCTTCTGCACCAGCACTGCAAAGCCTTCCAGACCCTGAACTCCCCAGCCCGTGCCTTTGGGACAGACACTTGCATGTGAGCCCTGGGAAAGGAAATGGCTCCAGGGCCTTCCTCAAAGAGAGGGCAAGTGTGTAGCCCTGCAGATGCCCCACCTGCATCCAGCATCCTGCCTCTGGGCAGATACAGGAGGAGAGCAGAGCTCTTTGGGGACACTACTGTTAGAAGAGGACACTGGCAACTTGTTTGTGACAATCAGAGCACTACAGCAAGTGCAGAGGTCTCACAGTGAGCAGCTTCAGGTCTGTGTACCCCTTCCTGCCCCATTCCTAACCTCCGGGAGCCATGGAAGTCATATTTTCCATGACAATGGCTTTTCATCCTCCTCCCTCTAGGACAGAAGCAAATTCCCTCCAACTCATTCATTTGGTTCCTACTGTTCCTCCTCTTCTGGTGCTCCCACCCTGCACCTTTGCACACATCCTTCCTCCTCTCCCTTCAGAAGCATGTGGAGCAATCCAGGGATGTAACCACTGGAAAACTGTCCAAACAGTTCTGTTCAGTGCTTCTGTCCCACAGATTCATTCATTCATTCATATTCTTCAGAAGAGAAGCTGGATCTCCACACAGTGAGACAGACACAGCACAGCCTTTGATCTGTTATCTAAAACTGCTGTGAGCACAGGTGAGTGAGTGAGTGAGCCAGGAGTGAGTCACAGACTTCATACAGGTGAAGGTTCACAGAAACATTCAGCCTGGAGAACACCCTCAGGAGCACCAAGTCCAAGCCCTGACCCTGCTCTGCAAGGCTCACCCCTAAACCATAGCCCCAAGCACCACAGCCAAACCACCTTTAAACACCTCCAGGCTTGGGGACTCCACCACCTCCCTGTGCAGCTCAGCCCAGTGCCTGACCACTCTTGATGGGGAAAAATTCTTCCTACTGTGCAGTGGCAGCTTGAGGCTCTTCCCTCTTGTTCTATCACTAATTACCTGTGAGAAGAGAGCCCAGCTCCTGCAGTTGCTCCTCCTCAGATTTCTCCTGCAGGCCCTTCCCAGCTTCCTTGCCCTCCTCTGCCCTGGCTCCAGCCCCTCCACCTCTCTCTTGCATTGAGCTGCCCCAAACTGGACCCAGCCCTCAAGGTGTGGCCTGCCCAGAGCTGAGGCCCAGAGGACAATGCCCTCCCTGCTCCAGCCTTTCACCATCTTTGTTGCCCTCCTCTGGACACACTCTAATAGAATCACAGAGTTGTTAGTGGGTAGATTCAGATTGGATGTCAGGAAGAAGTTCTTCCCCATGAGGGTGGTGAGAGCCTGGCACAGGTTGCCCAGGGGGGTGGTGGAAGCCTCCTGCCTGGAGGTTTTTCAGGCCAGGCTGGCTGTGGCTGTGAGCAACCTGGGGTTGGAACTGGATGCTCCTCAAGGTCCCTTCTAACCCTAACAATTCTGATTCCTCACTCTGGCAGATACTAACCTGTGCTTCTGCTTGGCTTTGCTGACCTCAAATGCATTCTTCTTGTGGTTAAGTAACTAACAGCAACCTTCTGCTCCTTCTCTTGTCCTGTGTGTACAGGGGGGAGGGAAGGGAGCAGGGAGTGGGGAAGCTCTTAGTAGCTCCCTGGTTTGTCCTGAGGGGTTCTTGTGTTGTTCATAAATTGTAACTATTGTCTGGTTTGTACACATTCATTGCATTTCAGATTTAGCTTGGAGTTCTGCTTTGTAAGCACAGCTTCATTTGCTTCCAGCTCAGCTGGGCTGGCAAGTTTATGTTGGGGGAGGGCTTTTCAACCCCCCACAGCTGCCAGGGCAAATCGCTGCCTCATCTTCACCTTGCCATCGCCCCGAGGGCACAGCTCTCTTTCCCCTGGCTTGCTCTGCAGCCTCCCATGCCCCAGTTTGTCTGTATAACAAGGTGCAGAATCTGTCACTTGCTCTTGTTTCGTTTGCTCTAGCTGCTGCCCAGCTCTCCAGCCTGGCTGATGATCAGTAGCAAAACCCAACTCACCTATTGACTCGATCTGGAAGTCAAAGGTGAGCTCCGACGAGAGTTTGCGGCTGGACTTTAACCTGCCCTGCAGGTTGACGATTTTGATGCAGCCTAGGCAAGAAACAGGAGATGTCAGCTGGCTTGGTTCAGCATTTAGAGCAGGCAGAAAGAGAATCCTGCCCCTCCCCGAGAGGAGCCCAATCCAAACAGCTCCTCACAGAGCTGGGAATTCAACCACAAACACTACTGACAAAGCCTGACACCAACGCACACCACCCACGGTCCCATTTCAGCTCACAACCACCTCATTAAGCCAAACACCTTCCAACAGATCAGGCCCCAGGCCCCCTCCCCAGGCCTCCCACCATTCCTCCCCACCCCCTCAACCTAAGCCTAACGGTGCAGCTACCAAACCGGCTTTGCCCAGGCTGAGCCAGGCGGCAAACCTCCCCCACAGCACCAGAGATAAGAGATCCGTGCTGGGAAGGGAGAGGGAGGCAGAAAAGGGAGGAACTGGCTCTGCAGCCTGGCTCTGCAGCAGATCTTTATGGGGTGCAACAACAAAATGTCACAATTTCCTGTGCCTATCACAGAATTCAGCAGGTTGGAAAAGACCTTTGAGATCATCAAGTCCAACCTATCACCCAACACCATCTAATCAACTAACCCATGGCACCAAGTGCCTCAGCCAGGCTCTAAATATTTCCAGTGGTGGGGACTCCACCACCTCCCTGGGCAGCACATTCCCAGGGCCAATCTCTCTTGCTGGGAAGAATTTCTTCCTAACAACCAGCCCAAACCTCCCCTGGCACAGCTTGAGACTGTGTCCTCTTGTTCTGGTGCTGCTTGCCTGGGAGAAGAGAGCAATCCCTACCTGGCTACAACCTCCTCTCAAGTAGTTGTAGAGAGCAAGAAGGTCTCCCCTGAGCCTCCTCTCCTCCAGGCTAAGCAACCCCAGCTCCCTCAGCCTCTCCTCACAGGGCTGTGCTCCAGACCCCTCCCCAGCCTCGTTGCCCTTCTCTGGACACCTTCCAGCATCTCAACATCTTTGTTGAATTGAGGAGCCCAGAACTGGACACAGGACTCAAGGTGTGGCCTGACCAGTGCTGAGCACAGGGCACAATGACTTCCCTGCTCCTGCTGGCCACACTGTTCCTGATGCAGGCCAGGATGCCCTTGGCCTATTTACCCCCTTGGAGGATTTTTCAGCTCTCTGCTGAAGACATCCAGTCTTAAACCCACAACAGTCAACCAAGAATTCATCTTCAACATCTGCTCTGAGGACAGGGACAGAAATTGAGCTGACAGTGAAACTTACAATCCAAGCACACCAAAATGGTATCTCTCTCCAGCTGTGTTACGTGGACAACACTGGTCTCTGTAGTGTCTACAACAAACAAATGACACACACATCAGCATCAAGTTTGAAAGGCAGCTCCTACAGACTGAGACAATTTAGCAAGTTAGTGTGCTGTGATCTGCTTGAAACCATCATCTTACCAAGTGGCATTTCTCCTCTCTTAAGAGAGGCATGCTGACTGGGATGGGAAAGCTGAAGCTGTAATATTAAAGTATGGACTTAATCCAACCTTCCCTGCAGCAGCTCAGGGGCTCAGTGTTCACAGAATACATCCATACAATGGTTTAGGTTGGAAGGGGCCTTAAAGATCATCTACTTCCAAACCTGCATGGGCAGGGACACCTTTCACTAGACTGAGTTGCTCAAGGCCTCATCCAGCCTGGCCTTGCTCTCCCTTTGCTCACTGCTGGGATAATTTCATGTTGTTGTTGTGGAAGCCAGGCAGGTACCTGAGCCTGTCCATGCTGAAGCTCAGTGCTGATTCCTTCCAAATCTTGCTAGGGACTTTTAAATTGGTGCTTTGTTCTGGCTGCTATTTTTAGTCTTTCCATCCCAGAATCTTCCCAAAGTAAGGGATTCTTTCTTGCCCCAATCTCTTAGAAGAAGAGTTATCTTCTGCTCTTTTGGGTTACAGCTGCAGCAGTCCCCATCACAGGAAGCAGGGAGACCTAAGCCATGATTAGTGAGCAAGTCAACTCAAAAGAGAAGAGCAGCTTTGCAAGAGCAAGAACACCTCTCAACTAGACCTGATTGCCCAAGGCCTCATCCAGTCTGGCCTGGATGTCCAATCTGGGGGACATGGTTTGATAGTTGGACTTGATAATCTTGGAGGCCCCCTTCCAACCAATGATTCACAGAATTGTTAGGGTTGGAAAGGACCTCAAGGATCATCCAGTCCCAACCTCCTGCCATGGGCAGGGACACCTCACACTACAGCAGGTTGCTCACAGCCACAGCCAGCCTGGCCTGAAAAACCTCCAGGCAGGAGGCTTCCACCACCTCCCTGGGCAACCTGTGCCAGTGTCTCACCACCCTCATGGGGAAGAACTTCTTCCTGACATCCAATCTGAATCCACCCATTTCTAGTTCTTTCCCATTCCCCCCAGGCCAATCACTCCCTGACACCCTCAAAAGTCCCTCTTCAGCATTCTTGTAGGTCCCCATCAGATGCTGGAAGGCTACAAGAAGGTCTCCTGGGAGCCTTCTCTTCTCCAGACTGCACAGCCCTGATGACTCTGTGCTTCACGATGTGTAATCCTTCTTCTCCTCAGAGGAAACTGCCTTTCTGTAGTGCTTCAGCCACAGTGGAAGAGGAAGGAACATTTCTGAATGCAATTGCCACACACAAACCTGTTTCTGTAAACCATGAAGAGGTAGAGTTTGGGTTGACAGTCTCAAAATTCACCACCTGGTTGAAATCTCTTCCTTTACTGACGCCGACACAAACTAAGGGGAATTCCTGCTCAGGGACTACCAGCATCTCAAACAGCCTCAGAGGACAAGGGACAGGGAAATCTATGTGCTAGACAAAGGAACAAAAATAGGTTTCAGAAGGAAAACCAAGTTCAGTCTGAGTTGCTCAAATCACAGATATTTCACAGATGAGTGTGTGTATGTATTTAAATCACATCTATCTTTTAGTTATTGAAATCATATGGTGAATTTGATGCCAGACATTTTGTCACCCTGTTTATTTACTTCTTCAGGTAACAGTAACTGCTAGACTAAGAGGCCTGGGTTAAATAAGTAGAGAGTGAGTTAAAATAAGAGGGGATGGCTTCCATCTCCTGTCCTCTGCAGCTGCCAACAGGTGCCAACTGCTACACTCAGAATTGCTCTCCCTGCCTAGGGAGCCTCTAAGCCTTGTTTCCCAGGCTGATGTGTCCACCTTGGCTGCATCTCCACAGGTGGTGTCAGATGGAGAGACCACCACCACTTCTGAGCAGCTCCAGTGCCATAAAGCACAGTCAGTGGCCATCTTCTCTCTGCTATGGGAGCAAACCTGCTGCTAACAACCCATGTTCTCATTCCACTCTGCTCTGTCTCAGCCAGGCAGCCTAAGGGTTTTTACCATGCAATTAAAAGGCAATGCTCATGGGGAGAAGGGCTTTGTTCACAGGATGTCAGGGGTTGGATGGAACTTCTGCAGATCTTCCAGTCCAAGCCCCCTGCCAGAGCAGGACCACAGAATCCAGCACAGGTCACAGAGGAACACATCCAGACAGGGCTGGAAAGGCCAGAGAAGAGACTCCACAACCTCTCTGGGCAGCCTGCTCCAGGGCTCTGGGACCCTCACAGGGAAGAAGTTTTTCCTCATGTTGAGGTGGAACTTCCTGTGCTGGAGTTTCCATCCATTGCCTCTTGGCCTATCACAGAGTGCAAGTGAGCAGAGGCTGTCCCCATCCCTTCCTTCCTGACCCCCAGCCCTCAGCTATTGATAGACATTGATCAGATCCCCCCTCAGTCTCCTCTCCAGACTAAACAGCCCCAGAGCTCTCAGCCTCTCCTCATCAGGCAGTGCTCCAGGCCCTTCATATCTGTTGGACTCTCTCAGGTAGATCCCTGTCCCTCTTGAACTGGATGCACTATTCCAGGTGTTCTTCAGACAAGAACAGGCCTCTCTCTATTTTGAGTCAGTGACTACAGATGACACATTTAAATTGCCATTTCCAGTATCATCTAACAAGCACAAACCCCTCCAGAAATGGCTAATACTTCTTGTTAACAAGTTGTGAGAAGCCCAACAGAGCTGAACAGGAGCTCATTTCACCTTGGTGCAACATTACCTTGATCAACATAAATTTTTGCATTGGTTCAACCCATTCTAACAAAACAATGCTGGACTGTAGTGCTCCACAAAGGTATTTGTGGCCTGTGTAGGGATTCCTCACTGCCAAAACAACAAAAGAGGAGAGGTAAAGTACATGAGGACACAAATTCCACACCGTTTCCAGCTAAGCAGGACAATCCCCAGCACCACCATTCTTATTTACTACCTAAAGAAGCTGCTGGAAGGTCAATACCCACAGCAAGGAAAGGGTGACAGTGAGCATGCTGGAACAGGAGCTGTCCTGCCACCAAGCACAGCGAGCTGGTGCCAGGTAAGCCACAAGAAACACAACTCTGACAAGAGCCCTCTGCTACATTTCACCCCTCCAACTCCAAGTTTACTGTTGGTGTTTTCAGTCACTGCTTTAGAGTCTTTAAAGGAAACAGTAAAATATTTCACCCCTCCAACTCCAGGTTTAGTGCTGGTCTCGTGTTTTATTTCCTGGTTTAGGGCCCTCTTTTCTCCAGGCTGTGCTGATGCCACTGCCCCCCAGGAACTGGACACACTCTTTGCTTTTTATCATTCAGCACTGCTGTGTGGGTCACTGGAGCCTGTGCTAAGAATTCAGGCTCCTCAAGCCTGATGGCAGCTTTGTAAAGCCACTCCATGCAGCGAGATGAGGGCTGGTTTAAACTGGGTCTGCATTCTGCTTCTCTGCATTGCTTGAGAATTGTCTTTCAATTGGAGGAGCGAAACAGGAAAGTTTTCAGTGCTTAAACACATGGAGTAACCTGAACCTGCTCACTGGCTGCAAATGCACAGCTTCATAATAATGAGAGAAGTCTCCCTTGAGCATCCTAACCCTGGCTCAGTGACCTTTACACCACCACCACTGGCACAGCTCCTTGGCACTTGCTCTGCAGATCTCTACTTACCCACACAGCACTTCTGACACCACTTAGTGTCAGGAATTTTTGTAGACACTGCAAACTTCCTGCAAGATACAAAGACAGAGAATCATTGATCAACTACAGCAAATGGAATGGATTTGCTCTTCAGAGAGTTAGTGGGGGAGAGGGAAATCCTCTTTGCACCCCCCAGGTGCATACATGGGGATCCCTCTGCTAGCACTGAGATGCTGCTCACTTGTGCAGCATTATGAATGCAGCTAAAAATCAGGGCTGAGAAGAGCAGGTGCCTCAGTACCTTCAGCTGTCATGCAGTGCTTGCTATTCAATGAAAACTATTTATGGTCTCTTGGTACTCCCCTGATCTTTTCCAGAGCTTTGTCATGCTGGAACTGATTGCCTCTCGTGCTGGACACTAGGAAAGACAAAATAAAGGCCCCCCCCTCTTGTCCCAAGGTTGGTACAGACACCTGGACCCAGTGAGGATGGGACATCATGCCACACTGGGCAGCCTGCTGGGCCAGAGGCCTTGCAAGCTAACAGCTTCCATGTTACAACAAGAGGACTTTCAAGAGGTCTGAAGAAGTGGAAGGCAGCTTTGCAAGATCTTTTTTGTCACGTGCAGGGGATGCTGCCTGAGAAATATGAAACCAGTTACTGGGAAAATCATCAGAGCACAGAAACAGCTTGGAAAAGACCCTCAGGATCACCAAGTCCAAGCTATAAAGAAAAGCCAGGGAAGATGATGTTGCACCCTGTGACAGCACAAGAGGTAATGGATATAAACTACAGCACAGGAGGTTGTACCTCAACATCAGGAGGAACTTCTTCCCTGTGAGGGTCCCAGAGCCCTGGAACAGGCTGCCCAGCAAGGTTATCATAGTATCAGTCAGGGATGGAAGGGACCACAAGGATCATCTAGTTCCAACCCCCCTGCCATGGGCAGGGACACCCCACTGTCACCCTCACTGGAAAGAAGTTTTTCCTCATGTTGAGGTGCAATCTTCTATGTTTGTGTCATTACTGTGCACCACCAAACAGAGCCTGGCCCCCTCCACTTGACCCCAGCCCTCAGATATTGATAGACATTGATCAGATCCCTCTCAGGCTTCTCCTCTCCCGACTGAACAGCCCCAGGGCTCTCAGTCTCTCTTCACAGGGGAAATGCTCAGGGCCCCTAATCATCCTTGTGGCTCTCCATTGGACTCCCTGCAGCAGGTCTCTGACTCTCTTGAACTGGGGAGCCCAGAACCAGACACAGTATTCCAGGTGCTAGAGGGGAAGAAGAACCTCCCTAGCCCTGCTGGTCACATCTCTCTTACTGCAGCCCAGGATACCATTTGCTCCCCTGGGCCCATTGCTGTCCCATGCAGAACTCCTTGTCCACCAGCACTCCAAGGTCTTTCTCCTTGGAGCTGCTTTCCAGCAGGGCAGCCCCTAACCTGTACTAGTGCCTGCTGTTATGCTTCCCCAGATGCAGGACCCTGCACTTGTCCTTGTTGAACTTCCTAAGGTTTGCCTGCAGGCAGCTCTCAGCCTGCCCAGCTCTCACTGGATGGCAGCACAGCCTGGCAGGTGTCAGCCAGCCGCACCCCACACACACCTGCTGAGGGTACTCTCAATCCCTTCATTGATAAAGATACTAAACAAAACTGCACTCAATACTGGTCCCTGGGGGAACACCACTGGCCACAGGCCTCCAAAATGTCCCCAAGTCCATTTCTCTACACGTGCAAAGATAGAGGTTATTCTCTGATCACTGCCCATGGATGGGAACCTGTGACCAGAGCTCCACACGCTGGTGTTGCAGAGCACCACAAGCATATCCTGAATTCCCAGGATGAAGACATGCTGTTGTGTCTGATGACACACACTTACCTGGGAAGTATCCTGTCAGGGAGTTTGTGTGCTGGAATAGCAACAGGTAACTTCTGCATTTGCCTGGCGTAATCGAAGAGCCCTGGGAGATTGTGGGAATAAAGCTGGGAAGCTTTACCTGCAAATTAGAAAACAAAACCACACTTCAACTAGGAAGGCAAAGGTTGCCCAGCACCTGCTGCTCAAAGGCAGCACAGCAACTTACCAGATATTGACAGCAAGCAGTTGTTCATGACATAGAGCCAGGTACACCTCCGAGGGAAGAGCTAGGAAAGAAGGAAGAAGTCAGTGGGATGCACACAAAATTTGAGTGCTTGAAGGTGATCAATCTGCATAGGTGACAGGACAAAACTAACAGTGACTTGCTTTTTGGAGCTGCAATCAGCTGAAGCCATAGAACAGTCTGGGTTAGAAGGGACCTCTAAAGCTCATCCAGGCCAAGCTGCTCTGCAGTAGCAGGGGCATCCTCCACTAGATCAGGCTGCCCAGAGCCCTGTCGAGCCTTACCTTGAGAATCTCCAGGGATGGGGCCCCAACCACCTCCCTGGGCAACCTATTCCAATGTTTCACTAGCCTAGTAGTAAAGAATCTGTTCCTAACATCCAATTTAGATCTGCTCTTCTCTAGTTTGAAGCCATTGTCCCTCGTCCTGTCACTCAACAGTCTCTCTCCATCACTCTTGTAGGCTTGCTTCCAGTTCTGGAGGGCTACTATTAGGTATCCCTGGAGCCTCATCTTCTCCAGGCTTTTAATAAGGGCCTGTAGTGACAGGACAAAGGGCAATGATCTGCAATTAGAGCAGGGGAGATTCAGACTGGAGATTAAGAAGAAATTCTTTCCAGTGAGGATGGGGAGACACTGGAAAGAGCTGCTCAGGGAGGTTGTGGCTGCCCCCTCCCTGGAGGTGTTCAAGGCCAGGCTGGATGAGGCCTTGAGCAATCTGGGCTGGTGGGAGGTGTCCCTGCCCATGGCAGGGGGTTGGAAGTGGATGAGCTTTGAGGTCCTTTCCAACCCAAGCTATTCTATCTCATGAATGTATCTCATGACAATGCTTTAAGGAAAACACAAACTTGCAGCCTGGCTGTGTCCCTGTGCAGCCTGCTGGAGCTGGAGGTGTCCCTGCTGAGGGCAGGGGGGTTGCACAGGAGGCCCTTGGAGGCTCCCTTCCAACCTGATGCAATCTGTGAATTGCTCTGAGTGGCTGAAAAAAGTGACAAAGATCTTCCCAAAATATCAGACCAGGAACCCACCTGCTCCATTGATGTTTCATGAAGTTCATTGAGGTTCAGTGTATAAATACCTTCTTCTGCACCAAATATCAAGTACTGATCTGCAAACAAAAGCAAACAAAGGAAAGCCTGATTTCAGGAAGCTGTTTTATCAGCCTGTGTAGCTCTTCACCCACAGGGTTTGAAAGGATGAAAGATTCATCTTGCAAAAGAAGCTTCAATGAGGCTACTTTAAGACATGAGGGAAAAAAATCAGACTTTTTTCCTCTTTTATAACTAATGATTGGAATAAAAGCCAGTGGTGGTACAACCACAAGCAAGAATCCCATGAATTCTATCCCCATCTATAGCTTATCCTACTTAGACATCTCCATCTCTTTTGTGGCATATTCACAGCCCCCTTTCAGAGCAGTTCATGAACAGTATTGACTGGAAAATGTCCTTAGTCCTTAGGAGGTGCCTCAGGTTTGGAACATAGCTAGCACCCTGGGCTGCATTTAGATCTGCAAATAAGTCAAACACCTCACACTGAGAAGATGGCAACTGCAAAAGACTGGCTTGCACTGTTTCAGTTTCTACAGTGTCTTAGTTTTGCCTTGCTTCCTGGCTCAGCAGCATCTCTGTACAGCCTGTAAGCAAAGGGTGAAGTTGCAGGCAATGCAAGTACAGTGCTAACCAATTAGCCCTTCCCCTACCCTATATGCAAGCACCAAAACATGTGCAAAAATGGATTGGAGAAACCTGCAGAACCAGAATGATTGAGGAAGACAAAAAGAAACCAAACCATACCCCAAACCAACCCCAACCCAACTCCAACCCCAACCCAACCCCACCCCAATCCCAAACCCCAGCCCAATCCCAAACCAACCACCACCAAAAAGCCCAAACAGCAAACAAACAAACAAATCAAGTAAGTGACAGGGAAAATCCACCTCAGCCATGACCTCCAAAGTCACAGTTTAAAAAATACATTAAGATTGGCATCTTTTGGACTAAAATCCCAGAACAGCTCAGGTTGGAAGGCACCTCAGAGATCATCTATTCCAACCCCTCTGCCACGGGCAGGGACACCTCTCAACTAGGCTTGGCTGCTCAAGGCCTCATCCAACCTGGCCTTGTGTATCCCCAGGGAGGAGGCAGCCACAACCTCTCTGGGCAGGCTATTCCAGAGTCTCTTCACCCTCATACTGAAGAATTTCTCCCTCAGCTCCATGTCATTTAATCCTTTTAATGAAAGCTGCAGTCATGCCCCACGTAGCTCTAACCTAACAAAGCTTCTCAGCATCAAACTTCAGAGAGCAGGGGCATAATGACAACTTCTGCTGATGGGAAACAGCCTACTTCACAGTATGTCTGTTTCAAAAGGAATAATCTTGCTCATCCAAGGACACTTCCCCACAGAATTCTCGTGGCCAAACTGGGGGTTTGGCTCTGCTGGATAAAGCACTGGCCTGAAGAGTGGTGGTCAATGGAGCCAAACCCAGCTGCTGGCTGGTCACCAGTGGTGTTCCTCAGGCCTCAGTGCTGGGATCACTCCTGTTTCACATCTTGATTGCTGACCTTGCTGAAGGCCCAGAGTGTGTCAGCAGCAGGTTGGCAGATGGCACCAAGTGAGGTGGCAGTGTTGGTCTGCACCAGGGCAGGGAGGCTCTGCAGAGGGACTTGGAGAGGTTGGATCCATGGCCAAGGGTAACAGCAGGAGCTCCAACAAGGCCAAGTGCCAGGGCCTGACCTTGGGTCACAACCACCCCAAGCAGTGCTGCAGGCTTGGGGCAGTGTGGCTGGAAAGCTGCTGGCAGAAAGGGAGCTGGGGGTGCTAATGGCCAAGCAGCTGAAGAGGAACCAGCAGTGTGCCCAGGGGGCCAAGAGAGCCAGGGGCATCCTGGCTGGCATCAGCAATGCTGTGTCCAGCAGGAGCAGGGAGGGCATTGTCCTCTGGGCCTCAGCTCTGGGCAGGCCACACCTCGAGGGCTGGCTCCAGTTTGGGGCAGCTCAATGCAAGAGAGAGGTGGAGGGGCTGGAGCCAGGGCAGAGGAGGGCAAGGAAGCTGGGAAGGGCCTGCAGGAGAAATCTGAGGAGGAGCAACTGCAGGAGCTGAGCTCTCTTCTCACAGGTAATTAGTGATAGAACAAGAGGGAAGAGCCTCAAGCTGCCACTGCACAGTAGGAAGAATTTTCCCCCTCAAGAGTGGTCAGGCACTGGGCTGAGCTGCACAGGGAGGTGGTGGAGTCCCCAAGCCTGGAGGTGTTTAAAGGTGGTTTGGCTGTGGTGCTTGGGGCTATGGTTTAGGGGTGAGCCTTGCAGAGCAGGGTCAGGGCTTGGACTTGGTGATTCTGAGGGTCTTTTCCAACCTGACTGTTTCTGTGATTCTGTGGAAATGGGTAAAACACATCCAATATTCTACCTCTTGTGTCTGGATTGATCCACGACGTTGCACAGTGGATTTTTAACGGACAGCCATTGAAAACCTTTGAAAAGCAAGCCCCCATCTGCAGGAACAAAACCACAACACACACAGGAGAAGCTGAGAGGTGACATTTTTTACTGAAAGCAGTGACAAAATGTTAAGGTAAATGTCATTTGCCATGGAGAAGATAACCTCACCCAGACAACAAGCTGACAAAGAGGTATTTTGAAAGTGATTTTTCCCTTCCTGCAGAAGGTATTTCTGAACAAAACCCCCAGAATTAGATACTAAGCTCAGTCTGAGCACAGAACACAGAGGAGACAAACATGAAAAGGCTTCCTGAATTCTGTGACTTGAGGAAGTCTCAACACAGAAAGTTTATTCTTGTCACAGCATTGTCAGGGTTGGAAGGGGCCTCGAGGATCACCCAGTTCCAACCCCCCTGCCACCTCACACTACAGCAGGTTGCTCACAGCCAGCCTGGCCTTAAAAACCCTCCAGGGATGAGGCTTCCACCACCTCCCTGGGCAACCTGTGCCATATTTCATACATTTAAAATACAGCTCTAGGTCAAGCCACAGACAAAATCTTGCCTCAGCTTCTCTATTTCTTGTTTCATATTAACTTACTTTCACTATTGATAGCCTCTCAAAGAGAAACTTCTGGTAGGACATCTTAATCCTTGGTCAGCATAACCCTGGCAAACTCAGCTTGCTATTAAGTGTCTTGTAGAGTGCAATAGAATCCATCTCTGCATCTTGGGAGAGTGGCTGACACCCCTTTAGGCTGTGCTGCCATTCAGCCAGACCTGGACAGGCTGGAGAGTTGGGTGGGAAGAAACTGAATGAAATTCAACCAGGAGAAGTCTTGCATCTGGGAAAGGACAACCCCATGGGCCAGCACAGGCTGGGGACTGACCTGCTGGAGAGCAGCACAGGGGAAAGGGACCCAGGGGTCCTGGTGAACAGAAGAATGACCATGAGCCAGCAACGTGCCCTAGGAGCCAAGAAGGCCAAGGGAACCTTGGGGTGTATTAGAAGGGCTGCAGTCAGTAGATTGACAGAGGTTCTCCTCTCCCTCTGCTCTGCCCTGGTGAGGCCACATCTGGAATACTGTGTGCAGTTCTGGGTCCCTCAGTTCAAGATGGGCCTCAGGGAACTCCTTGAAAGAGTCCAGCACAGAGCCACAAAGATGCTGAAGGAACATCTCCCTGTGAGGACAGGCTGAGGGAGCTCTGGCTGGAGCTTGGAGCAGAGGAGCCTGAGTGCTGCCCTCATTGATGGTGATAAAGATGTGCAGGGCAGCGTGGGGAGCCAAGCCAGGCTCTGCTCAGGGATGTCCAATGGCAGTAAAAGGGGCAGTGGGGGCAAGCTGGAGCAGAGGAGGTGCCAGGGGAACAGAAGGGAGAATTTGGTCACTGTGAGGGTGCTGGAGGCCTGGAGCAGGCTGCCCAGGGGGGTTGTGGAGTCTCCCTCTCTGGAGATACTCCAACCCCACCTGGCTGTGTTCCTGTGTGACCTGCCATGGGTGACCCTGCTCTGGCAGGGGGGTTGGACTGGATGATCTTTTGAGGTCCCTTCCAACCTCTAACATTCTGTGACTCTGTCATCTTCCCTCTAGTGGATTGCAACACTTACAGACATCTAGAAGAACACTTGCTAAAACTGCTTCAAGGTGACAAAAAACCCAAAGTCAAGGCTTCCTCCTTTCCCCTCAACCATCAAAGAACAACTGCTCATCCTGAACAAGCAGAGATGAACTAGAGTTAGGGGTTGGAAGGGAAAAAGAGAGAGAGGAGGTGAAAGAGAAGCAAAGCAAAAAGAGAGGAAAGAGAGAAGGTGTTTTGGACACCTGCCTCTTCCATCACTATCATGAAGTCCAGGAGTTTGTCCACATACACTTATGTGAGGGAAGAATCAAAGTCTTCAGGTAATGAGTAAAAGGTGAAAGACTCCATTGCACAAAGTCAAGAGCAGACTGCTGGCAGCCCAGCAGAAGGCTGGCTGCTTGCTGCACAATGACTTGATCCTTCTGTGGGCATTGAGAATGGAGAAAAGACCTATGTGAGGCTGCAATGTGAGAAGATACTGACACAGAGTGGACCTCGAGGTACTGACAGCTTGGCTGTCAAATCCCCTGGCAATAAGGAGTTTGTGGGAGGGCTGATAGAAGGAAAAACAATCAAGGGCTTTCTTGGGCAGTCTTATGAAAGTCTTAGCAGAATGCTGGAAATCATCCAGCCCAATGACCCTGCCAGGGCAGGGGCACCCAGGGCAGGTCACTCAGGAACACATGCAAGCAGCTTTTGAAGATCTCCAGAGCAGGAGACTCCACAACCTCTCTGGGCAGCCTGCTCCAGGGTTCCAGCACCCTCACACCAAAGAAGCTTCTCCTCATGTTGAGGTGGAATTTCCTGTGTTTGAGTTTATGTCCATTGCCCCTCATCCTATGACTGAGCATCACTGAGCAGAGCCTGGCTGCATCCTCCTGACAGCCACCCTCAAGTATTTGTAGACATTCATAAGGTCCCCTCTCAGTCTTCTCTTTGCCCCAGGTCTCTCAGTCTTTCCTCAGAAGAGAGATGCTCCAGTCCCTTCATCATCCTCACAGGTCTTCCTTGAGCTCTCTCCAGTAGTTTCCTGCTCCTCTTGAACTGGACCCAGGATTCCAGATGTGGACTAACCAGGGCTTATCCCAAGCACACAGGGTGCTAAAAGGCACTCCAGAGGAAACACACCAGCTGATGCTCAAAGCCCAAAATGAAAGAGGCTTTCTGAAACACCACAGCTGCAGCTCACCATTTCTAACAGGTACTGGACACTTCTACTTTTTAAACAGAAGGCTACAAACTATCTAAACATGTCCTCTGCCAGCTCCAGCAAGCAAACCAGCCCTGCTTCTAAGGTGCGTTTGCATGACTCAGTAATACTCACGTGTACTTTAGGTGTGGGAGGAAGGCCATTGCTCACTGGCTTCTGCAAAACAGAAGGGCAAAAGGAAGTTTACACTCAGCTGTACCCAACCCCCCCAACATGCAGGCTCTCCCCTGACACCACAGCACCACCAAAACACAAGGCTACACAAATCATCGCTGTTAAAAGCGCTTCAGAACTTCCTGAGCGTGATGAGAGTCACAGACACAGAGAATGATTTAGGCTGGAAGGGACCTCAAAGATCATTCAGTTCCAAACTCCCTTGCCCATGAGCAGGGACACCTCCCACCAGCCCAGCTTGCTCAAGGCCTCATCCAGCCTGACCCTGAATGCCCCCAAGGAGGAGATATCCACAGCCTCCCTGGGCAACCTGTGCCAGAGTCTCACCATCCTCACTGGCAAAGAATTTATTCCTCATTTCCAGTCTCAGTCTCCCCTGTCAAGCTTCAACCCATTCCCTCTCCTCCTGTCACTCCCAGCCCTTGGCAAAAGTCCTTCCCCAGCTCTCTTGTAGTCCCCTTCAGGTACTGGAAGGCTGCTCTAAGGTCTCCCTGAAGCCTTCACTTCTCCAGGCTGAACAGCCTCAACTCTCCCAGCCTGTCCCCACAGGGGAGGTTCTGCAGCCCTCTGAGCATCTTCATAGCCTCCTCTGGAACCTCTCCAGCAGCTCCAGGTTCTTCTTGTGCTGGGGGCCCCAGAACTGGAGGCAGTGCTGCAGTTGGGGTCTGAGCAGAGCAGAGGGCAGAATCCCCTCCCTGTGCTGCTGCTCTCCCTGCTCTGGCTGCAGCTCAGCACACAGCTGCCTGCTGGGCTGCCAGTGACCACTGCTGGCTCCTGGGCACTTTGTCACCAAGTGACACCCCCAAGGCCTTCTCCTGCAGACTGCTCTCCAGCCACTCCTCACCCAGCCTGGATTAGTGCTGGGGATTTCTCCTGATAAAAACCTGCTTCCAAAGAAGGGTGTTTGACAGGTAACAGAGGAAACTTCCAAACCATCATTTCAAATGCCAAGTTCCAGGCTTGCCAAAGCACTGCCAGCATTATGGGCACTCCCTTCACACAAAAACATGCTAAAGGTTTTTCCTCTACCTTCACTTCTCTCAAAAGAGTGACATTTCCAACCTCATTCTTGGAAGAGGCCCCCAGAGACTGCAGGTTCCTGTTACATTTAATCTGACTTAACTGCAGCTGTCCTCCTCTCTCCTGTTTCATACTCCCACTTTTGCTTTTGCAGCACAGTAACACAGCAGTGACTCTGGAAGCCATGTGCTGCTTTGATAGAAAGACTCACTTGGAAGAGGAGAAAAGGATGCAGGAGCACTTTCTCAGCTCACAGCTGGATCAGACTATACATGGGTGTAAAACTGCATCCTCTCCATGACTGCAACTTTACATCAGCCTATGCAGCTCAAGTCTGACAGTAAATCCAAGCTGTTCAACCCTGAAACCCAGAGCTCAGGAGCCTGGGAGGCGAGCAGCTTGCAGATCTGGACCATCAATCCAGATTTCATAGACTCACAGAATGCTAAAGCTTGGGAGGGACCTCCAGAGATCATCCAGTCCAACCCCCCTGACACAGCAGGATCACCTAGGGCAGGTCACACAGGAACACATCCAGGTGGGGTTGGAAAGTCTCCAGAGAAGGAAACTACACCACCTCTGTGGGCAGCCTGCTCCAGGGCTCCAGCACCCCCCCAGTGAAGAAGTTTCTCCTCACACTGAGATGGGATTTCCTGTGACTATGTCCATTGTCACTCACTCTATCTCCAGGTATCACTGACAAGACACTGGCTTCATCCTCCTGACTGAGCTCCTTTCCCAGGGCCAGCCAAATCCTCCAGCAAGCCATGAGGGGGCAGCAGACGCCTTCATTTCCTCCTCTGCTTCAAGGGTCATTGCCCAGTACAAGGCATTACATCACTCTTCAAGGATCTCCTCATGACACGTCCCTCAAGCATGTGAGCACAAGCAAGTAAATCTTGTATAGCCACGATGAGCTTTGTTTCTAAGGAAAATTAAAGACCAGCTCAAGCTTCAGCTTCAGACTGGACCTCAAGCAGACAACCTAGCAAGACTGCTTTGATTCAAAAGCAAAGAAGATGTCATCCCAGAATCCTTTCTCTCCTCCCAAGAGCAGTGTGGCTCACGCCCCTGGCACGTGCCAGAGAGTTGGGAGAACTTGAAAATAAGAGCTGGAAGCTCCAATACCTACCAGCAGTTCCTTCTTTTCTTTCCTTGCAAAGTTGGTGTCTCTGGCTTCACTCGGCTGATGAGGTGATCCCTCTCTCTCACCGTTTAACTGCACAGAAGTAGTGACTCCATTACCTACAATCACAGAGTGTCAGAGGTTTGAAGGGACTTTGAAAGATCATTGCATCCAACCCTCCTGACAGAGCTGTTGGAAAAAGTCCCTTCCCAGCTTTCTTGTAGGCCCCCTTCAAGCACTGGAAGGCTGCTCTAAGGTCTCCCTGAAGCCTTCTCTTTCCAGGCTGAACAGCCCCAACTCTCTCAGCCTGTCCCCATAGCAGAGGTTCTCCAGCCCTTTGATCAGCTTCGTGGCCTCCTCTGGAAATGCCCCAGCAGTTCCATGTCCCTCTCATGCAGGGGGCACCAGAACTGGAGGCAGTGCTGCAGGTGGGGTCTCAGCAGAGCAGAGGGGGAGAATCACCTCCCTTGTCTTGCTGATCACACTTCCAGCTAGCAAAGATATCAATTAAGAGTCAGACAGTAAGCTTGCTTAAAACAATCCAGTCCAGGACAACTTTCAAAGCATCAATCTTCAACAACAGCATAAAAGGAACAACCTGAGCAAAGGGTAAACAGTTACCTGCTACACTACTCACCCCAGTCCATCACAGATAAAAGCAAGCTTTGAAAGCAAAACTCTGCTCTTGACATGTCAAATGACAACAACTGACACACAAGGCCAGGATTGGGAACATATATAGAGGGAAACTTCTTTGTTCCCTGTGAGAGTGCTGATACTACAAGCCTGTTGCTCAGGAAAATGATTGTCACCAGTAGCATCAGCAGGAATCATAGCAGTGATTTTCCTACAAGGTTCACTTAACCCTCTGAAGAGCTCTCAGCATGGCTTCTTTGTGCACTTTGGCTTTCAGACAATTTCTGTTACTTGATCATCACAGAAAATGCCACTAAATGCTTTCATGTGTGTTTGGTGCAGGGTAGCCCCATCCCCTGGCCCTTGGCCCTTCTACTGGGGCCTGTCAGCTAAAATCAATAGATTCACAGAATCACAGAATCTTAGAGGCTGGAAGGGACCCCCAGAGATCATTCAGTCCAACCTCCCTGCCAGAGCAGGGTCACCTAGAGCAGATCACACAGGAATGCATCCAGACAGGTCTTAAATATCTCCAGAGAAGGAGACTCCACAAACCCCCTGGGCAGCCTGCCCCAGGGCTCCAGCACCCTCACAGTGACAAAATTCTTCCTCCTGTTCCCATGGAAACATGTTTCTAAGCCTCAGCTTCCACCACTGCCCCTTGTGCTGGCATTGGGCATCCCCCAGCAGAGCCTGGCTCCAGCCCCTGGGCACTCACCCTGCACATCTTGATCACCAGCAAGGAGCTCACCCTCAGGCTCCTCCTCTCCAAGCCACAGAGCCCTCATCCCCCTCAGCCTGTCCTCTCAGGGAGATGTTCCACTGCCTTCAGCATCTTTGTAGCTCTCTGCTGGACTCTCTCAAGCAGTTCCCTTAGGTCCTTCTTGAGCTGAGGGCCCCAGAACTGGACACAATATTCCAGATGTGGCCTCAGCAGGGCAGAGCAGAGAAGGAGAAGAACCTCTCCCAACTTACTGCCCACAGCCCTTCTCATCCAGCCCAGGCTACCCTTGGCCTTCTTGGCCACCAGAGCACATTGCTGGCTCATGGCCAACCTCCCATCCACCAGGACCCCCAGGTCCTTTTCCCCTTCCCTGCTCTCCTGCAGCTCAGTCCCCAACCTCTCCTGCTCCATGGGGTTGTTCTTTCCCAGGTGCCAGACTCTCCCCTTACCCTTGTTGAACCTCATTCCTTTTCTCCCTGCCCAGCTCTCAGCCTGTCCAGGTCTGGCTGAATGGCAGCACAACCCTCCTGTGTCACCACTGCTCCCAGTTTGGTGCCATCAGCAAACTTGCTGGCAGTGCCCCCTGAGCCCTCATCCAGGTAACTGATGAATATATTCAACAGCTCTGGTCCCAGCACTGACCCCTGAGGGACTCCACTAGACAAAGGCCTCCCAACAGACTCTCCCTGATTAACCACAACTCTCTGACTTCTTTCCTTCAACCAGTTCACATCCACCTCACTACCTGATCATCCAGAACACAGTGCCTCAGTTTAGCTGCAAGGATGCTGGGGGGGACTGTGTCCAAGGAGGATGTAGAAATAAAATGACATGAGATCATTCCAGAAACATTTGTGTCCCTCTGGGCATCACTCTCATTACCTAAGGAGTTCAGTTTCTGCGGAGGTAACCGAGGAGGTGGAGGTCTTGGTGGAACCTGAGATGCAGATTTTGCTGGGCTCTCTGATGTTGGGCACCTTTTGATTGTCCCTTGATTATCATTTTCAGAAGAATGAGTTTCTTGGGGGATAAAGATGGATTTAGGCTGGAAAAGACACAGCAATAATGAAAGCATAATGGAAAATAAAGAGAGGTTCCAAGCCTCAGTGCTGCTTCTAAAGGAGGAACAAAGCACATGAGCAGTATTTGGGTGATGGAAGTGTCACAAGCAAACTGACAAAGCCACATGTTCTGCCATGCAAATGCCTCACAAAACATCAACAGGGAGGAGATGCACAGTAATAAGGAAAACCTTGTTATCAGAGGGTGCATTCCAAATCATCACATTCAATTCATGCATGAACAGTTACTGGGCCTGGAGAAATGTCACTCTGCAGTCACAGAATGTTTGGGGCTGGAAGGGACCTCCAGAGATCATTCAGCCTAACCCCCCTGCCAGAGCAGGGGCACCCAGGGCAGGGCACACAGGAGCACAGCCAGGTGGGGTTTAAAAAGGCTCCAGAGAAGGAGACTCCACAACCTCTCTGGGCAGCCTGCTCCAGGCCTCCAGCAGCCTCACACCAAACAAGTTTCTCCTCATGCTGAGGTGGAACCTCCTGGGTTCCAGCTTGGACCTGCTGTGCCTTGTCCTGTCACTGGGCACCACCAAACAGAGCCTGGAACCTTCATCCTGACCCCCAGCCCTCATCTATTGATAGACATTGATCAGATCCCCTCTCAGCCTTCTCCTCTCCAAACAGACCCAGAGCTTTCAGCCTTCCTTCACAGTGAAATGTTCAAGACCCCAAACCATCCTCATGGCTGTCCACTGGACTCTCTCCAGCAGGTCTCTGTCTCTCTTCAACTGGGGAACCCGAAATGGGACACAGTCTTCCAGGTGTGGTCTCAGCAGGGCAGAGCAGAGGGGGAGGAGAACCTGCCTTGACCTGCTAGCCACACTCTTCTCCATGTACCTCAGGATGTGGCCTGCCCTAGCTGATCCTGCTTTGGCAGGGGAGTTGGATGGACTGGATGACCTGTAGAGTTCCCTTCCAGACCTCAACATTCTGGGATTCTGTGACTGAAGATCTGACAGCCAGACAAATATGTTTGTTTGCTTGGTTGGGTTCATGTTAAGTTAATTCCAGAGTGAACAGATTTATTCAATCTTCAAGTGGCAGCACACAAAGATCTGTTCTGCTCCAGGAATGCTTCTGAAGATCACTATTCAGACACCAAAATTTAGCAGGCAGATGCTTTAGTTGGCCTCTCTGTATTAAAAATTACTTGCTGGTTCCATTTTTTTTGGCTATCAGAAGTGCAATTAGCCAGACACAGCACTCAGACACTGTCAATACCTTGTAGTGCAAGACTTCATGCAGCTTTTCAATCAAAGGCTACAAGCAACCCCCTGAACATTCCCTTGACTTAGAACTTCAAGTCTTCAACCCGTGGCTCAAATGAGAGAAACATCACTGCAGTCATTTAGACACTTCTGCATTTGCTGCCTGAGGTGGCCCCTTTTATGCTGGCTAGTGAAATGCTCCCCACTTACCTTTGGTGGCAAAGGAGGTGGCACTTTAGGTTTCATAGTAGCACTACAAAGAAAAGAAACAAAAAGGGGTTGTTATCTCTGGACTTTGTGTTGCAGTGTCCAAGAGGATGCTGGGCTTTAGAACTGTCAGAGAAATCCACCAGCACTGACCCAGCAGCAGCACTATGACATCCAAACCACCTCATCATGACCACTTCCTTAAACATATTGTTACTGCTGTGCACACCACTACCTGGGAACTCAGGTATCACAGATCCTCCCAAGAGAGCACCAAGTGACAACAACCCCATACAAGCTGTGAATCTTCACTGGAGGCCACTGGAGTGGAGCTGGCAGCATGGAGCCCTCCAGGACTGTCACATACTACTGAGCAGGAAGCCTGAGAGGTACTGTGGTAGTTTTACCAAGGACTCTGCAGGTTCTCAGTTTAGTCCAAATGCAGAGGAGCAAATCACTAAGTAGCATTATCATCCTCTTCCCCTCAAAGACAAGACATGAGAGCTCTGCATTATGGATGAAGTGCAGAAACAATCATGCCTCTGAACAACTCCTTAATCTTGGCACACTCTGGTGGAATCCACAATGGAATAAAGTCAGTTAAAAATGTCTTAAAGAATCTTTATTCTTATCTAAGCATCACTTGTGTCAAAGAGCAAACACACTTGTGCCTTGAGAAGTTGATCATTACACAACCTCCCTGTCACCTAGTGACATCAGATCCTGTCAGCAGCTTTACCCTCCCTCAAGGGGGTTGTCCCTCTTGCTCAGCAGCAGTGATAAAACCCACTGCCTTTGTTTGAGAAGGACAGCAGTAAAATAACTCAGGAAGAAAAAGAGAGAGAGAGATGTCAGCAACAGATAATGCTTGGTTTACAGGTCTCTGGGATGAAGCAACAGCTTTTAAAATGGCTCCTCAACAGAAAGCAAACAAGAATTCTCCATCAATGGCATCTTCTCTTTGGTCTTTATCATAGAATTGTTAGGGTTGGAAGGGACCTCAAGGAGCAGCCAGCTCCAACCCCCCTACCATGGGCAGGGACACCTCACACCACAGCAGGTTGCTCACAGCCACAGCCAGCCTGGCCTGAAAAACCTCCAGGCAGGAGGCTTCCACCACCTTTCTGAGCAACTTCTTCCAGTGTCTCACCACTCTCAAGGGGAAGAACCTCTTCCTAACAGCCAATCTGGAGCTACCCATTTCTACTTTTTTTTCCCATTCCCCCCAGCCCTATCACTCCCTGACACCCTCAAAAGTCCCTCCCCAGCCTTCTTGGAGCCCCCTTCAGATACTGGAAGGCCACAATGAGATCTCCTCAGAGCCTTCTCCTCTCCAGACTGCACAACCCCAACTCTCTCAGTCTGTCTCCATGGCAGAGCAGCTCCAGCCCTCTGCTCATCCTCGTGGCCCTCCTCTGGACACCTTCCAGCACCTCCAGATCCTTCCTATAATAGATGCTCCAGAACTAGACACAGTGCTCCAGCTGGGGTCTCATTCCACATCAATACATTTAGGAATATAAATTTCCACCCTGGCTATACATTTCAAATGTTTCAGCTCTCATCTGCCTATAAAATGAGGTCAGGAATATTTGTATCAGTGACT
The DNA here is from genome assembly GCF_014839835.1 of Dryobates pubescens. NCBI lineage: Eukaryota > Metazoa > Chordata > Aves > Piciformes > Picidae > Dryobates > Dryobates pubescens. The sequence goes on from NC_071650.1 coordinate 1,834,409, forward strand.
CTGGGTTTCCTAACACAAAAGAGACATGCACCTATGAATGCAGGTCCAGAGGAGGAGCACAATGATGATCAGAAGGTTGCAGAACCTCCCCTGTGGGGACAGGCTGAGAGAGTTGGGGCTGTTCAACCTGGAGAAGTGAAGGCTGCAGGGAGACCTTAGAGCTGCATTTCCATATCTGAAGGCAACCTACAGGCAGGCTGGGGAGGGAAGCTGTTCAGAAGGGCTTGGAGTGCTAGGCCCAGGGGCAGTGGTTTGAAAGTGGAGCAGGGCAGCTTGAGGTTGGCCCTCAGGAGGAAATTCTGCCCAAGGAGAGTGGGGAGACACTGGCACAGGCTGCCCAGGGCTGGGCTTGAGGCCCCATCCCTGGAGCCACTGAAGCTCAGCCTGGCTGTGTCCCTGTGCAGCCTGCTCTAGCTGGAGGTGTCCCTTGGAGGGTCCCTTCCAACCTGATGCAATCTGTGAATTTAATACAACCATAATTAATGTAACACAGCTACTGATACTGCCTTTGCAGCTGCATAACCTCTCTTTTCCAAAATCAAGCATCCTCCTAGCTGAGAGTGTGGACAGAGCAAACTCCATTATCCAGAGAAGACAATGACATAGAGATTTTATGTCTTTTTAATGAGCTTTATTTTAATATAGGGTCATCAGCTCTAAAGAATTGAGGACACCAGGATCAGGGGCAGATGAATTACTGGCTCCCTTTAACTATGCCAAGATTTTGTTCAATAATAAAAGAAAACAAAAGTGAGGATCAAGATGCATCAAGTGAGGAAGAAGATTTCATTCCCTTTACCACAAGTTTATGAGCAGAGTAAGAAAAGTCCTGGACCAACACTAAAAGCTTCTCTTTAAAAATGCTACAGAAGATTTCTGAGCTCTTATGGACAAAACATGACTCAGCTTGGCTTTTTCTTAATGTTCATCTATTCAAGAAGCAGCTTCTAGAGATATTTCTTTGTTTTCACAGAAGGAAAGCACTTACTGTTTAGCATCATCATCTGCATCATCATCATCTTCTAAATGTGCCACATGTCCCCTAAGAAAATGAAGAAGGTACTCAGTGAGTTGTATTAAAACCACTTTGGCTGCTGTGGAAAATGTTGCTCTCCAGGGCTACCACCCCCTCTCTGACAGAATTTTACTCTCTTTCAGCTTTTTGTCATCATTATCCTTTTAAAGCACCACTGCAATCCACACAACTAAGCCTCTCCCATATCCTCTCAGCAGCTACAGGGGCAAACAAGATCTACTCGTGACAGACAGGAGGAATCAACACACAAATGACTTTGGAACACACAAGGGGGGTAGGGAGGAAAATCAGAATTACCTCTGATGCAGTTCTTCTTCAACTGATTTCAAGAGACTCCTTCAGCATTGAACAAGAACAAGAACACACAGTTTGATTGTGGCACACAGATCATCAAAAGGCAGGGCAAAGGCTGCTGTGATTATATCCCAGTAAATAACCCAAAGCATGCTGTTTCAGCTGGCTTGCAGAACAGCTCTCAAACACCCCCACACAAATGAAGACAGCTGTTGGGGGGTTTTTGGTGGGGTCTTGATGTTTTTAAGCACACCACACTTTCAAATGTGTTTATTAATTGATTGATATTACAGTGCAGTGGTCATTGATCCTTGGACAGACCAAACAAGGATTGTCTTAACCTGATCCAGGAAAACAGCCAGGAAAAAAATAATGAAATCCAATACCCAAGCCAATCATCATCATTAACTGATGAATAAGTAATTGGACTGAGCAGAAGCTTAAACTATTATTGGAATCCAGTCAAAGATTAAACTATGATTGGAATCAAGGCCTTCTTCCCTAGTTAATCATGGCAACATTCTGAATTTCTTCATTGTTTGTTTCTCTGTCTGAAACTCACACAGAGGGGAGAATAGCAGTGATGAGAAGGAACAGCATTTTGGAAGCTATCAGGATTCAGCTCTTCATATTCGTGTTCTATGCCCAGATCCTCTGCATTGTTTTCCTGTATGATTTAATTTAGCAAAGCCAAGCCAGGCAGCCCCATTCTGACAATGCATACATTTAAGTGAGCAGAAAGGAAGAATTGCATGGAAAACTACTTCAACAAAATGTTTAAATGCATGAATATGAATCAAGGGACTTTGCTGAGTCAGGGATGTTCTTTTAATTCCCATAATTCAGCATTCCTAGTGCCCTATAACATGAAGAAGGGCATAAAACATGCCAAAGACCAGCAGTGCCCATTCCTAAGTGGGGCAAAATGCTGCTCTGTGGGAGCTGTCATGCAGAGTATTTTGTTAACCAGTGGACCAAGGGATCTTACAGCACCATGGAGTCAATGTGGTCAACAGAACCTCAAATACTGGAAAGTGCTGTCCACTTCTGGGCTCCCCAGTTCAAGAGACAGAGGGATTTGTAACTGATAGAAACCAGTCTGACACCCTTTACAATACCTGGTTCAGCCTAAGGTGTTCAGTAGATTTTTTTAACATTAAAACAGCCTTAATGAATTAAAGCCAGGAAATGCTGCTGCTTACTTGTTTGTACCCAGCAAGTAGCCACACTGAGGACCATGACCATACTCTAGCTGCAGATCCTGCAAATGTAAAAGAACAAAGGAACAAGTAAGGGTCAAACACATAGCCTGGTTCATGCTGCAGCTATCCCCCTCTGCCACCCCTGAGCTACCAAAGGAGCTCATTCCTCTGGCCTCCCTGGCCCCTAAACACCACTCTCAGACCCAGCAATCTCCTCCTTGCCAGTTTACTGCATCTCCAATTCCTTTTAAAGCTCTGATCTTAGGGCCCCTTCCTCGAACACAAAGATTTCTCTACTCAAATAAAGTGGGCAGCAGAAGAGGAAACAAAACCAACCAAAACCAAACCAACCAAACCAAAGAAACAAACAAACAAACAAAAAACCCCAAACAACCAAACAAAAAGTAAAACCAAAGAAACAGAACCAAAAAAAAACCCATTTGAGGATCTCCCAGTCTCCACAGAGAACCCTCACTGGTATGTGTAGCATGTGTAGATGGGAACAGTTCTAGCTGGGAGCCTGAAAAGACTTTAGCACATGAGGAAGTGAAAGAAGGAAGCAGAGAGGACAGTCAGAGTGGTTTTATAGCAATAAATATTTGAAGGGGAACTATCTCTGCTCTCCTGAAGACTTTATCATCACAGCACAGCATTACCAGCAGCACCAAGGACCTCTCAATCATGGAGCTCTTAAGAGTGGCAACAGGCCTCCAACACTATTCCATAAATGCCTGCTGCCATACATACACATTTAATGCTTTAATGGGAGTCCAGGGGCCATACTGAAGCACCACCACATCTGCCAGGAGGACATTGCTATGATGTGCCCTGGTGGCCAAGAAGGCCAATGGTAATACTTGGGTGCATTAAGGAGAGCGTGGCCAGCAGGTCAGTGGAGATTCTCCACCCTGTCTACTCAGCCCTAGTTAATCCACATGTGGAATACTGTGTCCACTTCTGGGCTCCCTGGGTTCAACAGGGAACTACTGGAGGGTTCAACAGCAGCTGTGAGGATGAAGAAGGGACTGGAGCATCTCTCTTATGAGGAAAGACTGAGAGACCAGGGAGTGTTTGGTCTGGAGAAGAGAAGGCTGACAGGAGACCTTATCAATGTCTACAAATATCTGAAGGGTGGCTGTCAGGAGGATGCAGGCAGGCTCTGCTCAGTGACACCCAGTGACAGCACAAGGGGCAATGGACATCAACTCAATCACAGGAAATTCCCTCTCAACATGAGGAGAAACTTCTTTGGTGTGAGAGTGCTAGTGCCCTGGAGCAGGCTGCCCAGAGAGGTTGTGGAGTCTCCTCCTCTAGATCTCTTCAAAACCCATCTGGACACATTCCTGTGTAACCTGCCCTAGGTGATCCTGCTTTGCAGAGGGGTTGGACTCCATCTCTGGAGGTCCCTTCCAACCCCCAGCATTCTATGATACTAGAATTCCAGGGTATTTTTTCCTGCAGGTAAATCATGACAGGAAAAAAGAAAAGCCAGCAAAAATACAGCAGAAGAAATGAGTTATTGATCACCTAAGTCAGTGATAAATGGAGCTACACTGCTCCTTTCCAGGAAACACTTCAAAGGTCCTCACCACCTTCTGTCCAAACCAGACCTCTTTCAGCTGCAGCCTGTATCAAAAGCCCAGCAGAAAGACTCCCAGATATTCAAGCTGTAAGAGTAGTAAGGTTGGAGCAGATGATGCCAACTCCCAGGTTTCACCCTCAAAAGAGCATTTTTCTAAACCAGAGGAGCAAAGTCTCCCACTGGATCTGCCAGTGCTCCAAGATGATGAGACAAGAAGCCACTCCAGCTTCCTGTTGTGGCCTGAAGGACAATGGCTTGAACACAAAGGTTAGGTTGTGGAGTCTCCCTCTCTGGAGATATTCAAAACTCATCTGGATGTGTTCCTGTGTAATCTGGTCTAGGTGATCCTGCTCTGGCAGCGGGGTTGGGCTGGATGATCTCAGGAGGTCCCTTCAAGCCCCTGAAATGCTGTGATTCTGTGACTGTTCTCTGCTTGCTGAGGAGTCACAGGCTGTTCACTGCACCCTCACTTCTGCTCTGTAATGCTAAGTAGTAGTTTCCACATGGGTGTTTCTACCACAGCTGTCAGTAGCATTTGATTGCTTCAGTGACATCCCATATTTTCCCCAAAGAAGTGCAGTATGGTGGAAAAGAAGCCCAAACCACTCTGGAACTGATAATTACTGCAAGGAAAAGAATGCACAGATCACAGGACTGAATAAAAACTGCAAAGGCCAGCCCAAGGCTGGCATTTCCTGAACCATGCAGAAATGACTCTTCAGTCTTTGTACCAACCTTACTATGCATCTAAACCACTACAGCTCAGCTGCTGCTATGGCTCTCTCCCACAAGGGCCACCCAACTTCCCCCCTAGACATTTGTCAGTGTAGCTCGGAAGCCCGGTGGCCTCGGGGAAGGGCGCTCAAGGGGCTGAATGGGTGGGCAGGGAAGCTTACTCCTCTCCAGGAATGTGTCTTGGGCTTTGCAAGGTGGCAGGTGGAAAGGGTCAGGCCTTAGTTGTGGCTATCTTTGATCCCTTTCACCATGCTTATCCTCCTTTTCATAGTTTTATCCTCTCCCTATGCCCCAATCTCAAGTCTTTCACTCCAAAAAGGCCTTCCTAAGCCTTCTGCAATTCTAGAGCTTCATAGAGCTGTTTGGAAGGCACCTCAAAGATCATCCAGTTCCAACCTCCCCCACCATGGGCAGGGACAACTCCCACCAGCCCAGGTTGCTCAAGGCCTCATCCAGCCTGGCCTTCAACACCTCCAGGGAGGGAGCATCCACAGCCTCCCTGGGCAACCTGTGCCAGAGTCTCCCCACCCTCACTGGAAAGAATTTCTTCCTATCTCCAGTCTAAATCTGCCCTCCTCAAGCTTCAATCCACTCCCTCTCCCTTCAGTCTCTGCATCATTACCAACATCTGGCATTTTATCCAGGCAATTCCTTTCTGCTGATCCCTACCACCACTCTACTCCAATCAATCCCAAAGAAACACAGACTTAACTTTCTGGAAGAGGCTGCCCAGGGAGGTGGTGGAAGCCTCCTGCCTGGAGGTTTTGCAGGCCAGGCTGGATGTGGCTGTGAGCAACCTGCTGCAGTGTGAGGTGTCCCTGCCCATGGCAGAGGGGTTGGAACTGGCTGATCCTTGAGGTCCCTTCCAACCCTAACAATTCTATGATTCTTTGCATAGAAGTAATGAAAGGACTCACAGTAATCTCAAAACTCTTTAAGCACAGGTATTTTGAAGACTCAGGCTCAAGAGCAGAAAACAACCAGGCCGGAAACATGAGATGCCACCAGACTCATGAACAAGGAGGTTAAACAGGTTGTGTGAGTCTATGTGAGAGGATGCCAGAACAAAGACTGGGAGGCTGCTGGGAAAAATAAGCCCAGATCAGCATAATGAAATCTGAGACTTTGACACTTTGAAGTGAGAAGCATTTTGTCTACCCGACGCACAATCACGTTCATCAGAAGTGAAGGGAAATGAAGCTCTTGCCCTGAGCACAGCCCAAGCATCTGGGGGGCTTCATTTACACCCTGTGCAACTGTACAGCAGCAAGAGGAAAACCAATCACCCCCATGCAAGACAAGGAGCTCTCATCTCTCACCACTTTTTTAAAGCCTTACTGGAAACTGTCTTTATGGAAAGCGACATGTGCCAGAATTCTCTGTGCTTAACTGCTTTGAGAGGACAAAAGCTTTGTTTTGTTTCAGTTTCTTATTGTGCTGCCTATCAGCACTTCTTGCACTATGATTCCAATTGGATAGATCTATTTTCCTGCTCTCAACAGCCTGTTTAGTGCTCTTCTAAGCCCTTGAAGAGCTGGTCCTCGGGATTGCCCCAACCCAGATGCAGAACCTTGCATTTGGTCTTGTTGAAGCTCAACATATCTGAAGCCAATACTGTTAGAGCAGGAGAAGGGAGAGCAGAGAAAAATGAGCTAGAGAAGTCTAATTAGTATGTCCTGGTCCACAAGAAGAATAAACCAACTACTAAATACTTCCTCTCATTTTCAGAAGGATTAGGACTTCCTGGGGCAAAAAAACATCTCACAAATGGGTGAAGCACTAGCACCAAGTCAGAATTCTGTTTGATTTACAGTGAGCACAGAAGGTTGGGAAGAAGGCAGTGAGACTCAGAAAGTGCTGTCAACTGGCTTTAAAAACCCTCTCACTGTTGTGACAGCAACAGGACTTTATAAGCTTTATCATGGTATTACAGTTTAGAGCTAGTGCCTAGCTTCAACACCAATTGTTAATCTTTCCAGAGACTTTGACTCTAAAGAATAAACAATTTTAGGGATTGGACACAGAATGATGCAATAGAAATGTCTATCATCCCATTGGCTTGTTGAATAATTCCTGGTTTGCACCACAGATAGTTCCTCCTTCTTTTTCTCCCTGTGACTTGCCTCTCTCTCTCTGACCCTGGTCTTGCTGGAATGGTCTTTGTTTAGACTCTGGGTCTGAGGTACAAGGGAGAAAGGGGGACAGGGAGAAGCAGGCTAGCTCTGTGCAGCCTCCTTTTGAGGGGGTGGGGGAAAGAACTGTCTTGGTGTAAGGGAGTTTTTTCTGAGGTTGTTGAATTGTGCATATATGTAAATACAGCCTGCATGTCTTTATTGCCTTCTATAATGTCATATTTAGTCTATTTTGGGAACTATAACTTCATTTTGCTTTCAAAAAAATAACATAAAACAAAATTCTGAGCTAGTGTGGCAAAATTTATTCCAGGGGTAATTTGTTGGGGGGCAAACCCAGCCTACAACAGATAGCAATCAATTTGAAGACTGTCCTGAACAGTGTGGGGCGAAAGTCCAGTTAGGAGACACATCCTCATTTGTCTCTTAGACCCACAGTCCTAGCCTAGCAAGACAAGCAACCTGAAGAAGGTAAGATTTTAACAACAGATTCAAATGTCAATCTGCTATAAATCAGATCTCGAACTAAAAAGACAAAACCAAAAGCAAAGCAAACTGAAAACCCAAACCCACCCTGCCAAAAAGCAGAGCGATTGCACAGGATGGAGGTGCTCCCACAGCAGCACAGAGAAATCTGAGCTGGTCTCAGAGGAGTTTGTTTTTAATCTAGCAGTCACAGGATGAGACAGAATCACAGAGTGTTAGGAGCTGGAAGGGGCCTCAAAAGATCAGCAAGTCCAACGCCACCCTGCTGGAACAGCATCCCCTAGAGTTCCTTCCAAGAATGTGGAACACAGTCGAAGCTCTCGGTAATTACGCTGCTGGCAGCCTCAAGTCACACCAAGCCAGCTGATGCCAAAATAAACCCCCAAAAATCCACAGCACAAAGCAGCACAAAAACCCAAACCAAGACATTCTTAGGCACCCTGGTTTTGCATTTTCCTTTTGCTGCACTTCAATAGCTCACAAAGCAAAGGCAGTTAGCAGGGACTTCTTCAGGGACTGAATGTTTCTCTTTCTTCTTTTTTGCCCCCCATCAGGAAGGTGTCCCTGCCCATGGCAAGGGGCTGGAACTAGATGATCCTTGAGGTCCCTTCCAACCCTAACAATTGTATGATCCTATAAATCTAAGAATCTGAAGATGTCCCAAGGTTCAAAAAGCATTGCTTTACTAACTCTTCAGTGCCTAAAGATCAGAGAAATAAGAAAACTCACTTTCTAGAGTCAACTCTACACTGCAATGCTAACAGCCACATTTTTTAGCAGTGCAGTAAGAGCAAACTTGGAAAATGGATCAGACAATAGATGATGCCAAATGCCATTGAAAACACTTAGGACCCCACTTTCTGTTATTTGCATTAAGTGTAAATTCATTTTGGAAGAGAATTACCATCTGGAGACTTCACAGGCTTACATATGTATCATTGTATAGTTATATATTATAGATACATAGTTATATAGTATTATATAGTTATGTATTATTATATAGTTATAGTATGTCATTTTAATGGGGCTACTGAAAGGAATTCTCAGACAAAAATAAGGAGAGTATATCCATTTTTAATCACACACACAAAAAAGCCAATTACCAAGTTAGGCACTGTAAGGTGGTTAAAGAAATTAGAATCAGTGCACAATACTGAGCCCCTTCTACAAAAGTGATTGAAACCAAACAGGAAGAGGGGTTAAATCTTTTCAATTTAGCATTGATAGGACTCCTTCCTACATTACAGCAACACAAACACAGACTCATCCTCACACTGAGGGGCTTTGACACAGAGGAAAACACCACTGGGACACTAAGACAAAACACGAGCTTTGGAAAAGGAAAACAAAAGTTAACACTGACAAAGAAAGGTGTAAGATGAAAAATACCAGGTTAGATCTTGCAGTGTAGTATATTTCTTCTGAATTGTCCAAAAAATCGCTACTGTCAGGCTGTTCATTAGACAGAGATCAAGAAACTCAGGTTATTTACATTGTGACTAAAAGACAGGGGTACATAAAGGGAAATTTTCTGGCTAAAACTAGGAAGGTGTTAGCTGAAACTCAACTTCAGGCAGCTCTGGGCACGGGGGTAAAAGACAGCTAAGAGTATCAACACATTACCAAACACTGCTGAATCACACCAAAAGAATGAACCATTGGTCATCACCTCAATTGTGGCAACAAGTGATAAACTGCCTCAGTGAGAGGCAAGTATGTACCAGTTCAACATCTCAGTGCACTCGTCGTGCTGCAGTCCTTTCGGTTCGTGCAGTCAGAGCCACAAGTTTAAAATAAGCAGCAAGTCCAAGCATGCTTTTGTGAGGCAGAAGCAGAAAGGTCAGCAGAACTCCTTTAGTGGAAAGGGGTCCACACTGTTATTGCTGAAGGAAGAGACAAGCACCTCTTGTAGCTGCTTCCATCTCTCCCAGAATATAAATTGTTACAGACTTCCCCCTCGGCCTGCCTTGTGCTCAGGTTCCTTGACCAGATCTCATTTGCATTTGACATGCTGCCAGTTCAAGTTGTCCAGTGGTTCTATATCCACTGACAAAAATACAGTTTTCCTTTGGTGTCTAGACTCTACACAGTTTAAAAAGAAATCAGAGTTTTGTTTTATCTGAGAAGGACATTATCAGGTCTGCATGCTTGATTCTTCTAGGAGCAGTGCAGCACTTAATTTCCCTCTTCAGAAAGATCCAGACAAGTAGTTATAGATCTTCCCTGTAGACAGGGAGATGAGGCAAGTTCTTTGGACAGATTTCAAACATGCAAACTCTGTCAGGAACACACAATACTAAAGATTTTCTTATCAGTAGAGTTAAGCTGGACAGCTCAAGCCCCTTCTTGGAGCAGCCAGAGCTTCTGAGATTCCAAAGTGCAAAGGTTCTGACGGCTACAGCACAAGGTAGGAAAAGGCTCAGCTCCTCCACACCTGCCAGTGAAGTGCTCTAAAAAGTTCTGCTTTAATCTCTGTGGGGAAAAAACCACAACTCTCTCTCCCATTTAGCAACTCTGGTTCCTAAAGTGCAAGGAAAACACCTCTCTACCCAACAAAGTTATCTCCTAACTGGTTTGACTAGTCAGTGACTGACCAAAAAAAAAGCAATGGAAGAAAGTGTTTCTGAAAGTTGAGCTTCTCCATTGTCATCTTTTTGCAGTTATGAGTCTCTGTGTGTAGAAAGAAATACAGCTCTTAAGGAGCAAACCAGTTCTAATCTGAACTATGAGGGAAGTAAAGGCAGGAGAACTGAGAACCAGTTTACAAATCCTTTTGAGTGAAGTGAGGAGTTCATGGCAGAAACACTGACTTCACTGCCATACTTCAAACCCACTTCTAAATGATGTTGTTATGCAGTTATGTCAAGGTCTAAATAACCTATCTGAAATAACTGTCTGAGCCCCATGTGTGATTTGGTAACCTCTTCTCTGTGATTTGCTAAGCTCCTCTCTGCCTCAAACAGGCACCAGAAACTACAGGCTACCTATCCAGCCAGTGGCTGAGGAAGAAGATTCCACACAACCTGGGACACCCAGAGCCAGCTGACCAAAGGACAAGGCACGAGGAAGATTTCAGTACAGGCCCAGGGCAGTACAAGGAGGTCTGTGTCAGAAACCCTACTCATGTTTTGCAGGCTATAGCCGAGGAAGTACATCTCCTAGCACCCCCTTCCCAAAATCAACTCAGAGCAAAGCCATTTGCCCCACCTATGTACTAAGCTAACTTTTTCACCTTAACACCTGTCTTAGGGGGGCAAAAAAGAACACAGAAGTGTGCAGTGAGGAAGCAAAGGAGTCTTTTTTTAATCCAGGCATGTGAAGAAAGTGTTCAAGTGCACAAATGGGGCAATCAGCAGTCTCCATAGAGAAGAGGCAGCTGCTGCAATCCCGGGTGTAAGACAGCACAGATGCCTTTTCCCTCACTGCCTGAGTTCTCATACCTCATGTACTGCTGGGCCCATGGGAAGACATCTTTGCAGAATACAGTAAGTGGCAGACCCAGAGTGGCTCAGGTGTGATGCAGGAGCAGAGGAAGATTGTTTGAGTGGCAGAATAAGGACCACACAACAATCCCATTACTCAAAAAGCATCACACCTCTTGCCACTATCCATCAGTGTCAATGCAAGCACAAGGCAGAGAAACATCTGAGTACCCACAGTCATTCTACAATTAACAAAAAATATAGCTAAAGGGCAATGAGGTATAAAGGACAAGAGGCAACACAGAAGACCAAGGGCTAGCACATCCATCACATGTAGCAGAGCCCACAAGTAAGGCAGTCTTGCTGAGGGAGTCTAAAAGTACCCCAAAAAATTTAGGACCAGCATGTTTCAACTTGTCAGAAAAAGCACTCCCAAGCTGAACAGTGCTAAGGAGGTATGTGAGACATCTTGGATTTCTCCTCCTGCACAGACATTTGCAGGGACCAATGTGGAGAGCATAGGCCATGCTGCTTGTTACTCACAAATTCGTGATGCGGCTCTGTCTCTTTCCTCAAGGGTGGATCAAATTTGACTTGACCAACTGAAGAGGAGAGAAAGAAAACAAGAAGTTAAGTTGGACTGTAATTAGATAAAGTTTAGCTCCAAATGCCAACTAAAAAGAAGGATCCAGTTCAGTGACTGTATTATATCCCTGCTGATGGGAACTTCCAACACACAGAAATCCCAAACACATGCCTGCTAGAAACCAATGGACACAGAAAACTCTCTCCCATCACAAGGGCAGCACAAGCACCATTTGCTCTGCCTGTTCATTAGAAAGATCAGGCAAACCATTCTGCACACAGGGCAGTGAAATGCTCTCTTTAGAAGAGCAAAACAGCTGTAATTTACAGAAAGAAAAAACAAACCAAAGAAAAGCAAAGGGGAAAAAACCCAACAGCAAGTGTGTGAATCTACTTTTGGATCTGTTCTTCTGGGAGATTTACTAGCACTGAAGAGGGCCCCTTGAATGAACTCTGGAGACAGCAGATCACATCTTCTAGGCCAGCTCTTTGCCAGACACTCCTCCCCTCAATTTTAAATTCAGCAAAGACAAATCAGAGCAATCCCCCAAGCAGAGCACTGGAACAAGCTGCTCAGGGAGGTTGTGGAGTCTTCTTCTCTGGAGCCTTTCCAGCCCTGTCTGGATGTGTTCCTGTGCAACCTGTGCTGGATTCTATGGTCCTGCTCTGGCAGGGGGGTTGGACTCAATGACCTTCAGAGGTCCCTTCCAACCCCTAACATCCTGTGAGCCTGTGAAACCCAAAAACTAGAGCAAGATACTACTTTGGCAAAATCTTCCTCTGCCAGCACAATCTGGCATCACTCAGAATATTTTTGCTGCATTGGCAAAAATGCAGCTGTGTCAACCAGCTCTCAGAAGAGCTCAGGTTGTGTCCTGTTCAATGGAGCTGAAGCAACAGTGAGACTTGAGATGAAGTGCTGAGCAAAAGGTGTGTTCAAGTATTTCACACCATGATTTCTTTTGCACAGCAACCTATTTTCTTCTAGATCACTAAAAAATGGTTCTGTATATGTAAGGCAGTCAGAATAGCATTAGAGAAGAGGGAGTTTTCATGATGATGTTGGAAGCATTCGTGCTTACAGTTTATTTCAGAGCGTGTCTTTTCTTCTCTCACATTTCTACTTGTTGAATGAATTCTATGAGGCACTACAAGAGGCTGAAAGAGAAACACAGGATATGTTAACATCAAAAATATACTACTAGAAACATAGTATTTTACAATCATAGAGTGGCTTGGCTTGGAAGGGGCCTCCAAAGGTTGTCTAGTAGGAATCTCTTCTTATCTCCACTCTAAATCTACCCTCTTCAAGCTTCAATCCATTCCCTCCTGTCACAACAAGTCCTTCTAAAAAGTCCCTCTCAATCTTTCCTGGAGCCCCCTTCAGGTTCTGGAAGGCTGCTCTAAGGTCACCCTGGAGCCTTCCCTTCTCCAGGCTGAACAGCCCCAACTCTCTCTGTCCCAACAGGGGAGGCTCTCCAGCCCTCTGATCATCCTTATAATCTTCAGCACTTCAAAAACTTCAAGTGCTAAGAGGCTGCTTAATTACAATCTTGTTCTGAAGAGGCATTGTCCTCTCCCACACAATGGCTGTGTATGCAGAATGGGAGCAGCAGGAGGCCAGCTGCAGTGGGGGGAGGAGGTACAGCCATGTAGTCGAGTTCATTGCATCCTGCTACGGATGTCTGCACTGCACAACATGCAGAGCCTGTCCTCATTCTTCCATCCCCAGGTACAGAGAATTACTGGGAGATGTCAAAGCCTCATCTCTCAGTCAAGAGGACAAAGTCCTTAAGTCACCCTAAAATAAAAGGCCTATGCTGACAACAGACAGACACAGAAAGCTGATACAGGAGCTGCGTGAGAGGATAAAGGAATCCGAATCACCCAGGAGCCAGCCCAATCCCCTGCTGTCGGCAGGGACATCCTGCACTAGGTCAGGTCATCCAGAGCCCTCTCCAGCCTCACCTCCAATATTTCCAGGGATGGGACCTCAACCACTTCCCTGAGCAACCTGTTCCAGTCCTCAATCACTAGATGTTAGGAAAACGTTCTTTACAATGAAGGTGGTTGAGGATCATAGAATCATAGAACTGGCAGGGTTGGAAGGGACCTCAAGGAGCAGCCAGTTCCACCTCCCCTGCCATGGGCAGGGACACCTCACACTACAGCAGGCTGCTCACAGCCACAGCCAGCCTGGCCTGAAAAACCTCCAGGCAGGAGGCTTCCACCACCTCCCTGGGCAGCCTGTGCCAGTCTCTCACCACCTTCATGGGCAAGAACTTCTTCCTAACATCCAATCTGAATCTCCACTTCTAGTTTTGCTCCACTAATCTCAATTTGCAGGTGGATAAATGCCACAATGGAGCCTGCTCTCCCTCACCTTCAAACCCTTCCCCCTTGTCCTGTCTCTAGACACCCTGAGGAAAAGTCCCTCTGCAGCCTTCCTGTAGGCTCCCTTCAGCCACTGGAAGGCAGCTCTGAGATCCCCCCAGAGTATTCTCTTCTCCAGGCTGAATAGCCTCAGCTCCCTCAGCCTCTCCTTAATGCCAGAGGTGCTCCAGCCCCTGGTTCATCTCATCAGCAAACGAAAACCTACTCTGAATCTACAATTAAAAGAGATTCCTACCTCAGGATCATCATCATCAAAGTCATGGTAAGTGGAATGATCAGGATTATTCATTTTATCCAGAAGTTCAATGGCAAGACTTCGATTTAATGGCTGGGTAACAAAAGGATGCTGAAAGACAGATGGGGGAGGGGGGAGAAACAAAGAAACCACACACATGAAAGTTCCAACCACTCATCTTAAGCCTGGTTTAATTTCACAGCTAAAAATAAACCCCATCCATAAATGTGTACCTGTAACAACTTCTCAGCTGTAGGTCTTTTCTTAGGATTTTTTGTAAGTGCCATTTTCACAAAGTGATGGAAACTATTTGACCTGTAAAAGGAAGTGGCAAACAATAGAATCAGTTGCCCATCAGCTTGCATTGCCTGTTATCTACTGACAGAGGAAAGGGCTTACCATTTCATTTTGTCCTTTAATTTAGGAGGCTGGAAGTTGCTTTTTGTCATTAGGAAAAGTGCTCTGAAAAAAAGCCAAGAGGATTTCTGAGGTTTACACTGCCATGCATACAGAAGATTAATTGTTCAAAGCATTGTTTAGTTACATATCCATGGGGCATGTGTCCTTGGGGCCAAGAAGGCCAGTGGCATCCTGGGGCTGATTGGAAGGGGAGCAGGTAGTACATCAAGAGAGTTCTCCTTCCCCTCTGCTCCACCCTGCTGAGACCACATATGGAATACTGTGTCCAGTCCTGGGCCCCTTGGTTCAAAGACCTCAGGAACCTCCTTGAGAGAGTCCAGCACAGAGATGCAAAGCTGCTGAAGGCAGTGGAACATCTCCCTGCTGAAGCTGAGGGAGTTCTGGGGCTCTGGAGCTTGGAGCAGAGGAGCCTGAGGGCTGCCCTCATGGCTGGTGACAAAGATGTGCAGGGCAGCATCAGGAGGACAGAGCCAGGCTCTGCTCAAGGATGTCCAATGACAGCACAAGGGGCAACAGGGGCAAGGTGGAGCAGAGGAGGTGCCATGGAAACAGAAGGGAAAACTTTGTCACTGTGAGGGTGCTGGAGCCCTTGAGCAGGCCGCCCAGAGAAGATGTGGAACCTCCTCCTCTGGAGGCATTCAAAACCTGTCTGGATGCATTCCTGTGTGGCCTACTCTAGGTCTGGCAGGGGGGATTGGACTGGATGATCTTTCAAGGTCCCTCCCAGCCCTAACATTCTGTGATTCTGTGATTGTTCAGTTGGTAGGAAGAAGTCTGTCACTTTAAGAGATGCTACCAGAAGGTGAGACATTCAGACACCACCAAAAGAGTTGTTAGAATTTCACTCACTGCATTCAGAACACTTACAACCCAAGGACCTTGCAGTACCTGCCAACACCACAAGCAGACACAGTCACTGCTCCACACGGATTCCGTCAGAAACTGCATTTCCACTCCCAGCTTTAACCCCTTACTAACCTCATTGGGTGCAGGTCAAACATGGGAGGCTGAAGTTCAGCAAGCTCTATAGCAGTTATTCCAACTGCCCACAGATCACACAGCTGGTTATAGCCACCTTTTCTTTCTACTGCAGCAACTTCTGGAGCCATCCTAAAGGGTAGGATAAGAAAATATTTCTTGATAAGCTTCTCACCACAAATGCAACATTTTTCTGCATGCAACAGTTTACTGCTCTCTGCTCTGGAGGGCAAAATCTATGAGCTCACAGCACAAACATTTCTACAACTGAATCTTGATTATGTGTATGTGTGTGCAAGAAGTTATGCACAAGTTAAGCTTCCCTCAATCAGCTTCTAGTCATTAAAAGGCAGTTTCCCAACCAGCTGTTTCCCAGTGTGGATGAAGCCAACAGGACTCAGACTATTTTTGCAGTCACACAAAACTGCCACTCAACCACCAAAGAGGGGAAGTTATAACTATTGAACTACAGTAAAGTCCCAACACTATCCAGACTCACACAGAAAGTGATCAACTGACTTTGACAAAAAGAACTCTAACAAAGAGGATGATTTACACAATCAGAGCTCTCCTGAATCCTGAAACCAGGAGCCTCTGTCACCTCTGCACAGAGCACTCACTGTTTGCAAAGTCTGCCTCACTGTAATGGCAGAAGTGAGGTCATGGAAGTCAACAAAGCAGTTTTACCTCCTCAGGTGGGGAAAAATTATAAGGCATAACTGACAGAGAAATAGGAATACCTAAAGGAAATGATTCACATGTTTTGAAAGGGCAAAGTAAATTGTGGATTCGATTGTCCTACACACTCCTATCAGATGACAAACTTAGTAATGTTTTCTTTTAGATCTGAACAGAGCACCTGAGAAGTGGAACTGGAGATGTGAGTCAATACAGAGAAATGTCACTGAAGGAGTGATCCAGTAAAGCAGCAGAATGCATCTCAAATGATGCATGACTTAAACACAGGCATCCTTATCTGCAGGTCTGAAAACATCAGCAGGTGTGGTGGCATAAATTAGGGCAAGTTTTGCATAATTAAACTGCACTTCCATACCTTTACTCAGGAGTTCATAAAACTCCCCACTCACTCTAAATCCCAAAGGAGTACCTTACCCAGGTAGAGGGGGGAAGAGACATTAACTCTGCAGGAGAAGCACAAGGGGCAAGAACAGGAGTAGTGCTTCACTGAAGTTTTGCCCTTCACTTCTATCCAAGCACCACAGCCTTACCTGCCCAGACATTTCTAATCACACCTGAAACCTTCAGATTCCCTGTTTCCAACTAAATGTTCTCCTCCCTAACCTCCTCAACAATTTTGCCTCCTTGCTTGTCTCAAATCTGAGAAGAAAAACTGATGCTTTTCATCACATTCAACCTATGGAATGCTTCCAAAGTTACAGTTCAAGGTGATGGCACAATTTGGAAGCTGTGATACGGATCAGGACTAAAGACAGCTATAAACCAATGACACAACTGTGACTGCTAGGTGTTTGCATTGTTCTGAAAGAGAAGCAAATCCATGCTTTGGAGTGACTTGTGCTGCTAAAAATGCTGTGCTTGATTATTTCAAGACTGAGTATTTGAATGCAAGGGGATTTTTGTTACACTCAGGTTTTACTTTGTACCTACTATGCTGTCAGACAGCAGAATCTGGAGTATCTCTCTGAGAAGCAGACAGCAAAGGTGCTGGTTTTACAATGAAAAGATGAAGTACAGAAATGAGCTCAGTGAGGGAAGAGTAAAGCTGCAGTACAGATAGACTAGAACTGTACAGCTCAGTTTGGGCAAATAAGGGGACAAGAAAATGGCTGAGAGGAGGCATTCCAGTGGCAACAGGATTTGTGGAGACAAACAGGTGAAACTTAGCTGAAGAGGTACAGACAAGACTAGCTAGAGTAGAGGGAAGAAACAAAACAGAAAACCAGGGAACCAAAAAAGGTTGAAAAGTCAGAGTTAAACCCATGCAAAGTCGTTGATAGCTTCAAAGCTTTGACTAAATTGAGATCCATCAGTCACCAGTGTCACCAGCACACAGTCCTTCCCCTTTTCCCCACCACTAGGGCACTTTCTCCTACACTCAGCTCATTCAGCAGTTAGCATAAGTGGTAGAGATATGATCAGCAGACAGCCTAACACAGCCTTTAGTGATTAGCCAGAGAGTGACCCAGCATGCTTTTATCACAGCATTATAACATTACAGATGGTATCACAGCATCAACAGTATTAGATACGTTCATGTTACATCAGTGGCCACAGAAAACACAGTTACCAATACGGGGTGCCAATGAATGACTTCCTTTTGGCAATTGTAGCAGTTATCTGTGCAGATACCCCAAAATCAGCTATTAGGGGGGAAAAAAAAGGAGAAAAAAAAAGACAGTCAGTAATTGATTTGATGCAATTAATTCTTAATCATAGAATCATTGAATTGCTAGAGTTGGAAGGGACTTCGAGGCAGTTCCAACTCCGCTGCCACGGGCAGGGACACCTCACACTGCAGCAGGCTGCTCACAGCCACAGCCAGCCTGGCCTGAAACACCTCCAGGCAGGAGGCTTCCACCACCTCCCTGGGCAACCTGTGCCAGTGTCTCACCACCCTCATGGGCAACAACTTCTTCCTGACATCCAATCTGACTCTCCCCACTTCTACTTTTGCTCCATTCCCCCCAGCCCTATCACTCCCTGACACCCTCAAAAGTCCCTCCCAGCTTTCTTGGAGCCCTCTTCAGATACTGCAAGGCCACAAGAAGGTCTCCTCAGAGCCTTCTCCTCTCCAGACTGAACAGCCCCAACTCCCTCAGTCTGTCTCCATAGCAGAGGAGCTCCAGCCCTCTGCTCATCCTTGTGGCTATTCTCTGGGCACAATCCAGCACATCCAGGTTTGGTTTCCTCACTCTAAGAGTTTCTTAAATATGCCAGAAATATTTAACAAGAAATTAAACTCTAAAAGCAAATAGTGGAAACTTGGTACATGCAGAGATTCATAGAATGGGCTGGGATGGAAGGGGCCTTAAAGATCATCTAGTTCCAACCTCCCCCAGCATTCCACCAGAGCAGGATGCTCAAGACCTCAGCCAGCCTGGTACCTCAGATACTGTAGGTCAGCTCCTTTCAGAAGGCAAACATGTCACAGAATCACAGAATTATCAAGGCTGGAAAAGACCTTAGAGATCAAGCCCAACCTATCACCCAACACCATCCAATCAACTAAACCATGGCACCAAGAGCCTCATCCCAGCTTTTCTTAAACACTTCCAGGGATGGTGACTCCACTACCTCCCCTGGCAAGCCACTTCAATGGCAAATCTCTCTTTCTGGGAAGAATTTCTTCCTAACATCTAGCTCCCCTGGAGCAGCTTGAGACTGTGGCCTTTTCTTCTGTTGCTGGTTCCCTGGGAAAAGGGACAGACACCCACGTGGCTACAACTTCCCTTCAGGTAGCCTTCCCTCGAGCCTCCTCTTCTCCAGGCTAAACACCCCCAGCTCCCTCAGCTGCTGTGCCTCCCCTCCTCAACACAGGAAAAAGCAGGCTGGCACACAAGTCTTAGCAGTTACATGCAGAGCTTTAATATGATAAAAGACATTAAGTATTATCCAAAAGATTCTTTCAAGGTATGTTTCACACTGCAAACACTCTGGGTGCCACATTATATTAATAATTGATGAAAACCTGTGATTTATTTTTAGCTTCCCTTTATAGCATCAGGATGTCTTCACTCAGTGTTTCAATATTACTCCTTCAGACACTGACTTGATGATTTGGATGTTAGGAACAAGTTCTTTATCAGGAGGGTAGTGGAACACTGGAACAGGTTGCCCAGGGAGGTAGTTGGTGTCCCGTCCCTGGAGATATTCAAGATGAGGCTCAACAGGGCTCTGGGCAACCTGATCTAGCTGAGAATATCCCTGCTGACTGGAGGGGAGTTGGACTGGATGACAAGGGACAGCAATGTGCCCTTGTGGACAGGAAGGCCAATGGGATCCATGGGTGCTTTAAGAAGCGTGGCCAGCAGATCAAGCAAGGTTCTCCTCCCCCTCTACTCTGGCCTGGTAAGACCTCACCTGGAACACTGCATCCAGTTTTGGGCTCACCAGTTCAGGAGGGACAGGGATCTGCTGGAGAGAGTCAAATGGAGGGCTGCAAGGATGATGAAGGGACTGGAGAAGTGCCTGATGGGGAGAGGCTGACAGACCTGGGGCTGTTTAGCCTGCAGAGGAGAAGGCTGAGAGGGGATTTATGAATGTCTATCAATAGCTGAGGGCTGGGGGTCACAAAGGAAGGGACAGCCTCTGCTCACTTGCTCCCTGTAGTAGGACAAGGGGCAATGGATGTAAACTGCAGCACAGGAGGTTCCACCTCAACATGAGGAGGAACTTCTTCACTCTGAGGGTCACAGAGCACTGGAACACGCTCCCAGAGAGGTTGTGGAGTCTCCTTCTGTGGAGACTTTCAAGCCCTGTCTGGCTGTGTTCCTGTGTGACCTGTGCTGGATTCTATGGCCCTGCTCTGGCAGGGATGTTGGACTCAATGATCACCAGAGGTCCCCTCCAATGCCTAAGATCCTGTGACCTTTGGAGGTCCCTTCCAACCCATTCTATGATTCCATGGATGCAGTCAGATACTACCAGCATGAGAGAAAGAATTCTCATGTTCATCCATTTCATACATGTACCTCATTAAACAAAAGAGAGAAGACTTAGAGCACATAAAAATCTGTTTTCAACAGCAAACTGTATCAACTCACCCAATTTCACATGTCCACTATCCGTTAAGAGAATGTTTGCTCCCTTAAAAAGAAGTCAGCACACTTGGATTAAAACAAAGATTTTCAGTAACAACATTATCTGCAATCTTCCTGCAAACTAGGGGGACAAAGACAACCCAAGGGTTGCATGCTCAAGAAACCTGCAGCCTTACCAAGGTGATGCTTGTGCTTAGCAAGCTGCTCTTCTGCTCTCTAAAGAAACTCAGATTTCCAGGGTTTCTCATTCAGTTTTAGTTTGGTATTGCAAAGCTTCCACTGGATACAAAACCCTCCTCAAAAAGCAGAATAAGATGGCTTCCTGTGCTGATGAATTCTTACCATTTTCTATTCTATTAAATAAAAACTCTAAAGGTCAAAGCAGCAGGAATTGGATTTCCTTTTCATAACCATGAATTGGTTTTGTCTTGTTTGAGAGCCATGATAATTGCAGCTTAAAGGACCTATTTATATTTAGCAAGTATTTAGGAAAACTATTTCCACCCTTATGCAGCAGAGACTCTGTCCTTGCCAGATTTGAAGAACTTGCATTTGTGTGCCTAGATGGACCACACACCTCAGTTCAATAATCAAAAACTAACCCCAAGGAGTAGTTGGTACTAGAAAGTTGCAATATCAATGGACTGAGAACAAATCTGATCTAAAGAGCTGAGTTTAACCTGCTGCAACCTTCATTCGGCTCAGCCTGGAGGCTGGAGCTGACTAAACTCAGCTCCAAATGTCAGCTTATACACAGGCAGAGGCTGAGCTGAGTGAAGGCTGGAGCCTGACTAAACTCAGCTCCAAATGTCAGCTTATACACAGGCAGAGGCTGAGCTGAGTGAAGGCTGGAGCCTGACTAAACTCAGCTCCAAATGTCTGCCTATACCCAGGTAGAGGCTGAGCTAAGAGAAGGTTGGAGCCTGACTAAACTCAGCTCCAAATGTCATCCTATACCCAGGTAGAGGCTGAGCTGAGTGAAGGCTGGAGCTTGACTAAACTGGGCTCCAAATGTCAGCATTGCCCATAAATTAGATGGAAAGGCAGCACTGGTGGGCCTCCCAAAATTTCTGTTTCTCCACACTGTGACTTTTCAGAGAGCAGGAAGTGAGGCCTGCAGTAAAACAAAGCTTGCTTGGGAAAACATTGCACAATTAGAGTTAATGAGCCTTAGACAGGGAGCTGGGTAAACACTGTGACAGGCCCCAGCTAACAGCCTCTCGACCTCCTCTGCCTTTCAAATGTAACAGGACAACTACCCCCAAGCCTAACTTAGTTCCTGAGGGAAACAAACAGAATCCAAGCCAAGAGGATCTGCAGATGACACTCACATTTCTATGGATGCATTTCATCCCCCCCCCAAATCCATCAGAGCCTATCATAAATACATCAAAATTCCCACCAGTTTTTACTCACCTTTATATCTCTGTGCATCTTTCCTTTGCTGTGAAGATAATACAGGCCCTGCATAAAAGATTCAGATCATCATTTACTCCAGGATTTTTCATTTCACACACATTGCTCACTTAATTATGAACCATTTCAATCACCCAAATGAGTCAATGTCATACTTCAGGGCAGCTGAACTGCATCTGCAAATTCAATCTGTACTAACAGAATACCTAAACCACAGAGCAGATGGGAAGAGTCTTGCACCTGGGAAAGAACCACCCCATGGAGCAGCAGAGGCTGGGGACTGAGCTGCTGGAGAGTAGGGAAGGGGAAAAGGATGTGGGAGTTCCTGTGGATGGGAGGTTGACTGTGAGCCAGCAATGTGCTCTGGTGGCCAAGAAGACCAATGCTGGGGTGGATTGGAAAGGGAATGGTTAGGAGGTTGAGAAAGGTTCTCCTCCTCCTCTACTCTGCCCTGGTGAGGCCTCAACTGCAATATTGTGTCCAGTTCTGAGCCCCTCGACTCAAGGGGAACAACAGGGAGCTGCTAGAGAGAGTCCAGCACAGAGCCACAGAGATGCTGCAGGCAGTGGAACATCTTCCTTAGGAGGAGAGCCTGAGGGAGCCAGGTCTCTTTAGCTTGGAAAGGAGGAGCCTGAGGGTGACCTCCTTGCTATTGATAAAGATGTGCAGGGTGAGCACCCAGAGGATAGAGCCAGGCTCTAATCAGTGATGCCCAATGCCAGCACAAGGGGCAACAGTGGAAGCTGAGGCATGGGAAGTTTCACATGAACATGAGGAAGAAGTTTTCCCCTGTGAGGGTGACAGAACACTGGAACAGGCTGCCCAGGGGGGTTGTGGAGTCTCCCCCTGGACATATCCAAAACCTGCCTGGATGTGCTCCTGTGTGACCTGCCCTGGGTAACCCTGCTCTGGCAGGGGTGTTGGAATGGATGATCTCTGGAGGTCCCTTCCAGCTTCTAACATTCTGTGACAGGAAAATGAAAGCTAGTATAGCCATGAGAATATGCTGATGGCCTTATCCTGACCACCTCAAATACACTGACCTGACCACCTCAAATACACTGGCAATTTTGGTTTCTTCTTGTTGGCACAGATCAACTGTCAGATATAAAACCCAGAGCCTACAGTTTCTTTCAAACTGAACAGCAAGTCATTTGTACCACAAATAGAGATTAATAAATATGCTGCTTCCCCACTGTAAAGGTAAAATGAATTAACAGCAGGAAGATTAGGCCAGTTTGCATCAAATGACCCAGGATAATTTGAGGTGATACAATCATGCACAGGACCCCCTCCAAAGTCTATAGAGAAATGCTGCACCATGCAAACATCACACCTGTCTGCAACCTTGCATTTTGGCTTTCAATACTTGCACACTTAACAACCAGCAGTGAGAACCTGAGAATTACTACCTGTAATGTTTCTCTGCTGACATAGGCAATCTGCTGTTCTGACAGGGGTCCAGTCACTGAAATGGAAGGGAGGGGAAAAAATAAGTTATGAAAGTC
The DNA here is from genome assembly GCF_014839835.1 of Dryobates pubescens. Taxonomy (NCBI): domain Eukaryota; kingdom Metazoa; phylum Chordata; class Aves; order Piciformes; family Picidae; genus Dryobates; species Dryobates pubescens. The sequence goes on from NC_071650.1 coordinate 1,857,576, forward strand.
AAGTCCTTGGTTTTCCTTCTCCTGCCTTGCCTGCCTGCCTTCTTGGGCTTCTCCAAGGAAACTGAAGAAACAGGGAGTTAAAAATGAGATGTTTTAAGCACCTATCTGCTTATCTTCTACAAAACCCCCAATGATATTAGCATCATGCAATAAGCATCTTCAAAACAGGTCTAGATCCAGCTTGCTCTTCTGAAAGAAAAGCTCCAGCTCCACAAAAAGCTAAACACAGGAGCATCCAGGCATGGATGTACAGGCATATACATTTGAGACATTTATTTAAGTGACTTTAAAGATTACAGATGCCTATAGTTCAATTGGAGTGGGGCCCTTTAGAACATCAGATCAGAGAAGAGCCTTCCTCTTTAGCTGCTGGCAGAGAACCCCCAGCTGCAAGAGGAAACAGCCCCTGTATGGCATCTAGTCAGGCAGTTCTGTGGCACCAGCTCATTTCCTGCCCTACAGGTATTCTGCATAGCCAACAAAAATACTGGACACTATCAGCACTGGCAGAGATGTAAAGGATCAACAAGGCTCAAAAGACTACAGCATGAACATGGTGTGAACTTGGGAACTGGTGCCCTGGTTTAATTGCACCCAGATTGAAGAGGAGGATGTGGAGATCCTACCATGCAAAACCTTCCCAACATACAATACTGAGAGATTTCTGCTCTGGAAAACCTCACCCCAAAACCACAAAGCCATTGGATGGCAGGAACAACTTCTGCACCATGAGGGTGAGGGATCACTGCAACAGGTTGCCCAGGGAGGTAGTTGAGGCCTCATCCCTGGAGATATTGAAGGTCAGGCTGGACAAGGCTCTGAGCAAGCTGATCCAGTGGAAGACACGTCCCTGCTGACTGCAGGGGGGTTGGACTGGCTGAGCCTGGGAGGTGCTTTCTAACCCAAACCCTTCTATGATTCTTTTACTTACTTATGGCATGCTCCTTTCCTAAGCAAGTCTTAATTGCAGGACAATAAAATCCCTCAAAACTGATTTTGTCTCTTGAAAAAAGATCAGCAGCTAATCCACTGAGTGACCCTCTCTTTATGCAAGAGATTCATACGTGCCCCTTGTTTCTTTGGCCACCCGTTGTACCTAAGCCTTAAGCAAGCACAGAGGCCACCTTTGCTGTTCACATCATGCACCCAGCATCAAAGAGACAAACACAAAACCCACCCTCATGGCACTACTGCTACAGAAACCACAAGGCCAAGAGTATCCAGGAAAAAACAATCCACTTATCTAGGTATCCATAGGCAGTGTTATAGATTCTATTACAGCTCAGAAGCCAAATGGCTATGAAGTGAGACAGCACGTGAGGATTTATATTTACAATACAATGTTGTCTGATTTTATAGCCTCTGAAAAATCCTGAGGGATATGTGAGCTCCTGAAGGAAGGAAATCACTTTTGCTCAAAACCCAAGTAAATAAATATCCCACTATAGCTAATTTTGTTGAAAGAAACCAACCCCAAACCTAACCAATTGTGCAAATACATCAGCTGAAGTTGATCTTCAATGGATTATTATTGGTAATTCATTTACTCTTCCTGCTCTCTGGTTCCACAGCACTGCAATCACCTCCCTTTTTGAAAATAAGCTTGACTTGAAGCAATTACTCTTGACATACCATGATAAATATCCTGTAGGGAGCCACCTCCACAGAACTCCATGCAAATCCACAGCTTGTCTCGTCTGAAAAGTGAACACAAAGCCATCAATTAGCTGTCAAGCCTGCACACAGCACCCACAGAGGCTAAGTCAGGGGATGCACACATTAAAAAGCACAACATAACAAGCTCTTGTAGCATGAAAAAGTACAAGTCAAACCAGGAACATTATTTAGTCTATGTTGTACTTCCCTGTCAAAAGAGCAATTGAAGAGCAAAAATATTCCAGGGTTCATTGGAGTAATGCAAACAGTCTTAGCAAAATGTACACACTGATTTTTCCACTACAAAAATGAAATGCATTTTCATCAAGAAAAAGAGACAAACCAGACATGGCTTCTTATAGTCCTCTTTGCTTTCACTTCTCCTCTACTTTTTCACCTCAGAAAAGCACCCAAACCCAAATCAAAAAGCCCTCAATTTCTGTGGAAACAAATGGGGTCAAACTCTTCAATGCTTCAGGCAAAGCTAGAGTGAGCAGAACCCATGGAGGAGGCTAAATGCCTTCTCAGATGAAGGCTTCTCCCTCAAAACGACCTATGGAGATCTTTTTCCGTAGGGATCAGAGGGAAGTTCTTCAGATCCATCTAAAGGAGCTGGTTCAGTCTGACTCACTATACCACAGGGGAGAGCTTATTGCTCCTGTGACCATTTGAGGCTGAGCCTTTAAGAAAGGGACAGTGCTGGGACACTCTGGCTGAATATTTTGTGAATATATTGATATTCTAAAGGAATGTCATTGGTAGATTGGTAGAATGTAGCTTTAAGTTTTAGTGCAGCTGGAATTTTCCTCAGTTCCTCTTCCTGTGTGTTCCTCTTCGCTCACCCTTTCCCAGCCTGCCTGCTTCTGGGCACCTAGCCAGGTAACAGATAAGCACTAATTCTGCACTAGGCCTACTTTTCTTCCTTATTAACTCCCCTTTTCTCTCTCTAACCCTCTTTGGGGAAAAAAGGGAGGTAGGGGGGTGAAGGGGGTACAGGGGGAAACCCCCCTCTTCCAGGGGTCTTGTTCCTGGTTTTGTTTCCTTGCTGTATATTTCTGTATATACTGTAAATACTGTGTATTTTGGGTACACATATACCCCTGCATCTCATATTGCTTGCAAACTACAGCATTCCCTTTGCTTCTCCAGCTGAGTTAGCTGTGGGGTTTCTTTTATTCCTTCTCAGTGGGGGAGGGAAAGCTGGGCCTTCTCTCTCAGCCCTCCACAACTACCTGAAGGGAGGTTGTAGCCAGGTGGGGGCTGGTCTCTTCTCCCAGGCAACCAGCACCAGAAGAAGAGGACACAGTCTCAGGCTGCACCAGGGGAGGTTTAGGCTGGAAGTTAGGAAGAAATTCTGCACAGAGAAGAGTGATTGCCCATTGGAATGGGCTGCCTGGGGAGGTGGTGGAGTCACCATCATTGGAGGTGTTTAGGAGGAGACTTGATAGGGTGCTTGGTTGCATGGTTTAGTTGATTAGGTGGTGTTGGATGATAGGTTGGACACGATCTCGAAGGCCTCTTCCAACCTGGTTTATTCTATTCTATTCCAACATTAACAAGATAAGCTTCAACAAGGCCAAATGCCAGGGGTCACAACCACCCCAAGCAGTGCTGCAGGCTTGGGGCAGTGTGACTGGAAAGCTGCTGGCAGAAAGGGAGCTGGGGGTGCAAATGGCCAAGCAGCTGAAGAGGAGCCAGCAGTGTGCCCAGGTGGCCAAGAGAGCCAGGGGCATCCTGGCTGCAGAACTTGTTCTTCACATCCACTCTGTCTTCTCTTCCCTAATTTCAAACCATTGCCCCTCATGCTACAACTGCAGGCCTTTGGAAGTAGCCTTCTTGCAGCCCCCCTTCAGGTACTGGAAGGCTGTTATCAGGACTTCCTGGAGCCATCTCTTTTCCAGGCTGACATGAGGTAGGTAAGTGCTGTAAATTCACACCTTCACCTACTGGGCATTAATTTCCCAGTGTGGAAAAGCCCTAGAGAAAAGGAAAAAACCTAAGAGGATCAAGAGAGGAAACTGTACTTCTAATTTGCTATCTAGCCTTTCATCTTAGCCTTTTACTGCACCTAAGAGCTTTGAGACAAAGGAAGCTCCACCTAATCACCCTGAACAGAGTACATAGCTGTCTGTCTGTAGAACATACAGCAAGCACAACAACAAACAGAGACAGGATCAACAGCACCACTTAATGTCTGCAACTTAATACCTCAGATAAGAGCAAAGCACGAGTTTGACTGCCTGAAAAGTCCCCAAGTACACAGAAGGAAAGGGTGACCAAGTGGGGAGCAAGCCACTGATATCTGCCTAATATAGGACAAATGTACTCCACTGCTTGGCCTTCCCATTGAAGGGGACTTGAAACACAGGAGGTCAGAGAATGAGAGGCCCAGAGACAGTCATTTCACTGCTCAAACAAGAGAAGCACCACACCAAAGAAAGGGCAGAGGAGCAAGAACACAAAAAGTGCAGTATCCTGGGCTGCAGCAACCCTACTCTCTCTCAGCTTCAAACCATTCCCCCTTATCCTGTCTCTAGACACCCTTATGAAAAGTCCCTCTCCAGCCTCCCTGTAGGTATTGGAAGCCTCCTCCAGAGACAGAACAATTTACATACACCACATTAAGTGTCCTAAACAATTCTGGACTAAAAAGAAAGCTAGAATCTCAAATCATTTTTATACTTCAAAACAAATCCACACCACAGATCACCAGCAGGTTTCTGCAAGGCTGCACAACTTATGGTCTCAGGTGCTTCAGTAGGAAATGATCTTTAAGGCTCAGTGTATCACTACTCCTCTTTATTTTCCCGCTCCTTATTTCCACACAACATTCAGTTCTGCCCCAGCAGACACTTCTGCATGCCAACACCAGTGAAGTCAGAAAAACTCTGCCTATATTATGCAATGTTTACACTGCCCAAAGTATTTAAGAGACATCTCTCTGGAAGAGATTTCAAAGCTACTGTGATAAACAGATTCTCTCTTCATCCATGCTGCTTCATTTTCCATTTGTGTGTGCACTTCAAAGCTTTTAATCAACAACTCACTGCCAAGGACACAGGGCTACACAGCCACTGTGTAAGATTTTGCTAAGATACACTTTATCTACAGAGGGACAATGTAGTAAGCAGAACAGACTTTAAAATAAATGAAGAATCACCTATGAAAGTGGTGCAAATAGTAACAAATGAGTGCAAAACACAAGATACTAACTTGGGAAATCATTTTGTCTAAGGCACCTTCTAGATTAGTCCTTGACAAGGAGAGAGAGAGCTGACACCATTTTCACATGAGCAAAAGAAACAAACTGTACCTGAGATAGCTGCCAAAATAAGCCACAATGTTTGGATGTTTACAGTCTTTCATCATGATGATTTCCTGCTGCACAACAGCAAAATCTTCTCCTGAAAAGCAGAAGGATAAATGTTTTCATTGGCCTGGCTCACACTCACAGCTCATTTATAAAATAGATGGGTTTCAGTAATTAAAACTGATCTTCTGCCAGTTTCACAGCTGTACATCAGCATTTATTAGCAAGCCTTAGCAATAAGTAACTTCAGTCTTAAAATCACAGAATCACAGAACTTCTAGGGTTGGAAGGGACCTCAAGCATCATCTAGTTCCAGCCCTCGTGCCACAGGCAGGGACACCTCACACTACAGCAGCTTGCTCACAGTCACAGCCAGCCTGGCCTGAAAAACTTCCAGGAATGAGGCTTCCACCACCTCCCTGGGCAACCTCATCCAGTGTCCCACTACCCTTATGGTGAAGAATGTCTCATTCAGAGTCAGAGGGACCTCACATCTGCTATCTGGTATCTCTTAGGGTATTGACCACAGCTCTTTCTGAAACCTTCCTGTTCCCCAAGATCCTACTGTGCCTATCTGCCTTGTCAATAGTCCAGGTTCTTAAAAACATGACAGGACTCTGCTGGGTTTGGCCATGTGCCAAACACCCCATTAGATCATCTCCCTAAGCAAAAAAAAACCCCACAACAAAACAAGCCAAACGTTCAAGAGTTTCCTGCTGCAAGTTTTCAGTCAGCTCAGAAACCATGAACAGTTATGGACTCTGCCTAACATATGTCCACTAAACACCGAGAGGGATGTGGCATTTCCCCAAGTCTTACTGTTGCCTACCTTGGCTGTCCCCAGTTGTCAGTGATTGCAAGGGACTTCTAGAGATCAAGCTCAGCCAGAGCAGGCAACAGATCAAAGCATCCAGGTAGGTTTTGAATGTCTTCAGAGAAGACTCCACAACCTTTCTGGGCAGCCTGCTCCAGGCCTCCAGCAGCCAGTTTCTCCTCGTGTTGAGGTTCCAGGTTGGACCTGCTGTGCCTTGTGCTGTCACTGGGCACCACCAGAGCCCAGCCCCTTCATCCTGACCCCCAGCTCTCAGCTATTGATAGACATTGATCAGATCCCCTCTCAGCCTTCTCCTTTCCAGACTAGCCCCAGGGCTCTCAGTCTTACTTCACAGGAGAGGTGCTCCACTCCATCATCCTCATAGCTCTCTGTTGGACTCTCTCCAGCAGGTCCCTGTCTCTTGGAGGGCCCAAAACTGGACACAGGATATAAGATTCCTACCAGCTGTGTACACTGAAGGAATCATGTATGAAACCGAAAACCAAGAAGAGACATCTCTGGTTTGGGAGTGCTGTGCAAGGGCTCTGTGGTTAAGAGGGAAGGTGAAAAAGATACCCAAGGTAAGAGAAGGATGGTAACAGGTAGCTAATAGCCTTTAAGATTAGATTTTTACAGAAATACATGGCAGGTTCTCTTGTGCCTTGCACTGAAGCTCCTCTAAAATGTCCTAAGGCAAATTATAGCTAGCCTGGTCTCTAACACAGCTGTTATGAAGTTTGACTACTTACTAGACAGTCATTCCTTACTAACCTCAAGGGCTTTATACATGAAACAAGCCTGAAAGCCTAAAATAATCATTTAGCTTCATAAACCACTGAAGAGAAACTATAAGCAAATGGAAAATTCGAAGTATTTCAAACTTCTCCTTTTAGTGTACTGCTGTAGCACATTTCAGCATAACTGGGGAGAGACTTTTTACAAGGGCTTGTAGTGACAGGATGAGAAAGAATGGACTGAAGCTTGAGGAGGAAGACATTCTTGACAGTGAGGGTGGTGAGACACTGGCACAGGTTGCCCATTTAAGACAAAACCCCCACAACTCCCATTCACATTTTAATCAGCTTTCCTTTAACTGCTCTCCAGTTACACTTTTACCTCTCACTTGTCATGCTCATTATTTTTCAGAGCTGTCCCACACCAAAAGGCAACCAGCATTCCTTCTTTCAGTGAGGAGGCTCAATTAATTTTGCACAACTGTGTCTGACACAAAGCAGTTTTGTTTCTGTGGCCTATTTCAATTAAGAAACACTTACCTGGTTCTAGTTTTATCACTTTTATTGCTGCTAGCTCCCCAGTGTTGACATTTCGAGCCTACAAAAACAACAAAAAAAGGAAACATTTTAGAGAGCAGCACACAGCAAGCAGCCCTGCATTCTCAACTCTGCACTCCCTGACAACAGAGTCAAAGAGCAACTGAGTTACACAAAGAGCAACTGAGATACACAGTGGTCTAAACCAGCGAAACCACTTGTGGGTTTGTGGCTTCTTTGAAGCAAAAACAATCTCAGGAAGAGCCACTGAAGTCAAACAATCTTCTGTATTTAAGTTCCATGCAAGGCTAGGTTGTTGGGGGTTTTTTTCCCCAAATACACCATGAATTTATTTTTTCATTAGGCTTACAGCACACATTCTCATGACATAAGCATCACTAGTGACTTACCCTTAATAAGTGGTTTGGATACAAAAATAACAGTCCAGTACTGGTGCCCCCAGCATAACAGGGTCATGGAACTGCTGGAGCAGGTCCAGGAGGCCACAAAGACCATCAGAGGGCTGGAGAACCACCCCTTATGGGGACAGGCTGGGACAGCTGGGACTGTTCAGCCTGGAGAAGAGAAGGCGCTGGGGAGGCCTTCCAGCAGCCTTCCGGTGTAGGAGAAGGGAACCTCCAAGAAAGCCAGGGAGGGCCTTGGTACAAGGGCCTGTTTTGAGAGAGTGAGAGGGAACAGACTGAAGCTGCAGGAGGGCAGATTTAGACTGGAGATTAAAAAGAAATTCTTTCCAGTGAGGATGGGGAGAGACTGGAAAAGGGAGGTTGTGGCTGCCTCCTCCCTGGAGGTGTTCAAGGCCAGGTTGGATGAGGCCTTGAGCAGCCTGGGCTAGTGTGAGGTGTCCCTGCCCATGGCAGGGGGGTTGGAACTGGATGAGCTTTAAGGTCCCTTCCAATCCAAACCATCCTATGAATCCTTGTCTGTGCTTAATACAAGTAAGCTGAATACCAGGAATTCTGGAGTTAGCATGCTCTCCTCTGCTACACATTTGTAGGAAGCAACCTTCCAACATCACATCTTATCCTGGATTTATTTTTTTTAATGATAAAGCAAGCTTTCTTTAAAAAAAAAAGTTTTAAAAGGGTGGGGGGGGATATATAGAAGTAAAAATCAACCAGCTAACCTGTACAGAGAGCTGAAGCTTGAATTATACTTAGGAAAGTCTAGGCTGCCACATAACTGCCTGAAATTCCACAAGTATTCTACTAGGCTGCTCTTCCACATTAGAAACTCATTAACAAACCACCTACAGAGGTCCTGCCTGCAAAGCAGCTACAACAGGCAGGGACCAAGCAGCAGACAGGCAGGGCCCAGGGAGCATGTTGTACCCTGCAGCACATCTGACAGCTCCCAAGCCACCCATCGGCCCACACAACTCTTCCTGCTCACGTCACCATGCACCCCTTGGTCCTTACTCTCCACCAGCAACTCCCCTGGCTGTGCTGCAAAGGGGAGAAAAAAGCCAAGCCAAGCACAAAGGAGTTTCAAAGCCCTCCCCTCTGTGGTGGGTTGAAATTTCCCCCCCAACATGAACTTTGCCAGAGCAGCCCAGCTGGAAGCAAGTGAAAGCTGTACTCACAAGCACAACTACAATGAAATGCAACAAATATGTACAAAATATACAATAGCTACAGGTATTTACAATTAACAAACAGCACAAGAACCCTCCTGGCCAAAGACCAGAGGAAGCTACTAACTTCTCCTTCTCTGCCTCCCCTTACCCTCCCTGTACCAAAGGAGAAGAGAAAGGAAGAGAGAAAGCTGCTGTTAGATTTAAGCACAACAATGCAGCCAAGGTCAAACAGAAGCAAAGGAACTGTTTAGAATTATCTTTCTTTTCCTTCTCACCCCAACTAGTGATTGCTTTACATTTGACTACTTTTCTGTTCAAGATCTGTGAAAAATTTTGAAGGCATAGCCTAAAAATACCACCCCCTCCTATGCACAGCAGCTCTGTGGCTAGCTTAGCAGCAACTCCTCACAGCACAACTGCATTTTGTACAGGGCTCTGGCAGGCTAAAGCCAAGCAAGCTGAAGCGTTTTAAAACCGTTAAGCAGCAACATAAACAACTATAATAATGATTCCTCCTTCAGAACAGTTGCATTTGACAGCTAACTAAAACTGCAGAGTCACCTGCCCTGTGCTTTCAGGGTGCTTGCATGCCTGCCTCTGCACCCAAGTTTGGAAAGAAGGCAGCAAAGCTGCTCCCCAGCCTTTGAAGGATGCTAAGCTACAGCCTTTTTAGCCTGGAGAAGAAGAGGCTCAGGGGAGTGATTGGCCATTGGGATGTGCTGCCCAGGGAGGTGGTGGAGTCTCCATCCCTGGAAGTGTTTAAAAAGAGCCTGGATGAGGCACTCAGTGCCATGGTTTAGTTGATTAGATGGTGTTGGGTGATAGGTTGGACTTGATGATGGTTTAGTCATGAGGTCTGTGGTGATGGGTTGGACTCTGTGATCTTTGAGGCCTCTTCCAACCCTGGTGATTCTGTGATGCTGTGGTCTCGAAGGTCTTTTCCAACCTGCTTAATTCTGTATTCTTTCCTCTCCCCAGGCAAGTCTTGGTACCTGGAGCTGCATGGTGCTGGACCACTGCTGCACCGAATGTCGTGCCCACTCTATGTCCCTACAGAGAGACCAGTTCTGCTTCAGCCTTTCCCCCCTCACTGACTTTCACATACAAATAGGCCAGAACTACAGAACTGAAGGATGCAGATAATTGCCCACCTTGTAAGCCACCACTGGTCTCACTTAAGCCACTTTAAGAGCTCAAGGGCTCACACCTTTTATTGACTGGCTATGAGACTCATCAAATGCTGTAAAAGCACAGTTCTTAACACAGCAGCTGGAAAGCTGGTTGTGGAACCAGAAGGAGGAAAAAAACCAACAACCCTAAGACTATAAAAACCAGCTGGCAACACAGCCTGGAAACAAATGCAGTGCATATTTCTGTGTCTGGAGATCTAGCCTGGTCATTCCTAACACAGCCAATCTCAAACCTCTCACTGTTCCTTGGTGTGGCAATTCCCTCCTGGAATGCCAGGACTACTGGCATTTGCAAACAGTTTGCAGGCAGATGGCTATGGATTGGTCTTGGAAGTAACAGAGATCCTATAAAAATCAAAGACTCATCCACACTTGATAGACTGGGGGAAAAAAGTTAACTTTTTTCCTGGCAGCCTTCCCTGTAAGTCCCTGTCCCTGAAGGTGTTCAAAAAAGGCCTGAATGTGGAACCTGAAGCCATGGTTTAGTTGTCAGCAGGTGTTAGGTAACAGGTTGGACATGATGATCTCTGAGATCTTTTCCAACCTGGTTGATTCTGTGATTCATTATTTGCCCATGCAGATGGTAGCAGGGTCTCTCTCCACTCATCACTATATAGGGTGACATTTATTATACTAAAGACACTAAGAACAGCAGAAATGGGACAATAGTCCAGCTACCCCCTGTATTGTAGAGACCCCCCTTGTACACAAAAGGAGCCCACAACCCACCCCAGACAAAGCCCAGAAGGCTGTGTGCCTGCTAAGTTATCTCCCTCTCATCCCAGCCTGTGTTCTTACCAATAGCCCAAATGATTGTCAGAGAGAGGTGAAAACAAAGTTCAGAAAGAAGGCAGTGAAGGAAAAACAGGAGATGAGAAAGAACAAGCTGTGGCACCAAACTGTAGAGAAATCTGCAGAACCAATGAAATGGAACAGATTTGTCTTCTTATGTTCTGCTCAGCTCCTTTGAGATTGTCCATCCCACTGGACACAAATTCTCTGGAAAAGCTTGTTTACAATTAGGACACCAGTCCCTTAACCTCTAACATTCCATTTCAGAACAAATCTGATTAAAACACAGCAGGATACTCATTGCAAAGTCTTATGTGATGGTAATGCCAAAAAATAGTATCACAAAAATCTCTAGATGCTTCTACAGATACATCTGGAGCAGGACATGCAAAATGCCAGCCGGAGGAATAGAGTCCAAGCAGCAGGCAGCCTTGCCAGACCTGCTCTCTCCACACCTTATGGCTGGTTTGGCTCTCTCCCACTGCAACAGGATTTCTTGTTTTGAGAATCATAGGATTGTCAGGGTTGGAAGGGACCTCAAGGATCAGCCAGTCCCAACCCCCCTGCCATGGGCAGGGACACCTCACACTACAGCAGGTTGCTCACAGCCACAGCCAGCCTGGCCTGAAAAACCTCCAGGCAGGAGGCTTCCACCACCTCCCTGGGCAACCTGTGCCAGTGTCTCACCACCCTCATGGGCAACAACTTCCTCCTCACAGCCAATCTGAATCTACCCATTTCTGGTTTTGTTCCATTCCCCCTGTTCTGTCATTACCTGACACCCTCAAAAGTCCCTCCCCAGCTTTCTTGGAGCCCCCTGCAGATACTGAAGGCCACAAGGAGGTCTCCTCAGAGCCTTCTCTTCTCCAGACTGAACAACTCCAATTCCCTCAGTCTGTCCTCACAGGAGGGGTGCTCCAGCCCTCTGATCATCCTCATGGGCAGCAAAGCACAAATGTCATGTCTTTTCACCTTCAGCTTAGGCACTGCTTCCTTTCCTCAACACCAGCAGTAGTGGGCCTCTTTGGCCAGCTGGTCATCCCCTGGGCCAGTACATCTTGGCTCAAGACAGCCAGAATGGAGAAACAGACCTTGATTTCACACAGGTGACCGATGCCTTCAGGTACAGCAGGCTACCAACTGCTTAAGGGCATAAATTGTTGCTTAAGAAAACATGACTTGAAGTCAACAATCTGAGTAAGCCATCCCTTTGCATCCTCTTCCATTTGGGCTACCAGTACTGAAAGTGCTGTCACAAGGAAGAGTAAGAACTGTGTTCATGTGGGTGCTGAAAAAAAAAATGTAAAATAAATGTAACCCTGGTTGTAGTGACACAAAGGTTCCCTGCCAAGGATGAATGTTAGGTACCTCTGACAGGATTGACTAGGTCTAATTAAATACCTTTGAAACCATCAGTCGTGAAGCAATTCCTTGCTTATGTGAATGAGTGACTGAGACGTGCAAGGCTAAGAAAGACTTTTCCCTGGAGAATTGTGTAAGTATCCTCATCCTCCCAGTAGCTAGAAGAATTATACTTTTCCAGACAGCTAGACTGCAGGAGCAGTTAAAAAAAAAAAAATCATCCAACTGCTAAATCAGGCTGAGAGGCACTACCAAATTAAAGAGGAAATAATTACTGGTGTCTCTGTGACAACAGTAGGATAACAGATCAAAATGTTATATAAAAAACTGCCACCCACTAGAGGTAAAAGCTAGAAAAATACAGGTTTTGTTCCTCCTGCATTATGCAAAAATTGATTAACCAAACTGCCTCACAACTGCAAAGAAATTATTGCTGTAAAATAGAGAGGAAAAGAGCATTAGAGCGAGGCAATACTCAGATAAGCTCCGTGTGGGAAACACCGGCCCAGCCAAAGAAGTGCATAGTGTGTCTCTGGAAATAAAAGCAGGAAGAAGGCACATTTAGCACTGCTTCTTACATATGTCACAACAGCAGATTCGTACAGAGGAGAGCTCTGTGCAGCTGAACCAGTACAGACACAAAATCCAAGGTCCAAGGAGGAAAAAGAAATCTCTTGCCAAGTTTACACTCGCCCTTCAAAAGGACATTGGTCACACAAAGCATGTATACAAATAATAGTCAAGGAAAAAAACAAAGTCTAAGACAGCAACGACAAAATGCTGCTGGTTCTGACTACTTACATGAGATGCTGAATAAAATGTCGACAAGCCATTTCTAACCAAGTTGCTACTTCATGGGATAACAGGTTCCAGGGTACAGACAGGCTTCCTGACCTGGATTAGCTCCACTCCTCAGGAAAATGCACCCCCCCTTGCTTCCAGCCCTACAGCTTCCCGTCCTGTTTCTCTCAAGCTCACACGACTTCCCCAGGCCCCAGTTCAATTCTCCAAGCCAGCAGAAACCCACTTGCCTCCTTTTTTGGGTTAGTTTTCTGCCAGGTTAGCTAACTGTGCTGGCATCATGCTGAGCACCAGAGCTAATGGGAAGTAAGCAGCAAGACAGGCAGGAGCAGGGTAGGGAATCGCCCCTCTCGGTCATCAGTTCAGCCCACCCTTCAAAGTCACAGCTGCAATTAACAGAGATTGAACAACTGAGAAATATGCTAAAAATACTTAGGTTCCACATTCTGGTAGGAAACATGATATCAAAAAACTCCAAGTTCAGCAAGCATGGTTTTGATAAAGGCAATGTTAAACAAAAAGATCTGAAACTGCAGCAAACGAAAATCTGGAAAGCAAGTCACGCATTATTGGTTAAGGAAGCCACAATAACTAAGATCAGTGGTACTTAGCACGGTAAAAACAGGAGGGCAAAACAGCCACCCCTCTCTGCCTGCCTGATAAGCTTCAAAATGGAATAAAAGCTGAACTAGAGAACCTTCAATGCACAGACAATAATTTATTCCCAGCAAACTCCAACAGACCTCCACCAGCTTTAACTTCAGTCAAGAAGCAAGGGAGACTAAAATGCCTATCGAAAAACACACTGCTGAAAAGCCACAGTTTCTATACTCCAGATGAAGCAGAACTATAGAAGAATTGATGCCTTAAAGGACCATCCCAGAGAAGAGAAGCAAGAGCACAGATGTGGAGAGAGGAGACTTGTGCACAGGACTCTGTAAAACAGGAGCTTGGGGAAGTTCAAGCTCACCTGGAATGCAATTGGAAACCAGGCACCCTGAAGCACAGTCGACAACAAAATGCAGGAAGTCACCAGGCATCCTTTAGAGATACCAAGAGAATGTGAGAGATGCAGGATGAAGCAGCTGAGCTGCTGCACAGAGGAAAATGACAGCAGCACCACTAATATGCTCTGTCAGAATATCATGTGCAGCACTTCTAACCCAAACTCCAAAAGAAAGGCAGAAATTCAAGAGAACCTGGGACTAGGGACAATTAGAACAGCAATTCCATATGAAAAAAAAAAAAAAGACAGAAAAGTCATTCTACATGAGAGATGGGGAGCAAGCTAAATTAAGCAACCACCTCATTTAACTCCAGGAACATTTCCTGAAAGTGCTGAGGACAGGACAGCAACTATTTTCCCACTCCTCTTTTACACTTCGCTTAACACCCTACACAAATTCTTTGCAACAGTGAAACACAGAATACAGAAATTACTTCTATAAGAGCCTGATTCAGAGCATATGGAGCCTGCTCTTTGTGTATCATTTTGGGTGAGAAAACTCCACAGAAACAAAGGATAACATTTAAGAATTCTCCTGACACACAGCTACCATCAGAAAAGCAATTTTTGCCTTCAGTCTCTAAACGAAGACTTTAGATTAAACAACATTTCATAGAATCACAGAATCAACCAGGTTGGGAAAAGACCTCAGAGATCATCAAGTCCAACCTATTACCTAACACCTCATAACAACCAAACCATGGCTTGAAATGCCACGTCCAATCCTATTTTGAACACCTCCAGGGACGGTGACTCCACTGTCTCAAGCATACTGAAATGCAGACAATGAAAATGTGCCAGTGAAAGTGTGACATGCAACACTCATGAATACTCAGCTTCAAAAAGCAAAACAACAACAACAAAGCAACCACCAAACGCCACTACTAGCAGACTGTCAGTTTTGTTAAAGATACAGCAACACTACAACAAAACAGTAACTCAATGTCACCATTACCTACAGCAGGCTTCAGGAGAGACGTCTCTGGACAAGGGAACGGATCAAGTCCTGTATTTTACTTAAACTTCTAAGAAGGACTTTGTATTTTAGTTATCTAACATGGCAACACAGCTTCACTGAAGAAAAAAACCAAAATAAGCAGCCAAACATCTTTTTTTAGACCCTCACTGGAAAAAAAAAGTGTTCTGTCCAGTGTTCACATCCCCAGAGATACATTAAGAACTAAGCAATCCAGACAACATACACCTCCCACAAGAAGCATGCACTGGTGCTGGCTATTGGTGACTGTGCTTATCTGATAGAGAGCTAATGGAATGAACAGGTTCCCCATTACCTTTTCTGTGATGCATTCATTATCATCTTCCCCAAGGCCTGTTTGAAAGCTGAACTTGGGTGGAAGAGCAGGTTATAAAATGTTGGTTGGAGCCAAAAATCCCTACTTGCAGCACACCAGCCCATTTCCAGATATAACCAGCAGGACTCACAGCATCAAGAGTGCTCCAATCCGACCCATGTTCTCATTCTCTTCGTGTCTCTATAATTAATCCACACCACAGACTCTCAAAACTTCAAAATAAAAAAATCTCCAGAGTAGAATCCTTGCCTCTTTTCCTTTTTAAAATATACAACTGCTTTTTTTAAGAAAAAACAAATCAAGCATTTAATCCATGTGTCTCAGTTCAACTGGAATGAAGAAAGGAAGTAGATGCCAGCCTGCTCTGCTTTCAACTCATCCCCTCCTTTGCCATGAAAGCAGGTTACAGAAAGGTCAGCACTTTAGCAAGAATGCCAATGTAACAAGATTGTCATTTTATTAAGCCATTAATCCCTACCTACTAACAGTAGCAACACCTCCCTACACAGTTGTCCCTGCTAAGGTGGTAAACCACAATTCAGAGAGAGTTTGAAGACAGGATCCTCTTTGCTGAAACCCTAACACAAGCACCATCCTCACACAGCTCATTTCAAATTGGCACAGTGATTTCCTAAAGCACAAAATTCACCTACAGCCAGCAGGATGAAGTAAAGCAAAAAAGCTTCATGAAACCCCTCACAAAATGTAAGATAAAACCCCAGTGAGCTTATGTGAAAGAAGCTGCTCTCAGGAAGAAGCTTTTCACCATGAGGGTGGTGAGACACTGGCACAGGTTGCCCAGGGAGGTGGTGGAAGCCTCCTGCCTGGAGGTGTTTCAGGCCAGGCTGGCTGTGGCTGTGAGCAACCTGCTGCAGTGTGAGGTGTCCCTGCCCATGGCAGGGGTGCTGGAACTGGATGATGCTTGAGGTCCCTTCCAACCCTAACAGTTCTATGATTCTATGTGGGGATGACACTTAGGACTGTATTACTTCCTCTTTGTCACATTAGAAGTAACCAGCTTGTGTCATTGTTTTTGGGCTACTTTCATACTCCACTTAGACCTTGCCCCAAAATGAAACAGGCAATAATCCATCCAGGAGAAAAAGCACATCTCATCTTCCCTACACTGTCCACAGCCTAACCAGAAAGCACTTTACCTCTCTCTCCTCTAGAAGAAATACATTTTTTTACACCAGCCTAATGTATCCTTGCCCTGATATGTCATCATCTTTCTTGGCTGTCACAGGGAGATTGTAAACAAATAAATCCACTCTGCCTCAATCAACAACAACAAAAGAGAGTCACAAGCAGTGCCAAAACAGCTGGCTACTCACAGAACACCAACCTGAAAGCTACTGAAGTGCAAGTACAATAATCATCCAGAAAACCTTGATAAACTCAGGGAAACTGGATAGGTTTCAGATGCAGAGGGCCATGACAAATCTGAACATTCACGCTGTAGCTGGTAATGTCCTTAAAGTTAAAGCAGAAGCAAAGATGATTTGGCTAATTCACATCCATACAAAAACCCATACACAGCACTGAATAAATCTGATTGATAAGATGGCACAGAGCCAGCATGCCAGTTAAAAAAAAAAAACCAAACCTTTTAACAGAAACAGAGCTGAGCACATCAAGGTAACATTTTACAGGAAAACAGGAAAGGAGAGTATAAGGCAAGCAGACTTGGACAACTAAATCATCAGCATAGTACACAAACACCCCAAGAAAGCTTTCAAGGTGGGAAAAAAAGAACACAAAGCCCCTTTCAATTAAACAATTAATAAAGCAGGATTTAGCCCACTAGGAGCTCAATAACAAGAGGATTTAGGTCCTGAAACTTTCATAACATGTCGGTGAGCTGGGATTAAACCAAAATCACCCCAACCCAAATAAGACTTCACCCTACATACATTCACTCGGTGTCAAAAGCAGCATCAAGCCCCAGTTTTGCGCACCTCAAACCAGAATAGCTCTAAATGTTTCCCTATGGTCCTGCCTAACGACACAGGCCCTCTTAAAACACCCATGGCCCACCCTGGGGTGGCAAAACCAGACCAGAAGACACTCGGAAAAGCACACGTTTGAAGTGATGCTTCCAACCAACTTCAATTCTTCCCTCTGCTCTGCCACCAAACAGGAGCAGATGACAACCCGTGTCATCCCACCCGAGGGGCAGCCCACTAGGTGGGCAAGAGTTCAAAGGGACACACAAGGAACAGCGTATGCTGCAGAGCAGAGAAAAAAGAACAAGGCACACTATAAAGCCATAAAAGCTAAAATTATGTTCGGCCGCTGTTGCTTTAGCTTTGCTTATTCTACCCTCCTAAGTTAGGCCCAGATCATGAAAGACTCTGATCCTAATGACAAGGTCCCTGACTTCCTGGTTTGTCCTCTGTCGAGCCTGCCTCAGGTTTTGCAGCGACAGAAGCCCAAAACACTGATATTTCCACCCAAGACAATGACGAGAGCAGCAGGCTGCTCGCCTTCAGGCACACAATTTAAAGTGACATTTGTGCTAGCAGCGAACGAGCAAGCGTGTGCTTCCTGCCGCTTGCTCCGGAGGGGAGCTGACCCCCAGGCTCCGCCCGTGGAACAGACACCCGAGCCGGCACCCAGCAGCGGCAGGAACCGGCTCCCGGGCCGCAGGCAGCCGGGAGCGTGCCGCGGCCCCGCACCACCGGCCCGGCGCCGGCAGCAGGGTCCGGCCCCACGAGCGCCCAGGTGGGCCCCGGAGGTCGCCTCCTAGCACGGGCCGGCCAGGCTAGCGGGCAGGGGCAGCGAAACAGGGCTGGGCCTCCGCGGAGGGCAGCTAGGGGCGGCCAGGCCGGGCACCCTCCCGCTCCCACGCCGCCCGTGGTCGGTACGACGAGGCAGACCCCACCTGAAGTGGGGGGCGGGAAAACGGCAATCTCACTGCCCCCCAACAGCGGGAAGCCTCCTCAGAGCCGGGGAGGGAAGGTAAACATCTCTTGGCCACGGAAGGCCCCCCGATTACTTGGGGTGAAGGGCAGACCCGGTTGCTCGGCAACGGAACCAATCACCGTGGGAAGGGCGGGGAGACAAGAAGCCCCCCGCTTCTCGCAGCGGTGCTGCACCTACCTTGTAAACGTCGCCGTAGGTGCCGCTGCCGATGCGCTGGATGAGCTCGAAGTCCTCCTGAGGGTTGCGCCGAGACAGGTCGCATACCCGCCCGCCGCCGCCACCGCCGCTCATGGTGCCGGGGGGAGGACCCCGCTCGGCTGCGACCCCCCGGACCGGAGGAGAGGCTGAGGGAAGCCGATACCGGAAGGCTCACCGCCGCCCCCCGGCCCGCTCCGGCAACATGGCGCCGCGTCCCGCAGCGCGCAGGCGCAGAGGTGGTCGCCGCCACGCTCCGCCTCCGCGCTACCGGGGCCTGCGCGAGGCGAGGCACGACGGGGCGGGGCGGGGGCCGGCCTCGCGCTGCGTGCGCGCCTCGCGAGCCGCTCCGCCCCTCTCTCTCCTCTCTCCTTCCCTCTAACGCCCTCTCTCTTCCCTCTCCCCTCCCTCCACCTCCTTCCCCTCCCTCCACCCTCCCTCTCCCCCGCTGCTCTCCCTCCTCTCCACCCCCTCCCCTCCATCCCCCTTCCACCCTCTCTTTCCCTTCTCCCCCCCTCTCCCTCTTCTTCACCCCTCTCGCCCTTCACCCCTCTCTCCCCTCCCTATCCTGGTGGCTTGCTACAACGGTGTAACTACATCAGTGGACAAGGAAAGACCAACAAATGTCACCTGCCTGGACTTGTGTAAGGCCTTTGACACAGTGTCCCACAAGACCTTTCTGAGTAAGCTGGAGAGATGTGGATTTGAGGGGTGGACTGTCCAGCAGATAAGGAATTGGTTGCATGTTTGCATACAAAAGGTCAATAGCTCAGTTTGGGGCACCTCAGTACAAGAGAGATGT
Source organism: Dryobates pubescens (assembly GCF_014839835.1). NCBI lineage: Eukaryota > Metazoa > Chordata > Aves > Piciformes > Picidae > Dryobates > Dryobates pubescens. The sequence continues at coordinate 1,876,607 of NC_071650.1, forward strand.
GGAGGTGCTGGAGCCAGTGCAGAGGAGGACAACAAAGCTGACAAGGGCCTGTAGAATAAATCTTGTGAGGAGCAACTGAGGGAGCTGGGGCTGTGTAGTTTGGAGAAGAGGAGGCTGAGGGGAGACCTCATTGCTTTCTACAACTACCTGAGAGGAGGTTGTGGAGAGGTTGGTGCTGGTCTCTTCTCCCTGGTGATTAGTGATAGAACAAGAGGGAACAGCCTCAAGCTATGATTGGGTAGGTTTAGACTGGACATTAGGAAGAAGTTTTTCCCATCAAGAGTGATCAGGCACTGGCATGGGCTGCCCAGGAAGGTGGTGGAGTCACCAACCCTGGAGGTGTTTAAAGGTGTTTTGGATGGGGTACTTGGAGCTATGGTTTAGGGGTGACCCTTTTAGAGTAGGGTCAGTGGTTGGACTTGGTGATCCTGAGGGTCTCTTGCAACCTGAATGTTTCTGTGATTCTGTAATGTCCAAATGGAGAAGGGCAACAAGTGGTGTCCCCAAAGGGTCTGCACTGGGGCCAGTGCTATTCAGTATCTTCATCAATGATCCAGACAGCGAATGACCAGTTGCCAACTGGACTTAGTTCCATTCACCACCGCTCTTTGGGCATGGTCAGCCAGCTAGTTGTTAGCAAAGTGACCACCCATGGAAGCTATAAGCAGTCAGTTTTCTCCAGGAGAATGCTGTGGGAAATATTGTCAAGGGCTTTACTAAAGTCCAGGTAAACAACATCTACAGCCTTTCCCTCACCCACTGTGCAGGTGACCATGTTGTAGAGGAGATCCAGGACCTGCCCTTCATGAACCCATGCTGACTGGGCCTGATCATCATGGTTGTCCTGTGCTGCTCCATCAGCTTCCCCAGCACCCAAGTTAAACTGACAGGCCTGTAGCTTCACAGATCCTCCTTCCAGCCCTCCTTCTCGTAGATGTTACACACATTGGGTAACTTCCAGTCTTCTGGGACCTCCCCAGTTAGCCACAGCTGCTGAGAGATGAGGGGAAAAAGGCTTAGTGTGCACCTCTGCCAGCTCTCTCAGAATCTTTGGGTGGATTGCATCCAGTCCCTTAGACAGAACAGAACTGATAGAAGGGACCTTGAAGGCAACCTAGTTCTAATCCCTCTGCTATGGGCAGGGACACCTTCCACCAGCCCAGCTTGCTCAAGGCCTCAGCCAGCCTGGCCCTGAACACCCCCAGGGAGGAGGCAGCCACAGCCTCCCTGGGCAACCTGTGCCAGAGTCTCACCACCCTCACTGCAAAGAATTTCTTCCTAATCTCCAGTCTAAATCTCTTCCAGCTGAAAGTCATTTTCCCCTCACCCTGTCACTACAAGCTCTTGTCAAAAGTCCCTTCCCACCTCTCCTGTAGCTCCCTTCAGGTACTGGAATGCTGCTCTAAAGTCTCTCTGGAGCCTTCTCCAAGTGACTGCAATGTCAGAGTATGTCAGCAGGCCAAATGAAGAAGAGCTGCAGTTCTTTCTTAAGTGGTGGTATTTGGTAGCTCCACTTCTCAGGCATGCTGAGGAAATCACCATCAGGCTCTAGTCAGTGCCTATATTTATTGAATAACTGGAAAGGGAAAGAGACAAAAGAAGACTTTTTTAAAGGGGAAATAGTTTCCTGAGATTGTGGTCCTTGTTAGGCAGGCTGACACTGACATCTAATGGCAGAATTCTGAAGGAGTCATTTTGTACAGCACTGGATTGAAATGAGGTCAGGCTGCCTGTAGGTCCTTCACTTGCCCCTGAGTGCTCTGCACAGGTGTGGGCCAGGCCCCAACACGTTGCAGTGATTCCTGTCTCTCAGGAACTTCTGGGCTGACAACAGATATTTTCCAAGTGTTTTACCAGTTTGCCAGGATTTTGCACTTGTTGAGGGGTGACATTCCAAACCATTCTATGAATCTATGAATAAGATGTGGAAATGCTGACCTCTGGGGAAGAGGGTTGTTAGCCTCAAGAGAAGAAGGACCTCTCATGGTCACCCTTCAGAGAGGGGTTAGCCAGAGTGAGCACACAGCAAGCGGAGCGCTGTAGGAAGACGGCTGCTTCCCAGAAGCACAGGGGAGAGAGTTTGGCAGCCAGCCTGTCCTTAAGGGCCCAGGAATAACATAACTGTTGGGTTATTTTTATAAATCAGTGCCTAAGCAACTTCAACACAGGGTAGGAGCAATGTCAATAACTTTGAGATGGGGCCAACAAAAGCAAAGAAAGCTTTTAGGAGCTCCTTCCCACCTTAATGACAGCTTAATACTGGATGATGGGGAGGTGTACTAACCACCAGGTATGGTGGGTTGAAGATTCCCTCCAACATTACATTGCCCATCTGGAAGCAAATGAAGCTGTGTTTACAAGCAAAACTCCAATCTACAATGAAATGCAATGAATGTGTACAAAATACACAACATTTGGAGGTATTTACAATTGATCAACAGCACAAGAACCTCCCCTGGCTAAAAACCAGGGGAGCTAATAGCTTCCCACTCCCTGTCCCCTTCCTTACCTCCCTGGACACAAAGGGACAAGAGCAGAGAGTTGTTAGAACTCAGCCCAAATAACACAGCCAAGGTCAGCAGAAGCAAGTTGTTAGTGTCTCCCAGAGTGAGGAAACCAAAAGAAGACAGAAAGTTTACCAGTCTAATTCTTATGGTAGATCTCTCTCCAATGGGATTGTTTAGAACTTATCATTGTTTCCCTTTTTACACCCAGTGGTGATTTATTTACATTCTACCACTTTCTGTTCAACATCTGTGGAAAATTTTAAAGGCACAGCCTAGAACTACCCCAACAGGTTACATGTAATATTAACTCTCTGGCTGTCTGAGGCACAGCATCACAAGTAGAAAGCCAACATTCTGAAGTTCTACAAGACCAAGGGCAAGGTCCTGCCTCTGGGTCAGGGCAATCCCAAGCACAGATATAGGCTGGGCAGGGACTGGCCTAAGAGTAGCCCTGAGGAAAAGGCCCTGGGGGGACCTGGGCTGCAGCAAGAGAAGCACAGCCAGAAGGTTGAGGGAGGGGATTCTCTACTCCACTCTGCTGAGACCCCACCTGGAGCAATGTGTCCAGTTCTGGAGTCCCTATTACAGGAAGGATCTCGAGGTGCTGGAGAGAGTCCAGAGAAGAGCCACGAGGATGAGCAGAGGGCAGGAGCTGCTCTGCAATGGAGTCAGAATGGGAGAGTTGGAGCTGTTCAGTCTGGAGAAGAGAAGGCTCCAAGGAGACCTTCTTGCAGCCTTGCAGGATCTGAAGGGGGCTCCAAGAAAGCTGGGGAGGGACTTCTGAGGGTGTCAGGGAGTGATAGGACTGGGGGGGATGGAACAAAAATAGAAATGTGTAGGTTCAGATTGGATGTTAGGAGGAAACTCTTGCCCATGAGGTTTTTCAGGCCAGGCTGGATGTGGCTCTGAGCAGCCTGATCTAGTGTGAGAGGTGTCCCTGCCCATGGCAGGGGGGTTGGAACTGGATGATGCTTGAGGTCCCTTCCAACCCTGACCATTCTGTGATTTTTCCAAACTGTTACAGTTTTAGGGCTGTGCTTAATTGTAAACAGGGTTTTCCAGAGGATTCAAGTCCAGGGGCTAGACAGAAGAATGGAAGGTAAGTTTGTCTCATCCAACTGGGCTACAGAATTTATTGCATTTGGCAGCAGAAGTTTGTTTTCTCTCTCTGGGATCTCCCTTGCCTGACTTCTTGCTTCTCTCTCTCTGCCTTTGACTTTGCTTGCTTGGCTGGCTGATTTCTGTTTGGGTTTGGTAAAGATACAGCATGGGATAGAGATAATTCAGCTACACACAGTCCTCTGGACTCTTATGTCCTGAGGGTGTGGATCTGCACAGGGGGGGAAGAGAGCGAGATGGATTATTTGTACAAGGGGGTGTTATGCTGTGGTTGAACTGTAAATGTATGTGAATATATTTTGAGGATGTTTATTGCCTTTTATTCTTAATTTACTTTTGGAAACCTAATTTCATTTTACTTCCAAATTCTGAGTAAGTGTGGTAAATTTACTCCTTGGGGTAGATTTCCAAATTGTTGTGTGGTGCAATCCAATCCAAAACACAAACACAGGCAAACAGTCCCCACATGCTGCCATGCTGCTGGCAAGGTGATCACAAGTAGTTTCTAATCACTTCTGCAGTACTCTATTAATACTGGTAGCAATGCTCTGGGAACAATTAGGTCAGGTCCTCCAAGCCCTACATTTCCTGACATCTCATCCATCCCAAACATTTGCATTGTAAGAGACTGAAATTTGAAGCAGAAGATAGTGCAGATGCTCTGCAAGAGCATATGGTGTCCATCCAGCTTCAGGTTTCATCTCAGGGTGTTAACTGTCTGGTTTGTAGTGTGAGACCAGTGAAGGCAAAAAGGACTTACAGACTGATGTGCTGAAAACTCTGGGTAACAGCTCATCACCTGTTGTGGGCATGTTAAAACTCAGCATACATTCAGCTGGGGCTCCTGGCAGATGCAGCTCTGAGCAGAAACAGGGACCTTCCCACCAGGAAGCAAGGAAGTTCCTGAAGAAAATGCAGTCTGCCTGTCCTGGCTTCTCACAGACCACTTTCAAACCTGGTTTGCTGTAAGCAAGCTCGACTTCATTTCATAGGTATGAGGATTACTGTTGAATTACTACTACCATGGACCAGTACATAAAAAGGTGAATGCCAGGAGGATGGAGTCTCCCTTTTTGCAAGGAGTCACATGGAAAGGACAAGGGGCAATGGGGGTACATGTTATTGCTGGGGAGCAATGTGGTGTTAGGTATTAGGTAATAGGTTAGACTTGATGATCTCTGAGGCCTTTTCCAACCCTGATCTTTAAAATAAAAGGTGTTCCCCTGATCTTTAAAATAATCTCACCTTTACATTACTGGTTTATTCCCCCACCTTGTTTATTAACATCCTCCCAGCGTGAGCCCAAGGAGAGAGGACAGATGTCTGGTCTTGCAGACATCCTGGCACTCGTTTGATGGGAGGCAGAACAGGACATGAACCTTTCCTGCCAGGGCCAAGACCACAGCCAAGCACTATTCAGCTCCGAGAACAATGTCTGGCAGCTTGCAAGTAATTTATACCAGCTAAAAACAGCCACAGCCCGAGGATGAATCATGGCCCATCCGTGTTTGCTTCAGCCTTTTGACTTGCCTGAAATCAGCACGGCAGGCAGCTGGCTCCCTGCAGGGTAAGCCATAAACAACATTTTAAAAGGATTTTTCTTTCAGGAGGGCTTTTCCTGTGTGAGTTCCAGCATTAAGCTGACTCTCTAAGCATGCATCCGAGGCAGAGGGATGTGCAGCCCTCCTGTAACCCCCAAATATAGACATTTTACAGAGGACCAGAGATGATGGGAGCTGTTTCTTGGCCATGAGTTCTTCTGAGAGATATCACATACCCTGGTGTGATAGCTCTGCTTTTTGAAGCAGCTTTGAAAAAGATACTTCCACTTTGTTTCTCTGGAGAGGGGGAAAAAAACCCAAAACAATAAGCTTCTGCAGGATGGTAGAAATGGGGCCAGTTCCACTGAGGTCAGTAGGACAAACCCACGTTCATAGCAGCTAGGAATCTGGACCAGAATACGTGGGATGAAAGAGCAGGAGCACACTAACGAGCTGAGGAGTCTGGCCAGCAGACTGAAGCACTAGCCAGGGGCTTGGGTGGGATACCTGAGTTGTGCTCCTCACCCTGCTGTTGTTGGAAAGTGTTTACAAATTTTTAATTAAGCTTGGGCAGCTGGTGCCATCTCAGCAACTTAACCATATCCCTATTGCCTGGAACTAACAAAGAGTCTTTGAATCCTTAACACTGAAGCCTCCACACTGAGCTTTCCTTAAGTACCAAAGTGTCCTTCAAAACCAGCAAAAAAATCAATTACTATGGTCTAGGACCTGGAAAAATAGGTGATGATCTAACTTGTGACCATATAAGGAGAAGGAATTCAAAAGGTCAAACAAAGTTAAAGCTTGAAAGACCACCAGAGACCCTGGAGACCACACCTCCTAGCTGGAAGACCTTTGCCCAAAATAAACCCCTCACCCTTGGAGCATGGGCAGTAAATTTAAGAGAAGCTGGACCTTTCATGCAAAGCAAGTTAAGAAACTGATCAATAGGTGTTGGCATGAGTTGTAGGTGTTGGTGAGTGCAGAGGAGGGCAATGAAGATGGGGAAGGGCCTGGAGAATAAATCTTATGAAGAGCAACTGAAGGAGCTGGGAATGGTTAGTGTGAAACTACACTGTAGAGAGGACACTCTCTACAGCTCCCTGAAGGGAGGTTGTGGAGAGGTTGGTGCTGGTCTCTTCTCACAGGTGATAGAACAAGAAGGAACAGCCTCAAGCTGTGGCTGGGTAGGTTTAGACTGGACAGTAGGAAGAATTTTTTCCCCATCAAGAGTGGTCAGGCACTGGACTGAGCTGCCCAGGAAGGTGGTGGAGTCACCAAGCCTGGATGTGTTTAAAGGTGTTTTGGATGTGGTGCTTGGGAATCTGGTTCAGCGGTGACCCTTGTAGAGTAAGGTCAGTGGTTGGACTTGGTGATCCTGAGGGTCTTTGCCCACCTGAATGTTTTTGTGATTCTGTAACATCTACATATCACTGTCTAAACATCCACTAGGGATTTCAGCTGGTGTGTGCTAGATTTGTGGGAATGCCTCTGGTACCCAACCTTGCACAACTTTGTAATAAAGAAATGCTTGCTCCTTAGTGTGAAACCCAGCAGTAAGGAGTTGGGTTCCTGATTTGACACTGTCAGCCTGCTGAGCAAGCCTGGGATATGTTTGTTTTGCTACCTCGTGGCCTAAAGCTGGCAGCAATGGCATTCATGAAATGCTTTATCAGATAATTGACCTCTAGGAAATCTCAACATTATCTAAGCTAAGCTCCAAAAGCAGATGATGCAGACAAAAATACAGAATCAACCTACAAAAACAAACAAGTAGGAAGGTTTATATTTTCTACAGGACATAGAGTTGTTAGGGTTGGAAGGGACCTCAAGGATCACCTAGTTCCAACCCCCCTGCCATGGTTTGGACAGAAGGGTCTGGCCTGGTAGAAACCCCAGAGCAGACTGTTTCAAAGCACAGCATGAAGATCTGTGTAGTGAGGATCCATTGTAGTGAGGTGGGGGGTTAGCCTCTTCATCCTAGTTACAAGTGATAGGATCAAAGAAAATGGCCTAAGTTTGCTGCACCAGGGGAGGTTTAGGTTGAACATGACAAAAAAACTTCAATGAAAAGATTCTCAAAGCCTGGCACAGGCGGCCCATGGAGGTGGTTGAATGCCCACCCCTGGAGGTGTTTCAGAGAGGCAGAGATGTGGTGCTGAGGGCCATGGCTTAGCACCAGCCTTGGCAGAGTTAGAGAATGGTTGGACTGGATGATCTTAAAGGGCTTTTCCATGATTTTCTGTGACCCTGTGATGTACTCAGAAAGCTGCCCGACCACACACACGACCAGCATCTGCTATCTAGCCCCTGGACATACTCGCAGCCTGGCCCCAAACCAGACTCAGCTACGTTGGAATAAGCTCTTTCTCCAGGATGTTATCCCAGAGAGGTTGTGGAGCCTCTATCTCTGGAGGCATTCCAAACTTGCCTGGAGACATTCCTATGCGGTTTACTCTGGGTGATCCCGCTCCAGCAGGCTGGTTGTACTAAATGATATTCAGAGGTCCTTTCCAACCCCTGCCGTTCTGTCATCCTCTAAAGAGGAAACACCCTCAAGTTACAACGAGTTCAAAGACAGCGGCGATGACACTGCTCCGGCAAGGGGCACAGCCGAAGGGTGCTCCTCGAATCCCCGGCGGCAGGCAGCTAATTTAACCCCCACACTGGAAGGACCGGGAGCGGGGCGGCCGAGGCTGAAGGCAGCGCCGGGAACGAAGCCAGCAGCGGCGCGGCCAAGGCTGGGAGCCGGGCAAGGCTGGGGGCCGGCTCGGGGCGGCCGAGCGGGTCAGGGCGGCGCCACTGGCCCCGGCACCACGCTCCGCTCCCGTTGGCTGCCGGGCCGCAAGGGCGCCCGTGTGACGTAGCATCCGCCACTCCCATTGGCTGGGATGCGGGGCCGGGGGTAGTGGCGGCTGCCGCTCGGTAAGTGCGGGCAGGGTCGGGCCGGGCCGCAGCGCGACGCGATAGGGACCCGGGGGGGGTCGGAGAGGTCGGAGGAGCAGCTAGCTCCGAGGCTTGCCATGGCCTCTCGGGATGCGGAAGGGAACGGGGTAGAGGGAAGCGGGAGGCTTTCCCGTTAGGAGTCCCTCCCCGTTACTCGTGGCGTGTGGCATCCGTGTCTCCAGCAACTTGGGCATAATCCCCCAGCTGTGGTGCCTCTTTGGCTTTGTTGCCTTTCTTTCCGGGCATTCTTTGTTTATCTGCTATTTTGGTTTTGGCTGAGGAAAGACTTTCCGGACAGCAAAGTGTGCAAGAAAAGGCAAAAAAGCAACCAAACAGAACCCCAACCTCCCAAAACTCTGTGATCCTGCAGGCCTCAAAGGCAAAGGGCCATGTGCTTGTTCCTCAGAATAACCCCCCAGCCCTCCCCAGTAAAACCGGAGCTGCGGGAGGTGGAAACTCCTAGCAGTGTCTGCTGCTCTTGTTGAGGTTGCCAGCCAAGCGGTACCTACCTGCCTGCCGGCGGTGGGACCTCCCTCGTCGGAACAGGGCTCCTGTTGTCTGCTGGGGTTTTATGCAGCTCTTGGCAGGGAGCATCCTTTGGATGACGTAAAAAAGTTCAGGGATCGCTTTCCTTGAGTGGACCTTTCCCACTTGGGATGAATGAAACGGCCACTGTCTGCAGCCATCAGCTAAAGAAAACAGTCACAGGTCTGTGTGCCGCTCCGTCTCTGGGGAGACGATGGAGGGCTCGGGTGTAGCTGGCATCCCTGTCCCTTTTTCCTGGGGTTTGAAGGCCAGTGGAAAATCTCCACTATGCCTGAAGCTGTGGGTGTACATCCCTCTTGAGAGCTGTGCCAGTCCTGCCCAAAGATTTGGGCTTGCTTCTTCCCATCTCGATGCATTTGCCACCGCTGGCAACCCGGGCTCTGGATTGTTCTGGTTTTGTCAGAAAATGGTGAGAAACCTCCTTTGCTTCCTAGATCCTCTTGTAGTTGGGGTTTGTGCTTAGTGGCATTGGTGTTTTCACTCTGTTTTTAAAGGTTGTGTGTGCCTGATGGTTCTGTGTACAGCGTGTGTGTGACTGCTTCACCTCTATCCAAGTGCTTTTTGGGTGTCTGCTCTCCCTGAAATTAGAATCATAGAATTGTCAGAGTTGGAGGAGACTTCAAGGATCATCTAGTTCCAGCCCCCCTGCCATGGGCAGGGACACCTCACACGAGATAACACTGCTGAGAGCCACATCCAGTCTGGCCTTAAAAACCTCCTGGGGTGGGGTTTCTGCCACCTTCCTGGGCAACCTATTCCAGTGTCTCACCACCCTCACGTTGAAGACCTTCTTCCTAACATCCAATCTGAATCTACCCACTTCTAGTTTTGCTCCAAAATTAGTTGAAAATAGCTGTCTGAGTTAGAGACTTTGAAAACACAGTGAAATCCGGGCTGTCCCCTTTTAATATCCTTATAAATGGTGGAATACACAGATTGGCTCTTACTTGGCGTGTTGTCAGGGCTCCTGGTTTCTCTCTAGCTTCCAGGTAGCTTGTGGGGACAGAATGACCCTGTGGAGGACATTTGCTTTTTTGTTAAAGGTGGATGGCATCACAGGGGTGTGTGGCACTGCCTGCTGCCTCCCCAAGATCGACAAAAGAGTCTTGGGAGTTCAGTCAGTACGTTGAATGCTGGCTGAATGACACAGCACAGAAGGCTGTGGCCAGCAGTGCAGGGCCTAGCTGGAGGCCTGTGGTTGGTGGTGTTCCCCAAGGATCAGTATTAGGTCAAGCTTTGCTCAGCATCTTCATCACTGACCTGGATGAAGGGACAGAGCAGACCCTCAGCCTGTTTGATGATGATACAGAACTGAGAGGAGTGGCTGACTCCCTCAGGCTGTGCTGCTCTTCAGCCAGACCTGGACAGGCTCAGAGCTGGCCAGAGGGAACCTTATGAAGTTAAGGAGGGCATCTGTAGGATCCTGCACCTGGGGAGGAACAATTCCCTGCACCAGGACAGGCTGACCTGCTGGAGAGCAGCACTTGGGAAAAGGACTGAGGAGTGCTGGTGGCCAAGTTTACCATGAGCCAGCAATGTGCCCTCCTGGGCAAGAAGGCTGATGAGATCCTGGGGTGCATCAAGAAGAGTGTGGGCAGCAGGTCAAGGGCATTTCTCCTCCTCCTCTACTCTGCCCTGCTGAGGTTACACCTGAAGTACTGTGTCCAAGCTCTGGACTCCTCAGTTCAAGAAAGAGAGGGAACTACTGGAGAGAGTCCAGTGGAGGGCTATAAAGATGCTGAGGGGACTGGAACAGCTCTCTTATGAGCAGAGGTTGAGAGACCTGAGGCTTTTTAGCCTGAAGAAGACTAAGAGGATCTTCTCAAGACTGAAGAGTGCAGGTCAAAAGGATGGGGCCAGGCTCTTTCCAGGGGTGCCCTGTAATAAGACAACAGTGGGCACAAACTGGAACACAGGAGGTTTCACTTGAATGTAAGGAGAAACTTTTCCTGTGAAGGTGCTGGAGCCCTGGGACAGGCTGCCCAGAGAGGTGGTGGTGGAGTCTTCTTTGTTTGGTGTTCAGTAGTGAGTGAAGTCATCGAGTGGGTGAGTCCAGGTGTGGGCAGGGAGCATAAAGAGAAGGGGGCAAGTGGCGTGGAGAGAACCAGGGGCAAGACCCTCAGCAGCCAAGACACCACCCAGAGAAGCTCAGCCCCAGTAAGGAGGCTCAGCCAGCACCCGTGGATGAGATTGGAGGAGTCATCAATCAGAGCCCTAACAACCGGGGGGCCACCAGGCCCCCCGGCCTTTGTTGTCACCACCACCATCACCCAGTGTGCAGCAGGGGCACTCACCAGTGATGAGAGGAGGATCCCTCAGCCCAGAATGGGCTCAGCTTAGGGCTTCTGCCTTTCCTGGGGGGGATTAAAAAGGGGAGTGGGTGGGGAGGGCCAAGTGGCCACACCTGGGGTGGGAGGGGACTCCAACAGAGCCCAGGTGCTGTGGGATTTGAGGGGCAAGGGGGGAAATGGGGCAGGTGAGGGACTTTGAGGGTTTCAGGTAATGATAGAACTAGAGGGAGTGGGAAAAAAATAGAAATGGGAAGCTTCAGAGTGGATGTTAGGAAGCAATTCTTCCCCATGAGGGTGGTGAGACACTGGAATGGTTTGCCCAGGGAGGTGGTGGAGTCCCCATCCCTGGGAGTTTTTCAGGCCAGGCTGGATGTGGCTGTGAGCAACCTGCTGTAGTGTGAGATGTCCCTGCCCGTGGCAGGGGGGTTGGAACTGGCTGAGCCTTGAGGTCCCCTCCAACCCCAACAATTCTATGATTCTAAAACAATTTTGCAGTTTGGGCTGGATGTTAGGAGGAAATTCTTCACAGAAAGAAAGATTGGCCCTGGGAATGTGCTGTCCAGGGAGGCGGTGGAGTCCCCATCCCTGGAAGTGTTTAAAATAAGAGTGGATGAGGCACTTGGTGCCATGGTTTAGCTGATTAGATGGTGTTGGGTGATAGGTTGGACTTGATGATCTTGAAGGTCTTCTCCAACCTGGTTGATTCTGTGATTCTGTTTGGTGTTCAGTAGTGAGTGAAGTCATTGAGTGGGTGAGTCCAGGTGTGGGCAGGGGACATCAGGAGAAGGAGGCAGGGGGCATCAAGTGTGGTCAGCAGGTTGAGGGAGGTAATGCTCCCCCTCTGCTCCACTCTGCTGAGACCCCACCTGGAGCTCTGTGTCCAGCTCTGGAGCCTCTCTTCCAGGAAGGAGCTGGAGGTGCTGGAAGGGGTCCAGAGAAGGGCCAGGAGGGTGAGCAGAGGGCTGGAGCTGCTCTGCTCTGGAGACAGCCTGAGAGAGTTGGGGTTGTGCAGTCTGGAGAGGAGAAGGCTCCCAGGAGACCTTCTTGTGGCCTTGCAGGATCTGAAGAGGGCTCCAAGAAAGCTGGGGAGGGAGTTGTGAGGGTGTCAGGGAGTGATAGGACTGGGGGGATGGATCCAAGGTAGAAGTTGGTAGATTCAGATTGGCTGTTAGGAAGAAGTTCTTCCTCATGAGGGTGGTGAGAGCCTGGCACAGGTTGCCCAGGGAGGTGGTGGAAGCCTCCTGCCTGGAGGTGTTTCAGGCCAGGCTGGCTGTGGCTGTGAGCAACCTGCTGCAGTGTGAGGTGTCCCTGCCCATGGCAGCGGGGTGTGGGACTGGCTGCTCCTTGAGGCCCCTTCCAGCCCTGCCAGTTCTGTGGCGGTATGACAGGGTCTGTGTGGAGGGCTGGCAGAGCTGCGGGCCGTGCCGCGCCAAGTGTCCGCCTGCTGCACCCCGCGCTCCGCTGCGCTGCGCTGCGCTCTGCCGGCCGGCAGGGCCCTGCCCCATAGCAACGGCCGCGGCGCGGCTGGGCGGGAAAAGCGATCGCCTCAAAAGGGCTGAGGGCGGGCGGCAGTCCCGGCGGTGCTCCCTGCTCCCAAGCCTTGTTTCGGGGCACTTGCCGCATTAATCACTTTTTATTTCTTTCTTTTTCCCCGTTGGTTGGTTAGGGTTTTGTTTTTTTTTTTTGCCTTATTTTTGGGTGGTTTTGGTTGGTTCGTTTGGGGGTTTTGTGTGGTTGGTTGTGGTGTTTGGTTTTGGGGGTTTTGGTGGTTTGTTTTTGTGTTTTTTTTGTTTTAATTTAATTTCTTTTGCGTTTGAGTTCATAAAAGTCATAGAAAATTGTTCCCTTTGGAAAAGCCCTCTCAGATCATTGGGTCCCACCGTGCTCTTCACTCTGCACCCAGGCTGGTGCTGCGCCATGTCCTTCAGCACCACAGCTCTGCTTCCTCAAGACGCCTCCAGGCGTGGGCATTCCACCACCCCCCTGGGCAGCCTCTGCCAGGCTTTGGGAATCCTTCTCATCTTCAACCTAAACCTCCCCTGGGGCAACTTGAGGCCATTTCCTCTCATTCTATCGCCTGATATCAGGGAGCAGAGCCCAAGCCCCACCTGGCCCCAGCCTCCTCTCAGGGAGCTGTAGAGAGCAAGGAGGTCTCCCCTCAGCCTCCTCCGCACTGACCACCCCCAGCTCCCTCAGCTGCTCCTCCCCAGCCCTCTTCTCCAGACCCTTCCCCAGTTTCTTTGCCCTTCTCTGGACACTCTCCAGCTCTTCAATGCCCTTCTTGGAGTGAGGGCTCCAGAACTCAACCCAGTACTGAAGGTGTGGCCTCACAAGTGCCCAGCACCAGGGCACAATCACTTCCCTGGTCCTGCTGCCCAGACTGTTGCTGATCCACGCCAGGATGCTAGTGGCCTTCTTAGCCACCTGGGCACACTGGCTCATGTTCAGCTGACTGTCAGCATCCCCAGGTCTTTCTCTGATGGGCAGTTTTCATCCACTCTGCCCCAGGCTTGGAGTGTTCTTGGGGTTGTTTTGAGCCAAGGGGGCTTGGACTGGAAGATCTCTAGAGGTTCTTTCCAATCCCTAACACCCTGTGAGCCTGTACCCAGTATCTGTACTTGGCATGGAGGTGAGGAGTCACAGCCAGTTTCCTCTAGCATGTGTTGTGTCTTCCAGGCAGCCCAAGGCTCGGCGGCATCCTGCAGACGGACTTGTGTCCTGATGGCTGTAGATGTTGGGAAATCACCTTCTAGAGCCTCCCTGAGTGGGGTCACCGAGAGCCATGGTAGATGGGACTGCACAGAGGTGGAGATGGACCACCCTCAGCTAGCAGACAGCCTGCACCAGCTTCTGGGTACAGAGAAGGCCACATCCTGCCCACAGGGCACAGAGGGGCTGGCAGTGAGCGGATGCAGTCGCTTGGCCACGGCTGCCACGCAGGGAAGCTCAAGCTACCACCCAGAAGTGTCTCCAGCACCTGCACCCAGACTGCCCAAAGCAAGGGCAAGCCTCCCAGAGACAGAGACTTCACTTCACAGAGCCACTGATGGTGCTGATGTGCCTCATCATGGGAGCCACTGGTTCCTCTCCTCCTCGGAGCAGCAGGTGAGCAGGTTGCACGCACAGGTCTGGCTGCATCACCAGGAGGTCCCAGGCAAGACTGGCACTGGTTTGTCCAGGCTTCTCCTAGCAAGGGCTTTCCATTTTTAGGCTTGATCTTAGCAAGATGTTCTTCACAGACAGAGAGATTGGCCATTGGAATGTGCTGCCCAGGGAGGTGGTGGGGTCAGCCTCCCTGGAGATGTTTAAGAGGAGCCTGGCTGAGGCACTTAGTGCCTGGTCTGGTTGATTAGATAGGGTTGGGTGATCACTTGGACTTGGTGATCTTGGACATCTCTTCCAACCTGGCTGATCCTGTGATCTCCTCCAGCCAGAGGCTGCTCTCCCCAGCCTTGGGCTAAGCTGCACGGTGGGGAAGGGCTTTGGGCCCTAAGGCATTGCTTCTGTTCATAAATTCCTAGAATGGTTTGGGCTGGAAGGGACTTTTAAAGATCATCCAGTTCCAACCCCCTTGCCTTGGGCAGGGGCACCTCCTACTAGCCAAGGTTGCTCAAGGCCTCATCCAGCCTGGCCTTAACACCCCCAGGGAGGGGGCATCTGCAGCTTCCCTGGGCAGCCTGTTCCAGAGTCTCCCCATCCTCACTGGAAAGAACTTCTTTCTCATCTCCAGTCTAAACCTGCCCTTCTCGAGCTGCAATCTGTTTCTTCTCATCCTATCACACAAACCATTGTCAAAAGTCCCTTCCTGGCTTTCTTGTGCCGCTGCAGATCTTGCAAGTTGTTTGGAATGGGGCTCCTTAAATCCGAGCCTCTTGCTGCCAGCTGCCTGGCACAGCCTTCCAAGCCCCTGGGATACCTTTCCTTAAAGGCAAGCCCCACTCTGGGCTCCAGGCAGCTGCCTGCCGTCCCTCCGGCATAGCAGAGCTCCCTGTCCAGCTTCTCCTTGGGCAGGCCCAGGGCTGGGCTGTTTTTCCTCCGTGTGCCAGCTCAAAGAAGCCTTTTGTCCGGGTGCTGTGCTTCATTTCACGCATCTCTCTCTCTCTCTTTTTCCCCACCCTGCAGCAGGGGAAGGCATTGGGCTGTTGGGAGCCGGCGTCCAGCCCTCCCAGCCGGCGCAGCTCTGCAGAGGAGGGCATCCTTGCTGGCAGCTGCCACCGTGCTCTTGCCGGCCCGGGCAGAAGATGGGCAGATCAATCCTCAGTACCCTCCACCCCAGAGCTCCTGCGTCCCCCAAGCCCAGCCAGCCCCGAGGGAGCCCTGCGGAGCCGCTCTGCGTCGTGCTTCTCGGCTCTGTCTTCGGAAGACCAGGGGCTTTCTGCGGAGCCCTCCGGGAGCCTGCTGACCAGCACGGCCCTGCCTTCTCCCGCAGCCGCCTCCCCCCGGGAGCTGTGCTGCGGCTGGGGTGGAGCAGAGGGCAGCGCGCTGCGGCTGTGCAGCTCCTTCAGACCTGCGCTGCTGGGCGGCCGCAGCGCCGCGGAGCGCGTCCGGGAGGTGTCGTCCTACCAAGCCAACTACTGGGCCTGCGCCATCCCGGACTCCTTGCCCCCCTCCCCGGACCGCCGTTCGCGCCGCTGGGACCCCAACAAAGAGTACGAGGACTTGCTGGATTATGCTTATCCCCTGAAGCCAGGGTACAGGCTGGCAAAGGTGCCTGAGCCTTTCCTCCACGACTCGGGAATAGGCCTGGACAGCTTTTCCGTTTCCCTGGAAGGTACCTCGGCTTCCACCAGCGTTTATGGCCGAAGTGGGCAGGCTGAGGGAAGTGGAAGAAATGGACATCGTAGGTTCGTGGCCTCTGCAGAGAGGTGCTCCACCCCAGGGCCTGGGAAGAGAGGCTGCTCAGGAGCTAGCTTGTGCTGTGAACCTTCACCTATTGCAAAAGAGTTTTCCTTCACAAGGAGAGCTTCCTCTCTCTCTCCTAGAGGTCCTGCTAAGGCACTAACGTTGGAGTCAGCCGGGCTGGGTTCACCTGGCCCCCCTGCTGCAGATGGGAGGAGCTGGCATGCCAGAGCCAGCTCTTTCCCAAGCCACAAAGGGCAGCTGAAAAGCACCCATAGGTTTTTGCCTACCACAGGGGTGCTCCCCCTGAGGAAAGAATGGGATGCTGATGAGGAATTTCTGTCCCTGCCTCCAAAACTGCTGGAGCTGGAGGGGCTGGCTCAGTTCCTGTCCAGCCTTTCCCTGACCGTCAGGATGCCTGTGCACGCCCGTGGGAGCCCCTCACTCACTCAGCCCCCTGTAGCCAGGGCAGCTCTGGGGCACGAAGCTTGTGGCAGGGACAGAAGAGGGAATGTTGGGGATCTGGGGGGGCTGGGGCCCCCCTGCAGCTCTCACCAGCCCAGCTGGGAAAACACTGAACTCTGTGGCCAGAGCCACAGGGATCCTCTGCGGGGCCTGACTCTGCAAGCTGGCCTCAGGGACACCTTGGATGGGACATGCCTAAGTGAACCACAGGGCAAGGGGCACCCAAAGAAGAGCCAGGAGGGCGAGTCCCTTGCACAGTGCCTTAAGGTAAGGCTGAGGTGAGGAATGAAGTTCATTATGGGAAGGCCTCAAGTTGCATTTGGTGCCTGGCAGCAAGGAGTGACATGCAGGGGGCTCAGCAGAGCAGAGTTCCTTCTGGTGGAACTGGAGCCCATCTTGCTTCTGCTGGGGCTCAGCATCACAGAGTCAGGGAAATGTTTGGGTTAACAGAGCTCATCCAGTCCAACCATCAACCCAACTGTGGTGACTGAACCATGGCCCCAGGTGTCATGTTCACACCTTTCTTGAACACCTCCATGGGTGGGGACTCCACCACCTCCCTGGGCAGCCTGTGCCAATCCCCCTCCACTCTTGCAAGAAATAAAATTGTTCCTGATCTCCAACCTAAACCTCCCCTGGGGCAACTCGAGGCCATTTCCTCTCGTTCTGTCACCTGATACCAGGGAGAAAAGCCCAAGCCCCACCTGGCTCCTGCCTCCTCTCAGGGAGCTGTAGAGAGCAAGGAGGTCTCTCCCCTTAGCCTCCTCTACTAAACACCCCCAGCTCCCTCAGCTGCTCCTCACCAGCCCTGTTCTTCAGACCCTTCCCCAGCTTCCTTGCCCTTCTCTGGACTCCTTCCAGCCCTTTAATGTCCTTGGAGTGAGTGCCCCAGCACTGAACCCAGCACTGAAGATGTGGCCTCCCCAGTGCTGCATACAGTCCCTGCTGGTCACACTGTGTTGGGGGGTTTGAGCTCTTTGTTGACCCTTGGGTTCCCCAGCTCAGGGCTGTGCATGTGCAGGGAGAAGGGAACAGGGACTTTCCAAACCACACCTGTTAGTGTCCCTGCCCTGTCTTGGTTGCAGACTCTGGTGGGTTGAAAATTTCCCCCTGCCCTCAGCATAAACTTGCCAGGCCAGCTGAGCTGGAAGCAAATGAAGCTGTGCTTACAAAGCAGAGCTCCAAGCTAAATCTGAAATGCAATGAATGTGTACAAACCAGACAATAGTTACAATTTATGAACCACACAAGAACCCCTCAGGACAAACCAGGGAGCTACTAAGAGCTTCCCCACTCCCTGCTCCCTTCCCTCCCCCCTGTACACATGGGACAAGAGAAAGAGCAGCCCCAGCAAAGCAATGCAGCCAAGGTCTGCAAAGCCAGAAGAAGCCAGAGCCAGCATCTGCTGGAGCAAGGAAGCTGCAAAGAGAGAGTGTACAAAACTCAACTTTCATTTTTATTCTCTGTCCAATGGGATTATTTAGCCCTGGTACAGGAGGGATCTGGAGGTGCTGGAAGGGGTCCAGGAAGGGCCAGGAGGGTGAGCAGAGGGCTGGAGCTGCTCTGCCATGGAGACAGACTGAGAGAGTTGGGGTTGTGCAGTCTGGAGAGGAGAAGGCTCCCAGGAGACCTTCTTGTGGCCTTGCAGGATCTGAAGGGGGCTCCAAGAAAGCTGGGGAGGGACTTCTGAGGGTGTCAGGGAGTGATAGGACTGGGGGGGATGGAGCAAAACTAGAAGTGGGGAGATTCAGATTGGCTGTCAGGAAGAAGTTGTTGCCCATGAGGGTGGTGAGACACTGGCACAGGTTGCCCAGGGAGGTGGTGGAAGCCTCCTGCCTGGAGGTGTTTCAGGCCAGGCTGGCTGTGGCTGTGAGCAACCTGCTGCAGTGTGAGGTGTCCCTGCCCATGGCAGGGGGTTGGAGCTGGCTGCTCCTTGAGGTCCCTTCCAGCCCTGACAGTTCTGTGATTCTATGACCTTCCCACTTTTCACATCCAATGTGATTTATTTACATTCCACCACTTGCTGTTCAAGATGTGTGGAAAATTTTCCAGGCACAGCCTGAGACTACCACACAGACGTAGCTCAGTGACCCCTCTTGGTTTGCTTTGTCAAGCAGACGTTCTGCTGCCAGCTGGAGGAGCTGATCCATTGGCTGTACAACACCGTGGAGGCTGCTGGCAGCTGGCAGCCAGCCTGGCCCCACGCCGGAGGTGTGAAGGCCTTGCTGCACCACTACCTGGTAGGCATCACCGCTGGCTTCCCTCCCTGTCTTGGGTGCTGTGGGCAGCAAGCAGCATGAAGCAGAACGCTGCTGGCGTGCTGCAGGGGGTAGTGCAGGAGGCACCACGTGTGCAGAGCCAAATCTGGCAGCTCCAGGAACCTGCTCAGGACATGCCTCTCCCTGGGCAATGCAGGTGCATGGTCCTCATGCTCTGCAAGGGTGAGCTGAGGGCTGGAGCTGCTCTGCTCTGGAGACAGCCTGAGAGAGTTGGGGTTGTGCAGTCTGGAGAGAAGGCTCCCAGGAGACCTTCTTGTGGCCTTCCAGGATCTGAAGGAGGCTCCAAGAAAGCTGGGGAGAGACTTCAGATCGTGTCAGGGAGTAATAGGACTGGGGGGGAATGGAACAAAACTAGAAGTGGAGATTCAGATTGGATGTCAGGAAGAAGTTCTTGGCCATGAGGGTGGTGAGAGCCTGGCACAGGTTGCCCAGGGAGGTGGTGGAAGCCTCCTGCCTGGAGGTTTTTCAGGCCAGGCTGGCTGTGGCTGTGAGCAACCTGCTGTAGTGTGAGGTGTCCCTGCCCATGGCAGGGGGTTGGAACTGGATGGTCCTTGAGGTCCCTTCCAACCCTGCCAGCTCTGTGATTCTCTTCCCAGGAATTCAGGAAAGATGTGGCCAAGCACCAGAGCCTGACCAAGAGTGTGCTGGAGAGGGGAGAAGCTCTCCTGGACTGCCTGGCAGCAACTTCTCCAGGTGAGAAGGAGCCCTTGAGTGGCGCTGGCTGTGGACACAGCTGGTGATGCTGGCCATAACATCTGCCCCTTGGCATCCCTGCCCCCCAAGTGTGTGGGGCAGGGGAAGCAGTGGGGCAGAGTTGACCATTCAGCATCTGTGTGGGAATGAAGAGGGACTTAGAGCTCCTGGAGACCTGGAGGTGACTTGGAGGTTGAAGGAATCCTTTCTGAGCACTTTCTGCTGTGCTGTGCCTTGGCCATTGCCTTGTGCCATGCCCATGCATCATGGCTGATGGATGGATGTGTTTCTGCTTCTTATGGAGTCCCTCCTGAGGTGTTTTTTTCTCTCTTAACCGTGGCATGGGCAGCTGGATCACAGCTTGGATGGGATGGAGACCAGCCTATTATTTCTGTTACTTGGTGTTCTTCAGAAGCCTGCCTGGGCCAGGGGAACCCTCTCGTGCTGCTCTTAGAGACACTGAATTGTCACCTTACTACCACTCTCCTCATCCCTTTTCTAGCTCTGAGAGACACTCTGGGCTTGATTGTGAAGCAGTCAGAAGAGCTGGAAGCACATGCAGAGCACTTGTACGAGTCTGTCCTAGCTACTGTGGGCCAGGACAGGGTGGAAGATGAGGAGGGCACAACAGAGAGCTGCTCAGTGGGTAAGCAGGGGGGCACTGGTAGGGAGAGGGAGGGCAGCATAGGAAGATAAATTAGCAAGTAGTGTGCATCAGGACTTGTCATTAACTCATTTCATCTGATGCCTGCAAAGCCTAAAAGCAGCAGAAAGCAAAGGGGATGGCAAAATTGCTGCCCCAGCAGCTTGAAGTGTGCCAGGGAAGAGCAGGGTGTGGGTGAAGCAGCAGATGAGAGCCGTGGCAGCTCCTCAGAGAGACCCCGGGAGGGTCAGCAGCCCAGCACAGACAGCTGCTCTGCCAAAAGCACTTGGACAGCAGGGGAAAGATGGAAGGGGCTGGGTTTGGGCTGAGAGGTTTTGTGGGTTCATTGCTCTCTACACCTCCCTGAAAGGAGGTTGGAGCCAGGTGGGGGTTGGGCTCTTCTGCCTAGTGATAGGGTGAGAGGAAATGGCCTCAAGTTGCCCCAGGGGAGATTGGAGATTAGAAGAAAGTTCTTCACTTGAAGGGGTCTCAAAGCCTGACTGAGGCTGCTCAGGGAGGTGGCTGAATGCCCACCCCTGGAGGTGTCTCAGAGGGGCAGAGATGTGGTGCTGAGGGCCACAGAACGGTTGGACTGGATGAGCTGAAAGGTCCAAGCAAACCGAGTCTGTGAGTCCGTCACTAATGGGTTCTTTTTAATTGCTAAATAGAGATAGCTGTGTCCTGTGCACTGCTTAGCATGTCAGAGGTGATTTCAGTGCAGCGTGGAGGGGTGGGTGGGCTGTCGGTGTTGCCTTGTGTGCTGGCTTGCAGCCAAAGCACAGCAGCGCCTTTCCTTTGTTGTCTTTCAGGTGCTGCCTCTGTCAGACCTGGGCTCGGTTGAGCCCATTCTGGGATGGCTGAAAACTCCAGCAAGCACCAGAGCACCTCTTCCACAGGGGCCCAATGCCTGTGATCACTGTTTGGAGCCAGCCAGCCCAGGCTGGTTTCAGGGTGGGTTTGTTGTGTTTAACAGTGGCCAGCTCTAGGTCTGGTTAAAGGAGCTGAGTGGGCTGGGGAGGTTGGGGAGGCTCCAGCTGGCTTTTTCTTTTGGTTTGGGGGTTTGGTTCTTTTTTGGGTTTCTTTTTTTCAATGTAGCTTTCCTTGTTTGTTTTCAATTGGAGTGGCCTGCTCCAGGTGTTAGCAAAAGGCCAGGGGCAGGCTGGTTTTGACCTGTATGCTCCACGGTGTGCCATGCAAATTGCTCCCCAGTAAAGCTGTGTGACTTTAAGAGCAGTGTCCTCACCTCTTGTTTATGCTCTTCAGAAAGAGCAGCTTGAAGCCAAGAAATAGCAAACTCCTCCTGGTTCTTGGGTGCAAACTGACCTCTTGTTTATCATCCCTGCTGAAGCAGGGCCAAGGTAACTTTCGGTTCTCTTCTGCATAAACACCGCGAGGCAGTGTTCTGTGTGAACCTCCACAAACAGCTGAGCATGCTCAGGGGGGAGCCAGGTGAACTATGAGCTGCTCCCAAGTGGTGTCTGCAGGAGCTGTTGGTTTCCCTGGGCAAGCAGCTGCACTTTTCACCTCCTAACAGCTTGGTGCAGCTCACCACTGCTCACAAGATGTTGGTACAGGCTTTGAAAACCCTTTCCTGCAACAGAAAAGGGCATCTCTGAAGCTGCAGAGCAAGGTAAGTAGCCAAAAGAGAAGGCTCTGAGGAGACCTTGTGGCCTTCCAGTATCTGAAAGGGGCTCCAAGAAAGCTGGGGAGGGACTTTTGAGGGTGTCAGGGAGTGACAGGACTGGGGGGGATGGAGCAAAACTAGAAGTGGAGATTCAGATTGGATGTTAGAAGAAGTTGCTGCCCATGAGGGTGGGGAGACACTGGCACAGGTTGCCCAGGGAGGCTGTGGATACTCCCTCCTTGGAGATGTTCAAGGCCAGGTTCAGTGAGGCCTTGAGCAACCTGGGCTGGTGGGAGGTGTCCCTGCCCGTGGCAGGTGGGGATGGAACCAGATGATCATTAGGGTCCCTTTGAACCCAAACCATTCCCTGACCCCATGGGGCCTGCTCTGCCTCCAGCCTGAGGCCCACAGACTGGCATTTCCCAGCACTGTAACACAGGAATGGTTTCATGGCATGGCAGGGGGGGAAGGATGAAGTCAAATAAGCACCCAAGAAGTGGTGTAGCACAAGCTGGTTTTGCAATGCTTTTATTACTGTATATATTAACATTGGTTTGGATAGTATGTAGCAGGCATCTTGACATTTAAGTTCATTTGTGCACTTCCCTGAAGGGAAAGATCTCTCACCCTCAACACACCACCACCACCACCTCTCTCCATCCTGCTCGGCTCCCTGGACCTCAGCAGCACTCACAGCTCCCTCACAGCGGCTGCCCTTACTCCATAATGAATTATACCAACAAGCACATCTCTAATAGAAAGCACATCACTTTATTGTGAAGGTCTCCAGTGGAAGAGTTCAACTTAACCATGACAATAACTCGGATGGGTTACAATTGCCTGTCGATTTTAATGCAACTATGTTGAAGAAAGCTGTTAGCCAAAGTCATCCCCTTCCTCCCACCCCACACCCCCACCCCAAAACAACCCCAAAAAGGAACAACCAAAAAAACACCCCAAAGAAAAAAAGAGGCTATTTGCACCAGTTTTCATGTATACCTCACAACATACCTAGGCTATATAGTTCTGACTAGCACAGGGTGTATTTACTACCGGGGGAATGTTACATGGGCTTTCAAACATGAGACTATTTACAGAGTAGGCTGAAGGTCAGAGTTTAGATAAAGCTGAACAATTGTACATGTGGAGGAAGTGTTATAGGCTAGCTTTTCCTGTGGCTTTCAGCTAGACATCAGGCACTAATGATTGGATTAGCTCTGTACAAAGAATCACACTGTCCAAAACCCTCCTGGCTGCTGGTTCATTCCAAAGTGGTGGAGGTTGGGCCCCTGCCTTGAGCAGCAGTCTGGGGTGGGGGCTCCACTGGCCGCTTCGTCCTTCTGCTGCCTCTGTGCGTAACAGAGCAGAAGCTAAGCTGTTGCACTAAGTCAGAAGAGTACTGCTCAAAAGAGGATGGAATTAACAGTATAGAGAAGACACAATATACTGGGAGGAAGTTAAACCACCTGGAGGAGGTGAAGGTGAAGTCACCTGCTGGGGGAACGCAACCCTCCCCCCTACACTGCAGGCAGAAGTTCCCCACACGGACTCCCTCGAGTTCAAACTTGCAAGCCGAAGGTGGGGAGCAGTTGTACATTCAGAGCCTGCTCTGCCTCCAGCAGCATCAGCTGGCTGCCTCTGGTACAGCAGATGTGCCTTGAGCACTGGGACAACTCAGTCTCTCGGTGGCTCGGGGTCTTTTTGGGGGGTGGGGGTCGGCATAATCACTACTTTGAGTTGCAGGGACGGTCTCTGGGCCTGCTAGGAAAGGGCCTGAGAGCCATGGCTGCACACAGATATGTTTTGTGCACAATGCAAGCCTGATTCCCCCTTTAAGCCATACAAATTGAGACATATTTCTCACCATACGGTTTGATATTACTTCCAGTAAGTACAATATTTATTAAACATTTTTCTTCCGTCGTTTTTGTTGTTCTGTTACATATTTGTGCAACAAATTACAATATTTTCTGCAGCCACAAATTAATATGCAGAGAGGATGAAGAGAAACTATTGATCAGAGAGGTGTGATCGCTCCCATTGATAATTCTACAAGAAGGAACTAGCGAAAAATAATAATAATAATGATGATGATCATCAGATCTTACAGACATCTTCACTAAATCTTCTGCATGGAAAGTGACAGACACCCTTTGTGCTGTTTGGATACAAAATGGCTAAACTTCATCTTCAGAAAGACTAAACCCCCACACAAGCTAAACATGCCTGGATAGGAAACAGTGAAACAAAATCAACACGTCCTAACCCAACCACAGGGCAGCAGTCTGGTTATCAGGAGAAGCAAGGAGGAGGACACCTGTTTAGAAACCAGCACAGCAAGGGGGGAAAAGAACAACCACCAAAAGAAACGAAACCCCCCAACAGAAAAGGTTTAAAACGGTTCTGAAAATGAAGTGAAGCTGTCTTGAGTCAAGGGAATAAAAAAACCAAACCCAAACAGAAGTCAGTATTGACCAGTTACAA
Source organism: Dryobates pubescens (assembly GCF_014839835.1). Classification (NCBI taxonomy): domain Eukaryota; kingdom Metazoa; phylum Chordata; class Aves; order Piciformes; family Picidae; genus Dryobates; species Dryobates pubescens. The sequence continues at coordinate 1,900,584 of NC_071650.1, forward strand.
TCTCTGACCTTGGTGGAGACGGTTAAGAATCTGTTGTAGTGCAGCTACATACAGTACAATTCAGGCGGGGTTTTTGTTTTTTTGTTTTCACTTGGGTTTTCAGATTGCAAATTAATTGTTGTGAGACAAAAGGGGGAGAGGAGGAAGAGGAGGAGGAAGGGAGGGAGGCAAGTTTTAGCAGCAACCTCCGCTGGACTGCTTGACTGGAGTGCTCTGAATTTTCACGTTGGACTTCTCGGCACCGCCAGCCGTCGCTCCCGGCCCCATTCGCTTTTTGATCTCAGCAGCCATGGTCATGAAAGACTGTTCTACATTTGTAGCATTCTTTGCACTGGTTTCCAAAAAGGGAATTCCAAGGGAATCTGCAAATTCCTGCCAACCGAGGAGACAAACTGGAGTAAGCTCAGGCGCCGACCGCTCGCCTTGCTTCCGGGCGCGCGTCGGCCACCAGTCCCACACCGCCACCCCGCTCCCGAAGCGCCGCCGGCTCCTCGTGTTTGTGGCACCTGCGTACCAAGGCCCTTTCCCACTCCAGCACTTACTCAAGGGCATTACAATCCAGAGGAGGTGCTCACCAAGCAAACATCGACCTACCTTTGCTGTTGTATAGTCTACTACTTTCTTTGTGGTCAGATCACATTTGTTCCCCACCAACAACTTGTTGACGTTCTCACTGGCGTAACGGTCTATCTCCTGCAGCCACTGCTTCACGTTGTTGAAAGACTCCTAGGGGGCAAGAGAACCGTCAGCAGGAGCCCTGGCCAAGAGAAAGGTGGCAGAACGCATGGAGCTGTGTGATCTGTGCTTGGTGAGAGTCATGAGCCTGACTGCCTTGGGACAGGAGTGTCACCATCCGCTCTACACAGCTCTTGCCCCATAGAATCACAGAATCAACCAGGCTGGAAAAAGACCTCAGAGATATCAAGTCCAACCTATGCCTAGTACCTAACACCTCCTGACAACTAAACTGTGGCTCCAAGTGCCACATCCAGTCCTTTTCTGAACACCAACAGGGACTACACCACCTCCCTGGGCAGCACATTCCACTGGCCGGTTAGTTCTTCACAGAAGGAGTTTCTCCTCACCTCCAGCCTGAAGCTCCCCTGGTGCAGCTTGAGACTGTGTCCTCTTGTTCTGGTGCTGGTTGCCTGGGAGAAGAGACCAACCCCCACCTGGCTACAACCTCCCTTCAGGTAGTTGTAGAGAGCAATAAGGTTTCCCCTGAGCCTCCTCTTCTCCAAGCTAAACAACCCCAGCTCCCTCACTATCAGCCCTTCCTTCCTCCCTTGCTGTACTCCCCCTGCTTATTCTTTGCTGCTCCACAGCTTCAACAGACAACTTTGACTATCTGGGACTCTTCCTCCTCCTCCAGCAGCAGAGATAAGCCATGGCACAGCTGAAACTGGCATTTAGAAAGCACCAGGAGCAGGTGCAAAGGACACCGCTGCAGAGATGCTGGAACAACCTTTGCCTGCAGAAGTGCAGAGCTGCTGTGCTGATCAAGTCAGTGATGGAACCGATCCTCCTTTTCCTGGTCAGGAAACTACACTTCCTAAGAGCCCTTCAAACAGGGTAACTGCACCAGTCCTCTTCAGAGCTGCTCCCACAGAACACACTGCCTCACCTGTGTCCTCCACACAGACAAGTTTTGGTTTCAAATGCCACACTCAGCAATTTTTCATCAACTTCCATCAGTAACTGATTTCCTGCAGCCAGAGGCAGAGCGAGAGTGCTCACATAGAACACTCAGCTCCCTGCCCACCAAGCCTGAGGTTAAGCCTATGACACAACTGCTTTAGAGCCACAGGTCCTTCCACTCCTGTTAGAGCTGGGCTTAGCCCCAAACTAGAGACTTGCCACCTACATCTGGATTGATAAAGCTTAGTGCAGCCTGGAGAACACAGTTCCTAATGTCCCAGGTTGATTTACTCAGCAGCCTGGTACACTCCAGCTGGAGCAGCTCTCCAGGCACAGGTTGAACACTTACCTGGTCTGTAACATCATACACCACGATGATGCCATGAGCACCCCTATAGTAACTGGAAGTGATGGTTCGAAACCTCTCCTGCCCTGCCGTGTCCCACTGCAAGACAAAGGACAGGGTCAGCCCCCACCAGCAATGCAGCTCAGCAGCCATCCAGCCCACAGCCACACCGATGGCTCTACACCAGCAGACACCTAAGATGCTCTGAGAAGATCCAAGTGTTCCAGGTGAGAAAGTTACACTTCAGTAGGTGCACTTCTGGGAGTGCTCCTTGGCATGGGTTTTGACAAGGGCACTGCAGAGACCTCACTGAGGAAATAAATCACTAGGGCAGTTCAGACCCAAGCAGCAGCCACAGTTCAGTGGTTAGAACAACAAACATGAGCCAGGGCTTGGACACCTGGCAGAGCTAAGGTTAGAGAGATGTGGGTCTCTACCATCACCACTTTCTTCAGCTTCCTTAGCACAGGAGCTGCAGCAAAAGTATTTGCAGGCAGCAGGTGCAACAATTCAAAGCAAACCTGGTCCCCTTCTCCTGCTGGGAGTTAAGGAAGGACATCAGCACTCACCCAAACATCTCTCTGGAGCCAGGTGCAGAACAGGGCTAGCTGCTTGGCAGATTTCAGCAGTGGCAGCATTCCCAGTGGGCTGCTCTGGACTCAGGACAGCTACATTCAAGTGTGGAGGCTGAGGCCTCTGGCTGTAAACTGGACTCCTACTCCACAACAGGGCCCAGAAACCCCAAGTCATTGCCTTCAAGTCCTGAGCTGGAAGCAGTGGCTGACAAGGATTGTGTGACCTTGCACAGATATTAGATTTCATTCCATCCAGTCACCCTTTTATAGTGCTTCAAGATTAGAGGGAAGAACTGCCAAGTCTAGTCCCCTGCTTATGCCAAGGCCAAAAGCACAAGCAGCAAACACTGCCCAGGCACAAGCACTTGTGTCAGTGTTTCCCACTCCAGTCAACAAAAGCAGAGCTTCCAGCACTAGGCAATGCAGCCTGCTATCACCAGCTGCCGTGGAACCCACACATCTTGGACAGCTGTGGCATCACAGAAGGGTTTCAGGTGGAAAGGACCTTTAAAATTGAGCCCAGCCATTCTCTTAACTCTACCAAGGGCTGGGACTAAGCCATGGATCTCAGCACCATACCTCTGCCTCTTTGAAACACCTCTTGGGATGGGGATTCAGCCACCTCCATGGGTAGCCTGTTCCAGTGGTGAGAACCCTTCTAATATCCAACCTAAACCTCCCCTGGTGCAGCTTGAGGCCATTTCCAGCTTCACTGCCTTTCTCTGAACCTGCTGCAGTTGCCCAATGTCCTTGGAGTGAGGGCCCCAAAACTGAAAGCAGGACTCAAGCTGGGGCCTCCCCAGTGCTGAGTCCAGGGAAACAATCCCTGCCCTGCTCCTGCTGCTCACACCATTGCTGACCCAGGCCAGGCTGCTGGTGGCCTTCTTGGCCACCCGGGCACCCCCAGCTTATCTTCAGCCAGCTGGCAAGAAACATCCCCAGATCTCTCTGCTGGGCAGTTTCCAGCCACTCTGCTCCAAGCCTGGAGCATTCACAGGGGTTATGACCCAAGTGCAGCACCCAGCCCTTGGCCTTGTTGAATCTCATTCTACTGGCCCCAGCCTGTGCAGGTCCCTCTGTAGAGCCTTCTTACCTCTCAAGTAGATCAACAGTCCCCCTAAGCTTTAGTGTCACTAAGTTCTTGCTCTTACACAAACCCTTGCAAAGCACTGCAGAACTCCAGCAGTTTGGGTAGGACAGCCCTCAGCACAGGGCTTTAGCCCACAGCCCAGGCTGCCTTTTACACATCCCAGCTTTTTCTTCCTGGGACAGTGAATCTCCAACAGGCAGAGCCTTGGCAGGCCTCCTTCTCCAAGGGCAGGTCATAGGAAGCCTTGCAATCTTGTGGAGACTGCCCAGCCTCCTCCAGCAGGGAAGACAGTGCTTATTGGAATGGTTAAAGTGCAAAGGTAAGCACCAGCAGCCAGGAATGTAACTCTGCTTTGCCAGCTTACAGTAGCCAGGGGTTGAGAAATGCTACTTACTATCTGAAGCTTGATTGTTTTCCCATCTAGTTCTATAGTTCTGATTTTGAAGTCCACACCAATCGTGCTGATGTAACTTTCTGTGTACGTGTCATCCTAGGAGAAAGAGAGAACACAAGTCAAGCCAGCTCCACTTCCTTTCTACTCATTGATTTCACCCAGCAGACAGAGGTGCTTAATTGCCTAGCAAGGGGAGTGTGACACTTTGTGGAAGGTCCTGCAGGTAGCTAAGCATTGGCTGCTTTTCAAAACTCCTGCAAAGTGGGGGTTTTGTGGTCCCCAAACCAGCCCAAAAGCCTCTTCTCTGGAACTCCTGTCCTGTGAAGTCCTTTTCACCTCTAGTTTCAGAAAGCCCCTGCCCATGCTGGCCAACTGAAGGGCTATTTAAAACCATTACAGTCATTAAAATGCCTCAGCTTTTTATTTTCCTTGGATGGTCTTTCATCTGTACTACACAACAGCTTCCTGCAAGTCAGAGGCTTTGCCTCAGCCACACACCACATCTGAACATCAAATCCTCTGCAGCCACAGCTGGTTGCTAGGGCAGCTAGCTGGTTACAGCTGGGGCACCTGTGTTAAGTTGCCTGCTCTGCAGGCTGTGCCAATACAGAGAGGAAAGCCCAGCACTGCTTGTAGCAGCTTTCATGGACCCAGCTGCAGTTTCCAGCAGGCCTCCAGGCACACAGAAAGTGCTGGTTCAGCCTTTGCTACCTTCTAGTGACCATTAGCTTGCCAGCAGGAAGGAAGCTTCTGTTCCCCAAGTACCAGTAGGATAGACCTTCAGGTGAACTATGCCACACAAGGCTTTAGGAAGCCAACAGCTCTCACAACAGCAAGGGATTGCTTTGAGTCGTGAGTGGGAAAACACCTTGGGTAACAGATCTGCCTGAGGGAACACGTGCAAGCAAGAATGAAACCACCTAGAATGATGCAGCATTTATTTCCTTAACAGTTCAACACTCAAAAGGCTACATCTGAAAAGCCTGATGCCATTGCACCTACATCAGGCAGAAGAGGTGCAAGTGAATGCTGCAGTGATCCCTTGCTGTTAGGGTAAAAAACAACCACCCTGAAGTCAAGTTTCTCAAGGAAAAAAACGCTACTTCAAGAAACACCACATAAAGTGGCCATCAACCCCCCAAAAGCTGCACTGTTTACATGAACCCAACATTCAGAAGTCTCAACAAGAGATGCAGGCTGGACCAATCTGGGAGTACTGCTCCAGTTCTGGGAGCAGAGCAGGTCACACCTTTCCCGTGCTCACAGTGGGTGTAGTGTCTCCCTGGGACAGCTTTAACTGAGGTGATGCTCCTTGCACACACCAGACCACCTTTTCCCAGGGACAACACAAAACAGGCTCTTCCCACAGCTGCAAAACTGCTGCCCTCACCCTGCAGTAGTAAGATTGCAGCTGCTGAAGTGATGGCCTACATAGTCCCTTGCTCCCTCTCTCCTCCCACACCCATGCAATGCTGTACTTTGACACAGAAGTAGGTAAGGAGCTCACTGGACTCCAGCTTTTTCTACTCAGAGCTGTCAAACCCCTTGTAACTTTTCTTGCTGACAAGAAAACTAGAGCTTCTTGCATCAAACTCCACAGCAATCTTAACATTTACCACATACCCAGTCACTGCAGAAAGCTCAAGGCCTCAGCATTCCTACACTGCTCTATAAATGACCTCTCCCTCTGGCTAAGCAACTGGGAGGCTCTTGCAGTGGAGATAAACTTCCCCTGGCTGTAAAAATTCAGATCAAGTAGTAAGTGATCAAGGTCTCGCCCTGCCACATTTGTGCTCTTCAAGCCTCAAGCCACACACCCCAGACCAAGTCTGTTCTGGTTTCAGGGTAATGCTGGAAGCTGAATTAAGCTCTCTTTTCCTCAAGCAGCAGGAACAGGAGAATCAAACTTTACAGGATGTATTCCTGATAGGTTTTTTCCCTTTCCACATCACCCAAACACATCAGCTAGAAACAAATGCAGAAGACAGGAGGGGGCTACAATATTTTTGCTTATTCCCTGGTATACCAGACCTGACAGACAGCAGGTTCTTAAGGATCTGGTGGGGTTTTGCCACATCAAGTTTTCAAAGAGGATCACTTACTGCAAACCTAAGTAGAAGGCAAGATTTCCCGACACCGGAGTCTCCAATCAGAAGTAGCTTGAATAAATAGTCACTGTAGGAGGGAGAAAATAAATTAAGTCACTTAATGAAAAGCACAACTGCAAATCAAGTTCCTTACAGCTAGTACAGAGTGATGATTGAGAAAGGCACATGAATTCACTAGTAGGGAAGCCCCCTACAACTGCAGCCTTCTCTGTCCAGTTTAGACAGTCTCATGGTTTACTCAGTAAGAGAAGCGTGAGGCAGATGCTCTCACCACAGTGTCTGTGTACAGCTGTGCTTCCCTAGGAAACTCCTCTAGGTGACAGCCACACCAGCATCCCATCATTAACACAGTCCTGCTTTCCCCCTTGCAAGGTCTAGCTCAGATTAAAACCCTGCTTTGCAATTAAGTGCAAGCCACCCTGTTTGGTTCAATGACTGGAGCAGCACACAGGGGTAACAGCCCACTGTCCACTACAGCCACTGCCTTTGCCTCTTCTTTCAGGCCAAAGGCTTGATTCCACTGCCCAGCTTCATCAGTATCATGTAGCTCACCAAAAGCATTTAATTCTTTCCTCAATTTACCCACATTTAGGTTCCAGCAGAACCCAACAGCACAATGTGTCATTTAAATACACAAACCATTGACTGCAGCAAAACAAATCATAGAATTGTCAGGGTTGGAAGGGGCCTCAAGGCTCAGCCAGCTCCAACCCCCTGCCATGGGCAGGGACACCTCACACTACAGCAGGTTGCTCACAGCCACAGCCAGCCTGGCCTGAAGAACCTCCAGGCAGGAGGCTTCCACCACCTCCCTGGGCAACCTGTGCCAGTGTCTCACCACCCTCACAGGGAAGAAATTTCCTCCTAACATTCAATCTGAATCTACCCATTTCCAGTTTTGCTCCATTCCCCCCAGTCCTATCACTCCCTGACACCCTCAAAAGTTCCTGCCCAGCTTTCTTGGAGCCCCCTTCAGAAGGCCACAAGAAGGTCTCCTCAGAGCCTTCTCCTCTCCAGACTGCACAACCCCAGCTCCCTCAGGCTGTCTCCATAGGAGAGGAGCTCCAGCCCTCTGCTCATCCTCATGGCCTTCCTCAGGACACATTCCAGCACCTCCAGATCCTTCCTGCAAATGAACAGCCGCCTTCCACACCAGCCTATGAGAACAGGAATTCAAGTTACACTGGAAGGGCTGACACTTCTTTGCTTAATGTTGAGTTCTCACAATACCAAGGGAACAAGCACAGTATCATCAGTGACCAAAACCAGTCTTACACTTCAAAGGCTAGGGAAGATTTCATTGTTAGCAAAACATGGTTTGTGTTATCACTGAGGAGGAGGTTTAGGAATACAGTGGCAGAGAAAAAGGCATCAAAGCACCACTGACAAGTTATTTTGCTCTAAGTTCTACACTAACCCATTTTAAGCTTTACAGCTTTTCAACCCTGCAGTGTCCAGGATCAGGATTTGTTCCCTGTTAACCACTAGTTTACAGCAGATGTATTTCTATGCCCACTTCAGCAGACTGACAAGATAGAATTTATGTGAATGCCTGAAGTTAAACTGCCTCCACCTATTATTCCTGCTCACAACGTCACTGACTGATTGGCAGGGATCCAGCCAGGAAACTGCACCCATCACCAGCTGATAACAGCCAAACAGATGGTTAACTACTCAGTTAACCACTCCTATACTCAAGTGCCCAAATCACATCTTAGCTGGGCCCAGGCTGTAAGAACACATTCATCTAAAGCCTTCACCAGTTTCTGCAGCAGAAGTGGCACAGGCTGCCCAGGGAGGTGGTGGAAGCCTCATTCCAGAAGGTTTTTCAGGCCAGGCTGGATGTGGCTGTGAACAACCTGCTGTAGTGTGAGGTGTCCCTGCCCATGGCAGGGGGTTGGAACTGGCTGCTCCTCGAGGTCCCTTCCAACCCTAACAACTCTAGGATTCTAAATGTAGCAACTAATAAACTGACCCTTAAAAATAAAGCTAAAAACTCAAGGCATCTGGAAATACAAAAGAAAAACACAACAACAACACAACCCCCACCCCCCAAACCAAATCCCAACCTCAAAGGATACCTGGCAGTGCACAGTCACAGAACTCACTACTCCACCTCTCAGGTAACACAAGAGGACTTCAGCAGAACAAGTTATTAATCCAAACTACCCAGGGGAGATGTCCCCTTACATCTCAGCTCACATCTCAACAGCTTCAAGGCACCTGAAGCATTATTCCTGACCAGAAGCACTTGCACTCTCACACTGGTGAGCACAGATGAAATCCATGGTTCTCAAAGCTCAAGTAAGCCCCTAAGGTGTCATCCAAATCCCACCTCACAACCCAGAGCCCTGAGCACTGCCTCCCTCACGTGCTTCAAGGGAGGCTTGTGTTTCCTGTGGCTCCACTTGCAGAAGCACCACCACAGCCACACTGACAGGACAGTTATGCCTCACCACAAACGTTTCAGCCCAAGGATCACCATCAGCTGTTCTGACCAGGTCTGCTGCCTCAAACCCAGCACCATCCAAGAACAGAGGCAAAGGGGCCAGCCAACAGCAAAAGTAGCCAGAGGCATTTACAACTTCTTAGCTTGTATTAGTAAGGTACTATGGCCCTGAAACTTGCTCCACTGTTAAACCTGTGTCCAGCACTGTGCATAAACTGAAGCTACCAACTGCCTCACCCTTCAAACAGCTCCTTCCTGCTTCAGTAGGAAGTTTTGGTTGGTCAGTTCTCTGCAAAACCAGAATTTTCAGCAGCCCTGAAGTGAAATTACTACTTACAGTAAGCACTAAAGTATTAGAGCTTGCAGCATGTTCTAATCCCCTTAAGAAGGCTAGCACATGAATACTACCACTACTTTGTCTTCACTGAAATTAATGGGGAAGATTTCTTCCTGGTGTAGGTAAGGCTTCAGCCAAGAGTCTGAAAATTCACTTGAGTCTCCTCTTGCTTCCAAAGGGAACTCAAGTCTCCCCAGCCCCCAAGTACCAAGGAACCTGTTTTCCTCTTAATGTTAAGAGCAGCTCCCAACCAGATCTACCCTGCTATTAAATCTTTCACTGTGCAGAAGCAATAATGGCTCATACACAGCCCTACTATTAAGTAAGTTAACAAGAACCCACAAGCCTTAAATCTTTGCCATTAAGACCTTCCCTCACTTTGCACTTCAGTATTTTCAGAGGCAGGTGAAAACCACAGGCTCATATGGCAGCCTGAGCCTCATCCCCACCAAAACCAGGGCCAGTGCCAGTCAAGCTGCAGCATGGTTGGAATTGGCCCTCACCCAGGCCTCTGACCTTAGAAATGGGTACAGCATTACCAAAACCTGGTTTTGTTGAACAGGATTAACACTTCAGACCTGCATCAGCTCACACAACTTCAATAGAACTTGACTAGTGAGGTTTCAAAGAGTTAAAGTGATCCCATATTCCAACAACACTCTGCCTCCCTTTCAAAGGGCCTAAAGCCACTGTACCTACAGAATGGCCTTGAGACCCAAACGAGCAGCCTGTCACAAAGCACTGCTGCACCCTGAAGAGCTGTCCCCAGCACCACCCCTTTTATCAAAGAAAGTGAAAACAAGCTGCAAAACCATGCAGGAATCTGCTCCTAGCCTGAACCACACCAGTACTGCTGAACCTGTGAACACCAGTGTGCCCAACAAGCCTGCAGGTTAGTTTTGGGATTTGCTCCTGGAAAGCCACTCCACTCCTGCTGCTCTTAAACATGAGGCCTCCCCCAGTTTGGGGGAGCCTTTCTGAAGCACGCTGAGCTCTGCAGCACAGCCTTCTCCACACTCCCTGCACAGAGTGCGAACTCAGATGTATCATTCAGCCACTTCTCACCATGGATATAAGCAAGTCACACCTGGCACTCCAGAGAGCACACTGGAAGAACAAGTGCAGCAAGGCAGGTAGGCACTGTTGGTAAGAGCAAGGCTTTCAAATCCTCCCCATCAGGAAGAGGAGACGGGAACTTGCCAAAGAAACAGAGCACAGATGTGCTAAGCTTAATTGCCTCTTGCCTCCAAGACTACCCTGCAACTTCTGAGCAGAGCTGCATCCTCCTTTTACAAACATTTTCCACACAATGGTTCAGCTGAAGACTGGGAAGTCAAGCTGAGGACAGGCCTGGCCAAGGCTGTGTGGAACAAAGGACCTGTGGACCTCTAAGGTATTGCTGTTTGTACTGGGGATTTTTCTCCTTCCCATGTCAGGGTTTCTGCCAAAGCAGACAGGGCTAAGCAGTTACAAGTCTCCAGCAAGGAACAGCTGGAATCAGCTTCAATTGCTGGTATCAGCTGCTGGTTTACTGTAAACAGGTACTCAGGACACAATCGAATCCCCACTCTGTTCAGCCACCCAAGAAATTCTGAAGAGCCTGACTGTCCCTGTGATTACATACTGCTGGTGTCAGTAAACAGACTCCAGAAGGTGTAATGCCACGTTGCAGAGTTGTTTGGCAAGGTTAGGGCACAAACAACTTCAGGTGGTTCCAGCAACCCAGAAGCTGTCACTCAGCAGTCATTTACTCAACCCTGTCATACAAAAGTGAAACCCCACAACAGGTATTCTCCAACACCCCTGAAGAATAAAGAGTCCCAAACCAACAAAACAAAAACCAAACCAGGTTTACTCTAAAAAGCACTTCACCTCCTCATCTTCCCTGGAAGAAGATCCAGTAAGAGTAAGGCTGGTCAAGCACACTGAGCAAGATTAATTCCTGGTACCAGCTGGTTGTTAAGGTAGTTGTTCACCCACCAGTCAGCCTGCAGAAGGCATAGGAAACGCTGAACCTGAAGGGCCCTAGCCACAATAAGCCAACACTGCCATTTTGCTCATTTAAACACCATGAGAGGTTGGGGGAGAACCACACAAGTAATATATTGCAGTGCTAGGTGGGCAGGTGCTTTGTGAACTTAGCTTCCAAATGCTAGCACGAGTATCTCATCCATCCTCCTTCAACTCCATTCAACTAATTCTCTAGGTTGACCCAGAGCCCCAAGCAGCTTCTGCTTCTCTAACTTCAACAGGAACATTGGAGAAGGCGAGGCTTTTGATTAAGCAACCTTAACTAGCTATCTCACTGACCCCTGACAAGAGCTCTGGCATGACTGCTACGCAGGACTGGGGGCTACAGCCTGATCTGAAGCTGTGAGAGGGAAGTGAGAATGTGCTGTTAGGGGCAAGGCACTTCTGGAAGGACAAATGGATCTGTTCCAGGTAGCCAGCAGGAATAATGTCACAATCCCATAAATCCCATTCCAGGTTTAACACTGACCTGAGCATACAGATCAGTGACAGATATTTTCTGTCCATCTCACCACACCCTTCCACATCCCAACTTCATCCTGCAGGCACAACCCTGTCAGGAAGTGACGACTGAGTACTGCAAATCCATCCTGCACCACAGCTTTTCCTCTTTGTTTTACTTGCAAGAGCTCAGCAGTCCTCACCATGCATGCTCTTCACTGAGAACAAGTCTCCCTCAAAAGGTTTTCTCCACCTTCAAAGCAGCACTCAATACCTGACAGCAGGGAACCAACTCTGCATTAGGGTCTAGAAAACTGAGAGGCTTCAGGCATGGCCAGAATATTTTGTGGTTAAAGCCCCTTTCAACCCAGTACTGCAGTGTTTGTGGCCTAATGCTTTGCAGGCAGCATTTCACTACAAAACCCAGCCTGCAAGGTAAATTTAACTCTGAGAATCTCTAAGGCCACACAAGTACCAACAATTTGTTGGCCTTTCACCCACTGACTAACTCCAGCTACTCTTCTGGTGTTTTCCAAAGCCACACAAGCAAGGTTGCTCAGTTATATCTTGCCAAGATGTAACTTGAGTTGCTGGCTGTACTCTTAGTTTTCAGCAGCTCCCTCACACTAGCTCATGACTACATTACCTTCAACTCCTCTCAGCTCTTCAGGTGATTTTAACAAGGCCAAAGTGCTTGCAGCTGCGCTACCATAAGCAGAGAACACAGAACCCCACAACCATGCAAGTCAGAAGCCTTATCAGTGAGGACAAGCATGGTTCAAGGCCCAGTAGATGGTAGGGCCATCTGTGGACACAGGCCATGGGTACCTAGGGTAGTAAATTCATACCTGACATGCATTTCAATAACCACTTCAGTTACACAGAGCACAGTGGCTTCACCATCCCAAACTGGAGCACCAAGGCCAGCAGCAGTGAAATACTTCTACCAACTCTCAACAGCGAAGCATTGAGAGGGCAGCAGCAGTTTTACAAAGTGCTTTTAAAACTAATCCCAAGCCTCTCCTCTTACTAAAACAAAAATAATCCACGAGCAAAACAAGGTTTATTGTCCTCGACACCCTGGTGGGCAAATCACTGCTCTTACAGTTGCCAGGATACGGACAACTATTGACCAGAGGACTCAGACCTCCTTGCTCTTGAGCAGGCCAATTAAGAGAAAACGGCTACACTCACACGACCAGGTACCATGACCCTCCCAAAAGCCACTGTGCCATCACCAGGTTTTCTAGGCAAGTGCTATTTCAGCTCAAGACAGCCCCAAGAGCATTTCATTATCAAGTCACAGCGTTGCAAAATCTACATAGGCAAGAAGTGTTTTGCAAGAGCCATGTGACACACACATGACTTGCAGCTAAAGTGAAGGGTGGACCTCTGACTATTAAGCTGCCAGCAGCAAGCAGCCAGGACGATCGGCTTTCACAAAGAGCTGGTTTTGCCGCCCCCCGCCTTCACTTGTTGGAGCCTGGTCTCCGATGCGCATTTCGAGGTCCGGAAAAATCGCCGTCGGCTGCGCCCATACTTATTTCATCGCCGACAGCGCTCCCGGAGGAGAGATCCGGGATGCAGAAGCCAGCCGGTTCACAGGGCCGATTTACAGCAGGGGCATCGTTAACTCTTCAAGGCCTGCCGTGCGGCTGACCTCCGCCCTCCCCAACCCCGGTGCCCGTAACCCAACCCCCGCGGGGATCGCAACAGCAGGCCTGGCGCCTGCCCTCCGCAGCCATACGGCCGCCGGGGGCCGGCTCCCTCGGTGACCGGGCGCAGGCGATGGGTCGCTGGAGGCCCTGCGGCCCAACTGCTCGGCCCACCCATCCAAGCCACCCCCCCCTCGCGTCAGACCCGCCGGCGGCGGCCACCTGCCCCTCCCCGACCCCCCCCGCCCCGCCCGCGGCCTGCCCGATCGCGACCCCACGGCGCGGTACGGCGGGGCCCACGACCGCGTCCAGGCCCTCCCCCTGCCCGCACTCACTATTCGGGATTCATGCTGGACATGTCCGTGGGGCCCGCGGCCCGAGGGACGACGAGTGCGCTCTGAGGGGGGGCGGTCGCGGCCTGGCTCCTCCCGCCGCCGAAGCGGGCGCTCCGCAGATGCAAGCGTCCAACAGCTGCCGCCTTCGCCCGGCGCTCGGCTCGGCCTGCCCCTCAGCCGGCGCCCTGCCTGCTCCACGGCCTCCGCACTCGCTCTCCTCAGCCCAAAATGGCTGCCAGAGCCCAACCAGGAAACGGGGCGGCCTCTTGCCGAGCAGCGCTTACATGGCCGGGGGCCGGCCGCGGAGCCTGCCGGGAAAGCGAGTCCGCGCCGCCGCCTCTCGCTCGTGCCTCTGGGCGGCAGCTCTCGAGAGCGAGGGACTCGCTTTCCCGTCGGCTCCCGCGGCGGCGGAGGCGCATGCGCACGGGCAGCCCTTTCTTCCCTGAGCCCCGGCGGCTCGGCGCGGCGGTTGGCACTGCCGATTGGCTGGGGCGGGGCCGGCTCCGAGTGACGTCAGTGAGCAGACGTGGCAGCTGGGACGAGTCACCGCGCGGCCAGGAGAGGGGCGGGGCGGGGCCCCCCGACGGCTGCCGGCGGCGCCGGGCGGTGGGGAAGCGGGGGGCAGTGGGGGGCAGTGGAGCCCCGGCAGGGACACCTCCGCCTGGGCTTCGGCGGTGGGGCCTGCGCCGTGCCCTTCCCGCCTGCGATGCGATCGCTCTCTCGCCCCGCAGCGTGGCCCTGCCGCAGCTTTTCTCTTTCCCATTTCCTCCGCTCTAAACGCGGGCGGCGAGGAGATTGCGAGCCCCGCCTTAAGGCTGCTGGTGACCGACATCCGCCTGTCGAGGGTGGTGGAACGCGTTCCACACGGCCCCGGGGCGGGGGGGCGGTGAGGAGGGACAAGCGAGGCAGGTCCGAGCTGGAGCGGGTTGTAAACATTCCATCTTGGAGGCGAGAACAGGCCTGCGGTGGCCGGGGCGCTGGGAAGGGGACAAACCTCTCTGCTGCTCATGTGTGGGGTGAAGGTGGAGGAGCTCTCACAACAATACAGACAGCGGGGGTGACTGGCAAAGCTGGGATGGCTTTCAAAGGAAGTGACTGACCCCCTGTAGGAAGCACTGGCTGTGGCTGTGAGCAACCTGCTGTAGTGTGACGTGTCCCTGCCTATGGCAGAGGGGGTGTGACAGTTTAGGCCACCACTGCAGGGGGTTGAAAGCAGATGATTCTTGAGGTCTCTTCCAATCCTGTGATTCTATGCTGAGTTCTACTGCACTGCAAGTCACCAGACTCAGAGCCAGACCCCAGCACCAAGGGACTCCTGCAATAACCAATGTGAATGGAAGTCTTCCATGGGACATCAACAGAAGAGAGCTGAATCCCCAGAGGAACTGAAATCGCTGAGTCTTGTCTGTTTGCCCCTCCCTCACCCCCTTAAGATCATGAAGTCAGCTCAGGCTCCACACATCTTCGTGGTTTTAATACAGTTCTGTTTGATTCATCAAAGTCAATAAACTCTGCCAGATGTAGCTGAAAATACTGAGCATTACTTACAAACAGGTTTGGGGTTTCCTTTCCTCTCTTGCATTGCTTGTTAGGTAACATCATCTGCAGGTGAATCTACCATGTAAATTGCTGTAGGTACAGTTTCTGTGGTGGCCATCACAGACAATTCAACAGAAGGACATGGAACTGCTGGAGCAGGTCCAGAGGAAGCCATGAAGATGGTCAGAGGGCTGGAGAAACTCCCCTGTGGGAACAGGCTGAGAGAGTTGGGGCTGTTCAGCTTGGAGAATAGAAGGCTCTGGGAAGACCTTAAAGCAGCCTTCCAGTATGTGAAGGGAGCTACAGAAGAGGAGTAGCCATGGAGGAAGCAGAGGGGTTTGGGAGTTGGGGCTCTGTTACACAAGGCTAGTGGAAGCAGTGTCACACTGCAAACCTAGGACAGGCAGTGAATGCACTTGCTGTTGGAAGAGACACCAAGAGATGATAGAATCATAGAACTGTTTTGGTTGGAAAAGACCTCTAAGATCATCAAGTCCAATCTGGTCTGTTCCTCTCCTTCACTTGCCTCTGTTTCAACCCCAACAGTGATACGTTTGAAAATGCCTAGAAGTGACAATTCCCACAGGCCATTTATGACAGCACCCACAAGAAAGGTCAAAAACCAAACCAAACCAACCCAAAAGCTCAGTGGTAAAATTCCTAGAATAAATGAAGCAGCTCAGGCATCTTTTTTGATCCTGATTTTCAGTGGCACAAGAGATAAAGAAGACAGAACTCAGTATCTCCATCCCTGATCTAGTTGAGGATCTCCCTGCTTACTGCAGAGGGGGTTGGACTAGATGACCTTTGAAGGTCCCTTCCAACCCAGATCATTCTGTGATTCTTCTATGATTCTTCTGACTCTTCTGTGATTCTGTGCTTCTGTAACTCCATGCTTCTGTGATTCTGTGATTCTCTTCTCCTATGCTGAGCTTCTGTGACTTTGTGCCAGCTGAGGATCTGTCTGGCTCATTTGTTGTTTTCATTGTGGCAGCTCAGACTGTGCTCCACAAGGGTGCAACAGGAGGTTGGACTCAGGTTGCTGCCTCCTGAGCACCTGCTTGCAGCACACAGCTCCTTCCAGTAAATTAGTCTGCCCTTGGCTGACTGCCACACAGACATTGGGGCAGAGTACTGCTAGAAATCACCCTTGAAAAGGGCTCAGGAGCATCAGGAAGTAAGAACTCAGGGGTTTGCTCAAGTGGGAATCATAGTACTCTCCACAGTAGTGCCAAGAGCTGTCTTCTATCTGACTCACACAAGCCAGTGGAGATAGCAGGGTAGTGCACCATGGAGTTTGGTCGCTCTGCTCTTTGCCTGGGTACCTATTTGCTTAAGAATTTGATTCATCATACCAGTTATCATCTAAGTGCTCTGGCATGTGTTCCCCCAGCTGGGCTGGCAGCTGCCTGCTTGGCACAGGGTGTTATTTAACACTGGCATCGATTCCTTACTGCAGGATGGTTTATTAGGTTTGCCTGGTGGGTTTGATGCTGGCATTCTGGAAGCTTCAGTCTGTTAAGCTGAAAAGATTGTGTTCTCTTATCCATGTGTGTGGCATCCTACATGTGTGATGGAACAGGTGCAGGGGAGGTCATGAAGATGATTGAGGGGCTGGAGCATCTCTGCTGCAAGGATGGGCTGAGGGAGCTGGGGCTGTTCAGCCTGGAGAAGAGAAGGCTCCAGGGAGACATTGAGAGCAGCCTCCCAGTACCTGAAGGGGGCTGCAAGAAGGCTGCAGAGGCACTGCTTGCAAAGGCCTGCAGGGACACGATGAGGGACAATGGTTTGAAAGTAGAGAAGAGGAGATTTACATTGGATGCCAGGAACAAGTTCTGCACCATGAGGGTGGTGGAGCACTGCAACAAGTTGCCCAGGGAGGTAGTTGAGGCCCCATCCATGGACATATTCCAAGTAAGGCTTTGAGCAACCTGAACTAGTGGAGGATGTCCCTGATGACTGCAGGGGGGTTGGACTGGGTGATGACCTTTGAAAGTCCCTCCCAACCCAAATCATTCTATGATGCTATGTGTATGGCATCCTGGAGTGGCAAAAGGATACATTTCTAATGAGAACCAGCAAATGCCAGTGGCTTTACTTTCATCTTCCCTACTACTGTCTCATGCTTTGCCTCCTGGATCAGTTTTCATGTCAGTATGCTGTCTTCTGACCTCTTCTTAAAAACATTCTGCTCCCCTCTGTTTGCTCATCCTTATACTCACCTGCCTTGCACAGCATCTTCCATGCTTTGTGTGTTGCACTCTTAGCAGGGGCCAGCAGCATGATTCAACAGCAGAAAGCCTGCCTTGTTCCTTGGCCTGGCATCCATGATGCCAGTTTACACTTTCAATGATCTACATTTTGATTTTCTTTCTCACTGCTCTTTGTGCTTTTTCACCTTTCTTGCCCCCTGGCACTTTTCTCTCTCCTTATGCATGCCTTCTAATCTCAGTCTCACTTGCTTTGGGGCATTGATTAGCAGGTTGGTGGAACTGCTTCCACATGCATGTAGAATTTAGCTGTGTGTCAGGAGAGCGAGCCTTAGATCTCCACAATGACCTTTAGGTCTACAATTGTGTACTAGGCTGTCTTCTAGAATTATCTGTATTCACAGTGGCAACAAATGCAGAGAGAAAGGAGGAGCCACCTCCCACACTAGCCAGGAACAAAAGCATATCTTGGTGAGGAAAGGACAAGCAATTTTTGCCAAGCCACATGGGCTCTTTCCTCTCCCCACCTAGGATTAATCTGGAGTCCTGCCAAGGCAATGGATTGAGAAATCCTGTTACAGCTCAAAGATGCAGCACCAAGTAGACACCACCACCCTCACCCCCAAATACAGCACATGCTGACCTTTTCAGTGCTTGGGCCTCCACGGCTTGCTAAGCAGGCAAGTCTTCCTGACAGCTCTCAAAAGTCTTTCCTACAGCTCAGTGTTTTTCTTCTCCATACTTTCTTGTCTGTTTCCTGCTGTATTTCATGCCTACAAATGGCAATGGGCAAAGAATCAGTCAACAACATTACTTAGCCCACCCAAAGCTCTCAATGAAACCTCTGTTTGATGCTGTATCTTACTTTCTTAATATGATGGGATTGGAGGAGGTTTGGAAATAAGTTTACATAAGTGTTTTTATCCTGTCAGCAATGTTGATAAGTCCAGGCCTTCCTTGGCTGGCAGACTAAACTCTGAGTAGTCATGCACTAAACTAACAAGCAACAGAAAAAGCAGATGGGATTCATCTTTCAATATTGTTATTCAGCAGGAATCTTTAAATGTGACAAAAGTTTAAGGTAAAAAGCTCAGGCTCTGTATCTGCTGAGAGAGTCAAAAGACTCTCAGCAGATCAAGGAAGCTCCTCCTCCCCCTCCACTCTGCCCCAGTGAGACCTCACCTGGAATGTTGTGTCCAGTTTTGGGCTCCCCAGTTCAGGAGGGACAGGGATCTGCTGGAGAGAGTCCAAGGGAGGGCTACAAGGATGCTGAAGGGCCTGGAGCACTGCCTGGTGAGGAGAGGCTGAGAGCCCTGGGGCTGCTTAGTCTGGAGAGAAGACTGAGAGGGGATTTAATAAATGGATATAAATACCTGAAGGCTATGTGTCAAGAGAGAGAGGAGAGCCTCTGCTTGCTTGTGCCCTGTGATAGGACAAGGGACAATGGATATAAACTACAGCACAGGAGGTTCTACCTCAACATGGGGAGGAACTTCTTTACTGTAAGGGTCACAGAGCACTGGAACAGGCTGCCCAGAGAAGTTTTGGAGTCTCCTCTGGGGAATTTCAAGCCCTGTCTGGATGTGTTCCTGCTAGTCATCAGTGAATTCAAGTAAGAAAACTGCAGAGCAGTTAAGGCAATGTGAGAAGCAAGTGTTACTTAGTTATAGAATCACAGAATGGGTTGGGTTGGGAGGGACCTTAGAGACCACCTAGTTCCAACCTCCCTGCCACGGGCAGCGACACCTCCCCACCAGCCCAGGTTGCTCAAGGCCTCATCCAGCCTGGCCCTGAACACCTCAAGGCAGGGGGCATCCCTGGGCAACCTGTTCCAGTGTCTCACTACCCTCACTGCAAAGAGTTACTTCCTAATCTCCAGTCTAAATCTGCCCTCCAGCAGCTTCAATCCATTTCCCCTCATCCCATCACTACACACCCTTGCAAAAAGTCCCTCAAACAGTAAGTTTGTGGTCCCCAGACAGGAGGGAACCCAGCTTCAGCTTCGCTGCAGCAGCTGCAGCTCTAGCCTTCCACAAACAGGCAACATGTCCTACCTTACAGAGCTTCTCACGTGCACCCATCTTCGAGTGACAGTGAGGACAGACTGAACCCCATTACTATGGATGGGACAAAGGCAAAGTGAGGAAATTACACTCAGGATTCAGCTGAGTGTAGGGAAAAAACCAGTTCATGCAATACAAAGCTTTAATGAATTTGTGTGTGAAGTTTCAGTGAACTTGTTGTCTTTCTTTCTTTCACTTTCTTGCTCTCTTCTCCCTCTCTCCCTCTTTGCCTTTTTGCTTGTTTCAGTGTCTGGCTCTGTGTCTGCACTGGCCTGGTGCATCTCTCCATACCATTTAGACACACAGCCTAAATAAAGCAGTAACTCTTACATTCCATTGAGGTGTTTCATTTTCCAGCTCAGAGGCAGCACCATTTAATTAGTTGCAGGCTAATCCTGCAATCATTATTCAGTGGAGCTGCCCAGCACAGTGGAAGGATGCTAAGTTGATTCTAAATGACATTGTGTAATGACTGCCCAGCTTGGACAAACAAACAAGCAAACATGAAAGCAAAGACATTACCATACAGGGCACATGGCTGAAATGGGATAGAAAAGCATGACCCAAGACAAAAACTATCCACAGTGGGAATTACTTTTGCTCTTGTCCATGAGGCACATCCTGTTAAACTCCAAATTCTGCATATAGATGCTTCATTTCATTTCATCCAATTCAGGTCTAGACTGATTTCCAGGTATAGCAAAACAGTTCTCTCAGATCTTAACAGACTCCCTCCATGCACTCAGCACTGGGGAGGCCTCACCTTCAGGACTGTGTTCAGCTTGGGGGGCACCACTACAAGAAAGACATTGAGGTGGTGCAGCAGGTCCAGAGTAGGGCAAAGAAGCTGGTGAGGGGTCTGGAGAACAAGGCTGGGGAGAAACAGCTGAGGGAACTGGAAGTGTTTAGCCTGAACAAAAGGAGGCTAAGGGGAGACCTTCTGTCTCTCTACAACTCCCTGCTCCCACTGCTCCCTCCCACTGAAGAACTTCTTCCTCACCTCCAGTCTGACCCTGCTCTGCCCCAGCTTCAAACCACTCCCCCATGTCCTGTCTCTAGACACCCTCAGCAAAAGTCCCTCTGCAGGATTCCTGCAGGATCCCTTCAGCTATTGCAAGGCAGCTCTGAGGTGCCCCTGGAGCCTTCTCCTCTCCAGGCTGAACA
This sequence comes from Dryobates pubescens, assembly GCF_014839835.1. Classification (NCBI taxonomy): domain Eukaryota; kingdom Metazoa; phylum Chordata; class Aves; order Piciformes; family Picidae; genus Dryobates; species Dryobates pubescens. Next base: position 1,920,959 of record NC_071650.1, read on the forward strand.
CCCCCAGCTCCCTCAGCCTGTGCTCACAGCAGAGCTGCTCCAGCCCTTGGCTCATCTCTGTGGCCCTCATTTGGACTTGCTCCAACAGTTCTGTGTCCTTCTGCTGGGGACACCAGACCTGGACTATTAAATGTTTAAGGCAATGTTGATCTTAATATCCACCCCTTGCTTAATAACTGGGACTGATAAAAGGGAATGACAGGAAAAAAATGCTGCACTTTGCCCCTCACATATGAAAGTCACCCAGTACTTTAGACTCCTTCCCACAGCTGAGCCAGAAGCCAAGTGTTCAAGGCAGAGCTGAGCTATAGGAACAATCCTCTGGTTTTCCTGATGGCCTTTTCAGTCATTTCAGCCCATTTGGCAACAGTTTTCTTGACAACCATTTACATTTTGTGGCCTCCTCTGGACCCTCTCCATCAGGTCCATGTCTCTCTTGGGTGGTGGAAGCCTCCTGCCTGGAGGTTTTTCAGGCCAGGCTGGCTGTGGGTGTGAGCAACCTGCTGTGGTGTGAGGTGTCCCTGCCCATGGCAGTGGGGTTGGAACTGGCTGATGTGTGAGGACCCTTCCAACCCTGACAATTCAGTGATTTGATGCATCAAATGAAAAACCAGCCCTTGGCTTTCTAAAGAATGTTGGTCTGCACAAGACAGCAATGGATTGTAAATGCCTGGATGTAAGGAGTAACATTTTGTATGCATTTTACTCAGGATTTATACTGCTTGCATGAAAGAGCAACAAATGCATCCTTTGGCTGCTTTTTATCCAGAATATTGCAGAATGAAGTGTATCAGTTGAGAAACTCTCTCACAGGGTGTGATGGGGAGGATCTCTGGCAATATTAGGGACCAAGTAATAGTATTGTGTTAATAACTGCTGATTGCTGTTTGTGTACCAGCCTGTTCCAACACCATGGTGATGAGCTTGCTGGTGGTGTCTGGAACAGATGGACAGAACACAAGAGATATTTGCCTTGATTTTAAGACAAACAGGATTACCTGTGTGATTAATGACAGACAAAACCCACATGGTTCTGTCTCCTGTGTGATTAATGACAGACAAAACCCTCATGGTTCTGTCTCCACCTCCAGTAAGTGACAAGAGAAAAGGGAAAAACCCCCAAAGCCAGGGCACATGTCTAAAAGCACACACTGGCTGTAACAAACAACTCACCCTGCCTTCCAGGGACAGCAGGTCTCTGAATCACCTGCAAAGCCAAAGCAGCTGCTTTCTGCTGGGTAGAGCAGAGACAAAAAAGAGAAAGAACCTTCACTACCTGGCTGTCAGCAACACAGCTCCTGTGTGGCTCTCTGCAGAGCTGAAGATGAGGCAATTGCCTGCATCCTGCCCAGCACCACTGGCTCCCTACCTGCTGATTTAAACCTCCCTTGTGAAGAAGTCATCACAATACCCCTGCAGCATTTCTGGAGAACTGAAAGAGCACTGAGCACCACTTCACCCTATAGAATCATAGAATTGTCAGGGTTGGAAGGGACCTCAAGGATCAGCCAGTTCCAACCCCCCTGCCATGGGCAGGGACACCTCACACTGCAGCAGGTTGCTCACAGCCACAGCCAGCCTGGCCTGAAAAACCTCCAGGCAGGAGGCTTCCACCACCTCCCTGGGCAACCTGTGCCAGTGTCTCACCACCCTCATGGGCAAGAACTTCTTCCTGACATCCAATCTGAATCTACCCATTTCCAGTTTTGTTCCATTCCCCATTGTCCTATCATTACCTGACACCCCAAAAAGTCCCTCCCCAGCTTTCTTGTAGCCCACTTCAGATAGTGGAAGGCCACAAGAAGGTCTCCTGGGAGCCTTCTCCTCTCCAGACTGAATAGCCCATATATTTGCAGTGACAAAGAAATAGGGAGAAAAGTACATTTTGATTCCACTATGTTGCTTCTTGAGGCCTGCCAGCAGACAGCCACTGTACTGTCCACTCTCTTCTCCTTTCACAGAATCACAGAATGGGAGGGGTTGGAATGGATGTCAGAAGATCAACCAGTCCAACCCCCCTGCCGAAGCAGGATCACCTAGGGCAGGTCACACAGGAATGCATCCAGGCAAGGTTAGAAAGGCTCCATGGAAGGAGACTCCATATGCTCTCTGGGCAGCCTGCTCCAGGGCTCCAGCACTCACAGTGAAAAAGGAGGAAGAAAGACTAAGAGACTAAAGAAGAGGGAAGTACCTTCACTGCAGGTTGTGCTGTTCTGTTTAGAATTAAGCTTGGGGGGAAATGCTCTTGGTTCAGTCTCACACACAATTCAAGATGTGATGCTGTATGGTATTAACAAACTGGATCTGGACCTTGGAGTTCTAGTGGACAGCAAGTTATACACGGGACAGCAATGTGCCCTTGTGGCCAAGAGGGCTAATGGCATCCTGCGGTGCAGCAAGAAAAGTGTGGCCAGCAGGGCTAGGGAGGTTCTTCTTCCTCTCTACTCTGCCCTGGACCACACCTGGAATACTGTGTCCAGTTGTGGGCTCCTCAGTTCAAGAGAGACAGAGACCTGCCGGAGAGAGTCCAGTGGAGGCTGGTGAGGATGTATTGTATTATCTGTTAACGCAGAGAGGAAGCTTCCAAGTTCTGCAGCAGTGCGTGGCCTGCGGACAGCCTCCCAGCGTCAGCCTGCAGATACTGCAGCGGAGCTGTGTGAAGGGCGCTGCCAAGGCGAGCTCAGAGCATGCAGAGCTTGTCTCAGGGTGAAAGGAGCAGCACTCATGCACGGCGCTGAAGGTCTCGGGCGGTGAGATGTAAGAAGCAGCCTCTGCTGAGCATGTCAAGCAAGGTCAGCCCAGGGGAAGGCGGTGTGCTGGCAGGAGGCATCAAATCCTCAACTGAGACAAAACTTTCTGCTGTGCTTTCACTTTCCTTTCCCTTTTTTACTGGCAAATGCCTACAGCTATCCAAGGAATCGTCTCACACCTCTACAGTAGGTCCTCATTCACTTCTGAAGTGCACAGCTTGAGGAAGCAACAAGAAAGAGCTGAGCAAAGGACAGTTTCCAAGACCCCCCCAGCCACATCAGCACTTTGTTCTTTGTGGATGCATGAAAAGCTCCTCTGCTGCTCTGGGAGCAGTGCAGCACAACGACATCTTTCTGCAGAACTTTGCATTTGCAAACCCTGACTGCACTGTCATTTCTCTGACAGAATGAGAGAACCAAGCTAGGGCTTGGGAGGGACCTCCAAAGATGAGCTAGTCTGCCTCACCTGCCACTAGAGCAGAGCAGGTCACACAGTTCCTGGTTTTTTCCAGTGTCAAAGCCAGGGTGGCCAGGCTGGTTCATGTGGAGTTCATTTGAAAGCTTAAGCAAGAATAGCTGCACATAGAACCATAGAGTTGTTCCTGCTGGAAAAGGCCTCCAAGATCATCCAGTCCAACCAACACCACCATGGCCATTAAACCATGTGCCTAAGTGCCATGGCCACAGGTTTCCTGAATGTCTCCAGGGATGGTGACTCCACCACCTTCCTGGGCAGCCTGTTCCCATGCCTGACCTCTCAATAAAGGAATTTCTCCTCATCTCCAGCCTAAACCTCCTCTGGCACTATTTCAGGCCATTCTGTCACCTGATACTGGGGAGCAGAGGCCAACCCCCTCCTGGCTCCAACCTCCTTTCAGGGAGCTGTAGAGAGCAATGAGGTCTCCCCACAGCCTCCTCTTCTCCAGGACACCAGCCCTTCCTCCTTTCAAGGCATGAGTTTTGAAATGGGCTTCAAAGACAGAGGAAACCAATCACTTTCTGTACTGCTAATCTATTGCCCATTTGCTGAGAGAAGCTGGCTGGAATTGAGTGCTGCTTCCATTCACCCTTTCTCTGCCCCAGTTTGAGACTGCCAGTGCTGGAAATCACCAGAGCTGGAGGAAGTGCCTCCTCCAACTGTTCCAGTTTCCTAAGGGAAAAAGGCCTTTGTCATCATATTTAGTGTCTGAGTGCCTGCTCTGCTGTCTTCACTTCCTCTTTCAGTAACATTTGAAACCAGTGTCTGTTTTCCAACTGCATTTGAAAGTGAATCACAGGTTTCAAGATACAAAGTGGTCACAATTTTAATGGAGGCGAGCAGCCAGCTAGGAAGGAGATCCAGATTCTGCCTCCAGCCATGGAAAAGGATGTAGCAAAAGCCCCATTCCTCTCAGACATCAGACAGTCCATCCAGGCCAGATGCAAAGGCCATCCAGGCCAAGGGGGAAACTTCCATGAGACACAAATCCACTGGAAACCAGGCTTCATTGATTCCATTGCTCATGGATCCACTTGCTTGTTTCTCTTAGACTTTCCTACCAGAGCCCTAGGGCTCCCTAAATACCTGCTCATGCCCTTTGCAGCCCAAGTTATGCTCCAACTACATCTTCTTCTCAAACAACTCTGAGGCATATTTAATGAGGACTTTTCTCCATGCTCAGAGTAGATCTCCTCAGTGCCTCAGATCACTGAACAGTCCTCTCTGTTTCCACCTACTTTGGGTTCCACAAACCCAAAGCAACCTTTACAATGTGTTCTTCTGTTTAACTGGAACTGAGTGAACAGAAAGAAAAGCACAGACTGTAACCCTGCCACACTGAAGAGGACAGAGGTTTTTCTCCACCTGATGAAGAAGCTATTGAAAAACCCTCAACAGTAATGACCTGTCCTTGTCATATTTTAATTAAACAGCCAAATAAGTCTCTCAGGAAGCCTCATGTAACCTGCACTGGCTCCTGCCATCTGTGTCAAGATGTTTTGCAATCATGCCAGTGCTTCCAGCTCAGATGACTCAGAATGGGTGGTGCTTATAGGGAGGAGAATCCAGATCCTTTTGTCCTTCCCAGAAATCCAGGTGTGCTTGGCAGTCTGGCACACCAGAGCTGTCTTTTCTGAGCAGGAGAAAGACCCTGCATAGGCTGCCCTGCATGCTGCTTCTGAGTGAGGTTGGTTTGGATAACCAGGAAAGTTAGATATTCCAGCTCTGGGAAAGGTCAGAGTCCCTCAGTGCAAATGAGGTAGTCACACAGTGTGGGAGGTGTGTCTGTTAAGGGCTTATCTGCTCTTTAAACCATGAACTATTCATAGAGTTGTTAGGGTTGGAAGGGACCTCAAAGGTCATCCAGTTCCAACCCCTCTGCTGCCATGGGCAGGGACACCTCACACTACAGCAGGTTGCTCACAGCCACCTCCAGCCTGGCCTGAAAAACCTCCAGGCAGGAGGCTTCCACCACCTCCCTGGGCAACCTGTGCCAGGCTCTCACCACCCTCATGGGCAACAACTTCTTCTTAACATCCAATCTGAATCTCCCCACTTCCAGTTTTGTTCCACTTTCAGGAGGACTCAGACTCCCTGGATGTTTTTAGCTTACAACATCCACTGTTTAAGAAATGCAGTGAGCCATAGCCAGTGATCAATCAGTTCTAATGGATGCTTTCTAGGAATATTTCTAATCTTCTGGCTTTGGTGAAGTAATTCAATAATTCTGAGGCAAAGGTAAAAATGCCTCAATAAGGACCCAAACAGATTCATGAAGATACAAGAGACTGATAAAAGGTAGAATGTCTTTTCCCTGCTCTGCCAAAAGAACATTGGAACTGGCCTCATCAACAGAGGAAGTGGCCTCAGTTTCCCCAAGTCAGCACAGAGCTGGCACCTGCAAATCTTGTGTGCCTGCACTGAGAGAGAGGGCTCCACAGGGAAAGTGGGACTGTGTGTGTGCTGTGTGTGAGATGTCATCTCTTCCTCCTAAACTCTCCTTTTTCTGCTACACTAAGGAAAGCTGTGAATGTCCCCTCCCTTGAGGTGTCCAAGGCCAAGCTGGGTGAGGCCTTGAGCAGGCTGGTCTAGTGGAAGGTGTCCCTGTCCATGGCAGGGCAGTTGGAACTGGATGATCTTTAAGGTCCCTTCCAACCTAAACCACTCTCTGAATCTATGACAGCTGTCCCAGGAGCTCATTTTTCCTTTCTTTTCTTAGAGTTCCCTGCCTCTGGCACATGAGGAGAAGCATGAAGCACTTCCCTGGCAAGTTTGTAAAGATCCATTAAATTGAGTTCAAGATAATTGTGGTACTTTTGATAAGCTTCAGCCCTCTGCTTACTGATTACTCTTTTATGATCTTCTCTCCCAAAAGCCACAGCAAGTCACCATACCCTCTCCTACTAGGAAACCATAGGCAGCTCTCTACAGATTAACTGTGGGGTTTTTTTCTTTCCTGGACAAAGAGCAGGCTTTTAAGGCAATTACTTTGCACACCTGGATTCACTCAGCAATGTAAACCTCTTACTTGTATAAACATCAAAGCATCACGCCACGAAAAACAGACTAAACCACATTGGTATTGGCAAGCAATTCATACCCAGGTAAAGCTGCTGCAGTGAGCAGGGGGTCCTTCTATTCCAGCTGCATGGCATTGGATTAGTCCATGTTTGCATAGCTTCTTCATCCTTTTAGGCAATGCCCTGTCTTCTCCACATTCTCAATATCTGGATGTGCTTAAAGTGGGGGGGAAAAAATCAAACCCAATTCAGATATTATAGCCTATATTCCAGTATTTTAAACATTTCTGATTGTCCCCACTAGGCTGTAAAATCTAAGGCAGAAAAAAAATTACAACCACCACTATTTATAATATTTAGATATTTATAACAACATTTAGTATAATAACTGATATAAATGTAGCTGTACAACCACCCCCAGCTCCCCCTTGTGCTTACTTTGTTCCTACTCTGCCGGATTGGAACAGGTCATTGTTCATGCTGGCTTGACACAGCTCATAACACAGAGGTTAGAAAGGGAGGGAATGGTTCCTGAATTTTTAAGTCTCCTGGAATTCAGTGGGCAACACGAGAACAAAATCCTGAGCTGACAGAGGCATCTGTGGGCGTCAGGGAGCACTGGAACAGGCTCCCCAGAGCGGTTGTGCCAGTCTCCTCTGGAGAGTTTCAAGACCCATCTGGCTCTGTTCCTGTGTGACCTGTGCTGGATTCCATGGTCCTGCTCTGGCAGGGGGTTTGGACTTGATGATCTTCGGAGATCCCTTCCAACCCCTAACATCTTGTGATCCAGCCAGGAGCTCATACTTATTCTTTCCTTTATTTGGAGTCCATCAGATAAATGCAGTGTTTGCTGAGCACATCTGGGCAAAATCTCTTGGGGGAAGAGTCCAAGTTCTTCTGGGAGGCTGAGCTGTGAAATAACAACAGTAGTAACGATAGCTCGTTGACAGTTTCCTAATTTCGCTCAAGGCAAGCAGAGCTAGCAGACAAACCCGCTGCTACGCAGGCTGCTGGGGAGGGGAAGGGGTGAAGGGAACAGGCAGACAGGCCGCCCCCTCAGCCCGGGGACTGACTGGCAGGCAACCCCGAGGCGTGCGGCCTGCGCTCCTCAGGAGGCAGAGGGCGCTGCTCCAGCCCGGCTCCCTGTCCCGGCTGCCCCGGACCCCTCGAGGATGCACTCCGGAGGCGATAGAGGAAGTGTCTGTCTGTCTGTCTGTCCGTCTGTACCGCTGTTACGACAGCACAGGCAGCCGAGGGGAGCTCGCTGACCCCACCTCCGTCCCACACACACACACCTCACGACCACCACCACCGAAGCACCATGTCCCGCATCTCAGCCTGAGTGGAAAGCGAAAAGCAAACACGAAATTCCGTTATTTATCTCCATTTTCAGGCTGCTTTGAGACCTGTGGGGACGGAGAAGAGCGCGGGGCGCGGAGCCGCCGCCATGGCAACGGGGGCGGGACGGAGGGGAAAGAGGCGGGCGGCGGCGGAAGGGCTCTCCAGGTGCCGATTGGGCGGCGGCGGAGCTGTCGCGGCGCTGATTGGGCAGCGGAAGAGCTGTCGCGACGCTGAGTGGGAGGTGGTGGAGAGGCTCTCGCGGTGCCGATTGGGCGGTGGCGAGCGCTGACGGCTTCCGGCGTGCGCGCGCGGCGGGCGGCAGAGCGCGCGGGCCGTGGGGGGAGCCGGCGGCGGCGCGGGGGCTGGGGCGGCGGCGGAGGAGGAAGAGGAGGCAGTAGCAGCGGCGGCCGAGTTTGGGTCTCTGTCGGTGCAGGGCGGCGGCGCGCCGGGATGGACACGCTGGGCAGGAAGGTGGTGGTGTGCGACAACGGCACCGGGGTGAGTCGCTTCGGCACCGGGAACCGCCCTGCCGCCGGAGAAAGAGGAGGGGAGGAAGGGGGAAGCAGGGCGACTCCCCCCGCCAGCCCCGGCCCGGCTTCCTGCCGGCACGCCCGCGGGCCGCGCCCGGCCTGTTGGTGCTGCCGCCGTCGCCGCTACCGCGCCCAGCCGCGTTTTATCCCCGACCCCGGCTCCGAGGCGCTGCTCGGGGCCAGCGAGGCCCTCGCCGCCCTCCGCCAGCGCCCCGGCCCGCGGCGGAGCCGTGCGGGCCTTGCGGAATGAATGGGCGGGGAGAGCCCGGCGCGGAGAAAACTCCGATCCCGGCGGGTTCTCGTTTGTTCGCTTCTTTCTAAACCGGCTGAGCCCATTTTACCGTCGAGGGGTGCTACGTCCGGGGCACGGAGGTGGTGCTACGCGCCCCCGTCTTTCCCCTTCCCCCCGGCGTTTTGCTGCTTGCTGCGACTGTCTCCTTCCTCTGCATCAACGAGAACGTCTAACCAAAAATACCGATTTTCAGGGAAAATCCTGAACGAGCACATTCTGTATCGAGCAATCAGGGATGTGTCCTCACCACGCAGGATTATCAGTTGTAGGGAAATGGGGGTTTGTTTGAGTTTTGGGCGGGGGGCGTTGTTTGGGGATATTTTTTTCAGCCACAGGTTACAATGGAGCAGCGTCTTTTTTGTTAATATCTTCCTAATCTGTAGCACAGTCCAAATTGGCTTTTTTTTCCCCCTTTTTTTTTTTTTTTAAGTTTCTGGCTTAATTAAGAGAGCCCCAAAGGTTTTTCTTCTTCTGTTTTGGTTTGGGAAAAGACTTTTTCCTGCCTTCATTCAGCGTGGTGGCACCCGCTATAGAAATTCATCCTTTTGGTCACTGGCACGCAGGCTTTGAGGCAGCTTGGAAGGAAGTTGCCAAGATACCATTTTAAAGCAAAAGAAAGAGGTGGGGGGGGTGGAAAAAGAGACATTTCCCCGTGGTAATTTGGTTTAGCAATCCCCCAGCAGGGCAATATCTGGAGAGTGAACACAACTGATCTCTTGGATGGCAAAAAAGAAAAGAGGAGGAAGTGGTGTTGGGTTTTTTCCCCCAATTTCTATTATTTGAAAACTGTTGGTATAAAGAAGAAATTTCTTTTTCCAGGCTCAGGAGGGAATAGTTGAGACAAAGGATGCCTCCTGAGTTAGAGGGTTTTCCAATTAGCACCTGGAGTGGTTAGAAGGATGTGTGTTGTGTTTGATGGCTGTGGGGTTTGACAGTTGTGATGCCTTCTCCTTTTTATCTCCTCTAGCAAAAATGATCTTTAAGAGGGCTGGGGTCTGGACCCTTTGGGTACTTTTGATACAGTGATGTAGCAAAAGAGGAAGGGAAAAGAAGGCATTTCCCATTTTCTTCTCACAAAAGGGATGTGGAAGCTTTTGTGTTGGGTTAGGGGTTTTTTGCATTGTTTAATACTCAGAGATTCATAGCATGATTTAGATTGGAAGGGACCTTAAAGATCATCCAGTTCCAGCACTTTCCCGCCACGGGCAGGGACACCTTCCACTAGACCAGGTTGCTCAAGGCCTCATCCAACCTGGCCATGTTAAAAAACAAACAAAAAGCACCCCTAAAAGTAGAACTTCCTCCTTGTAGTGTGCTCCTTCATGTAGCAATAAGTCATTGCATTGTCAAATGCTTACTTTGCCAGCAGTGCTGTGCTTTGGCTGGTCCCAGTAAGGTGAGGGCTGGGGCAGCAGTCTGCTGGATTTTGGGCAGGGTAATGGATCTGTGCCTGCTTTTAAATCAGGAGATGTCTTGCAGTTACACCTTCTCCCCCCCCCCCCCCCTTTCTTTTGTTCCTCTATGAAGTGTACCAGTAGGATATAAATAACCAGCACTAGAAGGTGCCTTCGTTGTGCTGTTGCAGTGCTACAAGGAGGGCTCTGTGTCGCTTCAGCTTGGGTTTGGCCTTCAAGCAGAAGTAGCCTGTGTATGGAATTACCCTGGCCACAGAGTTCACTGTGTGGGAGAGCAGAGCATCAAGAAATGATTGTTAATTCAGTGAACTCAAACTTAGGTTGTGCTCATGCAGCCCAGCAGGCAGCTGTGTGCTGGGCTGCAGCCAGAGGAGTGTGGGCAGCAGGGCAAGAGAGGGGATTCTGCCCCTGGGCTCTGCTCTGCTGAGACCTCACCTCCAATCCTGCCTCCAGTTCTGGTGTCCCCAGCATGAGAAGGACACAGAGCTGCTGGAGTGAATCAAGAGTAGGTCACAAAGATGATCCAAGGGCTGGAGCTATGAGGACAGGCTGAGGGAGTTGGGGATGTTCAGCCTGGAGAAGAGAAGGTGCCTGGAGGACCTTAGAGCTGCCTTGCAATAGCTGCAGCGGGACTTTCCCTGAGCATATCTGGAGGTAGGACAAGGGGATATGGTTTGAGGCTGAGGCAGAGCAGGGTCAGACTGGAGCTGGGGAAGTTGTTCTTCAGTAGGAGGGTGGTGAGACTCTGGAACAGGCTGCCCAGGGAGACTGGGGATGCCTCCTCCCTGGAGGTATTTAAGGCCAGGTTGGATGAGGCCTTGAGCAGCAGGGGGGTTGGGGTAGATGATCTCTGAAGTCCCTTCCAACCTGAGCCATTCTATGAATTGGAATAATTAAATCAGAATTGGGGTAATTAAACTGGAAGAAAATTTCATCCAGTAAGTCTTGGAAGCTCCAAGTGCATATTGAGATTCTCAAGTTGTCCTGCATTGTTAAGCTTTTTGATGCAGATATTTTTCCTGACTGGCCAAGAGGAGCTGCTTTGTCAGAGTGATTTCTGATCCGCTGTGATGTGTCATACTGAAGCCATGATGGAAATGAAATCTCTTGCAAGGTGTCAGAAATATTACATAAAATATTAGAAGAATGAGATGTGGGTTTTGGCTTTAGGCTTGTCTTTGAAATCTGTTGCTCTTGTTGTGCTGCAGCAGGACTTCTAAGACCTTATTGTGGCCTTCCAGTATCTTGAGGGGGGTCTACAAGAAAGCTGGGGAGGGATGTTTTAGGGTGTCACAGAGTGATAGGACTGGGGGGAATGGAGCAAAACTAGAAGTGGGGAGATTCAGATTGGATGTTAGGAAGAAGTTCTTGCCCTTGAGGGTGGTGAGACACTGGCACAGGTTGCCCAGGGAGGTGGTGGAAGCCTCCTGCCTGGAGGTTTTTAGGGCCAGGCTGGCTGTGGCTGTGAGCAACCTGCTGTGGTGTGAGGTGTCCCTGCCCGTGGCAGCAGAGGGCTTGGAACTGGCTGATCCTTGAGGTCCCTTCCAATTCTATGATTCTGATGTGTCTGGTTGCAAACACTCTTTGAGGAAGAGGTACTAGAAGGAAGTTCTTGCAACATGTGCTGTGGGAGGGAAGCAGCCACTAGCACCTCACAGGCTTAGGGGTGGATGTTGTTGCCCTTATAGGACAAACAATCAGTTCCTCAGTGGCCTGTAAAGTTGCTCTCATTGTGTTGAGGGCTTTTGCTTGACAGCTGCATCAAGGGAAAGAAGCAAGCAGAGGGACCTGGCAAGAATGTCAGTCTTCATTTTAAAACGTGTCAACATGTGAGCTGTGTTAGAGCTTCCTCATTGTTTGAGAGCAGACTTTAGAGATGCAAGATCTTTCTGTTGGGTGACTCAGTAGGAAGTGAAAGAGTCAGTGTGAACCACAGCGAAACGGAGCAGCAGCTATATTTGGTAAAACTTCTTACAGAGGTGGGCATGCCCACAGGCAAGCTGGGGAGCTGCTGTTCAAACATCCTGAATCAACTGCTTGCAAAAATGAAGGGGGATGGTAGAGGGAAAATGCTGAACCAGGTTGCCCAGGGATGTGGTTGAGGCCCTGTCTCTGGAGGTGTTCAAGATCAGACTCGGTGTGGCCCTGGGCAGCCTGATCTAGTTGGAGGTGTCCCTGCTGAGTGCAGGGGGGTTGGACAAAAGGTGCCATTCAAGGGTCCCTTCCAAGCCAATGCAATCTGTGACTGAATTCTTGGCTTGCTTAGGAGGGTGTATAAATTCACTGAGCATCGGTGTTAACCCGAAAGGAGCTTGTAGAGGAGGTTGGGGTTGGTCATCTCCCCAGTGAGAAGTGACAGAATGAGAGAAAGTGGCCTCAAGTTGCACCAAGAGGGCTATAGCCTAAAGGTTGGATATTAGAAGAAACTTCTTCACTGGAAGGGTTCTCAGGCTCTGAAACAGGCTCCCCAGGGAGGTGACTGAATGCCTGTCCCTGCAAGTGTTCCAGAGAGGCAGAGATGTGGTGCTGGGGGACATGGTTGAGCAGCAGCCTTTGCAGAGTTAGCTGCTGGTCAGACTTGATGATCCTTTTGGCCCTTTCCAACCAAGAATTACTCTGTGACACTTTACCTGTGTTGGTGGCTTTATTTCAATCTGTTTTGAATGCCAAATGGAATAAAGTGCTTTTAGAGTCTGTGGATGACCTGGCAGAGACTGCATGTTTGTCCTTAAAAGCATGGTTGGGCTTGATGATCCGAAAGGTCTTTTCCATCTGAAAGGATTCCGTGGTTATTGTGCAGGATGTGTGGTGTATGCCTTGCCATTGTACTGAAATTACTGGAGCAAGTGTTCCAAGGAGTGTGCACATGAAGAGGTGGAGGAGGGGGGAAAAAAAAAGGATGCTATATTTAAATTGTATTAGAAGCTTTCAAATGGAGAGTGGAAAGAACAGCTTGTATTTCTTGTCTGGCACTGAAAAAGAGAAGCTGCTGCTTCTCCTCCAAATCACTGCAGTTCATGATGCTTAATTGAACATTTTGGAGACTCTTCTGTGAGGAAGAGAGAAGTGTCTTAGGTTTCACAGAACCACAGAATGTTAGGGGTTAGAAGAGACCTTGAAAGATCATCCAGTCCAACCCCCTTGCCAGTGCAGAATCACCTAGAGCAGATCACACAGGAACACCTCCAGGCAGGTCTTGGATGTCTCCAGAGAGGGAGAGTCCACAACCCCCCTGGGCAGCCTGTGCCAGTGTTCTGTCACCCTCACAGTAAACTGCTTTTTCCCCATGTTTCCATGGAACTTCCACCCATTGCCCCTTGTGCTGTCATTGGGCATCACTGAGCAGAGCCTGGCTCCATCCTCTTGGCACTCACCATGCACATCTTGATAAACATGAATGAGGTCACCCTCAGGCTCCCCTTCTCCAAGCTGAAGAGCCCTCAGCCCCCTCAGGCTTTCCTCGTGAGGAAGATCTTCCACTCCATCCTCTCTCACCGTCCCTGGAGGTGTTGAAGGGGAGATTGGATGTGGCACTTGGTGCCATGGTCTAGTTGTGAGGTCTGTTGGGACAGGTTGGACTTGATCCTTGGGGTCTCTTCCAACCTTAGTGATACTGTGAAAAGTCTGCTGGTGTAGTCAGGTAGCATGATCAGGAAATGCTTGTGGCCACTTCTGCCTTTCTAGCAGTGCTGCATTCTCATTGTCTGTCTGCCACTCTCCCTCTTTCTTGTGAAATCCTGGCAGACAGGTGAGGTGCCTGAGGGCTGCAGAGAAGCCAGTGTCACTCCAGCCTTCAAAAAGGGCAAAAAAGGGGTTCCAGGAAGCTACAGGCCACTGAGCCTCACCTCCATCCCTGGAAAAATGGTGGTGTGGCTCATATTGGAGGTTATCTCTAGGGACTTGGAAGAGAAGATGATGACCAGCAGTAGTCAGCATGGATTTACCAAGGGGAAGTCATGCTTGACTTAGCTGATAGCCTTTTGTGATGATGTAACAGAATGGGTACATGCAGGGAAACCAGTGGATGTAGTCTACCTTGACTTTAGTAAGGCTTTTGACACTATCTCCCATACCATCCTTGTGAGTAAGCTCAGGAAGTGTGGGATAGAACAGACAGTGAGATGGATTAGGAACTGGTGACACAATAGAGTCCAAAGATATTGAAATGCAGCTCTATGGTCACCCTGGAGCCTTCTCCTCTCCAGGCTGAACAGCCCCAGCTCTCCCAGCCTGTCCCCACAGCAGAGGCTCTCCAGCCCTCTGAGCATCTTTGTGGCCTCCTCTGCACCCTCTCTGTCAGCTCCAGGTCTCTCTTGTGTTGGGGTCCCAGAGCTGAACACAGCCCTGCAGGTGAGGTCTCCCCAGAGCAGAGGGGCAGGATCCCCTCTCTCCAGCTCTGGCCACACTGCTTTGGATGCAGCCCAGGCTGCCCTTGGCCTCCTGTGCTGCCAGTGCCCACTGCTGGCTCCTGTCCAGCTTCTCCCCCACCTTTTTTTTTTTGTTTGTTTCTCAATGGATTGTCAGGAATTCCAGATTCAAACAAGGGACTCTGTGCAGACCTCTCCATGTATGTAGCCATTTAAACCTGTCATTCCGTTCTAGGGAGCCATACCTCCTCTGAAATGTGTGAAGTTGTAAAGCCAATCAGTTTCCAGTGGGCTGCATGCTTTTAAACGTTGATGTTTGCTTCCATTTCTTTTACCCCCAGGCAGGTTTGTTGGGGAGCTGAAGCCATGCCTGTTTTAATGCAAGTCTTTATTCCTTTCCAGTTCGTGAAGTGTGGCTATGCAGGCTCAAATTTCCCGGAGCACATTTTCCCAGCGTTGGTTGGCAGACCCATCATAAGATCAACTGCTAAAGTGGGGAACATCGAAATCAAGGTAAATTGTTCCCATTCTTACTCCTTTCTGACAGATAAAAGACTTTAGGGCAGCTTTTGACTTGCAGAATGTCTGACAAATTGGTGTGGGTTGTTTTGGTTTCCCCCCTCCCCCTTAGTTCCCCTTTGTGCTGTTTCAGTGTCTCTTGGTTTATTTCCGTGTCGGGTTTCAGCCTGCTAACAAATGACAAAGTCATTAAAAGAGTGATCTAAAGCACTGGAGGTCTTCAGATACTGCAGCTGAGGTGGCAGCAGGCAGGGCTTGAGTGGTTCTGGGCAAAAAAAGTGGCTTCAAATGCCAGCATGTGAATGATGTCAAGATTAGAAGGCCAAAATCAGACAGAAGCTGTTGATGTTTGTCACCAAAGTGTCCTGTTGGATTTGGAGATGCTGTGGCTTCCAGGTCTTTATATACTGCTTGCTTTCTGCTTACAGTGGATCATCTCTGATCTTGTATGAGGTGTTTAACCTGGGCTGTGTTTGCATTTCAGTGTTCCTACTGGCTTTTCTTGTGGCTGGTGGTAGGTGAAGGTACTCCACACCAGCTGGAGAAGAGAGATGGAGAGGCTGTATTCAGGCTACTTTGTCTTGGGATGTTATTCCAAGCTTGGAATGGGGGTGGGCAGCTGTTTGAGAGTGTTTTTCTGAAGTCTAAGGAGCTATGGTTTCTCCCTTTATTTTGTAGTTACAGAACAGCACTTCTGATGTCAGCAGTTGCTTCTGCAGTACAGGCTTCAGTAGATGTCGTGGCCCTACTGTGGTCACATCCTGCCTCCTGAAGCCACACATCCTTAGCTGGTGCTGGTTGCACTGCTTGTGAAGTTGTGTGGTGAGCCACTTCAGTGAGCTGATCCAGCTGGGCTCATTTCTTTGTCAGGTGAAGGTTTGACTCCCTCACTAGGCAATTGTGCCAGCTCCAGTTTGAGAGCAAGGCAGAAGCAGGTGGTGACACGCAAGCGAGAGGTGACAAACTCTGCTATGAGGACAGGCTGAAAGACTTGTGGCTGTTCACCCAGGAGAGGAGAAGGCTCCAGGGAGACCTTAGAGCTGCATTTCAATATCTGAAATGGACCTACAGGAAGCCTGGGGAGGGATTGTTCAGAAGGGCTTGGAGTGCTAGGCCCAGGGGCAAGGGTTTGAAAGTGGAGCAGGGCAGCTTGAGGTTGGCCCTCAGGAGGAAGTTGTGCCCAAGGAGAGTGGGGAGACACTGGCACAGGCTGCCCAGGGCTGGGCTTGAGGCCCCATCCCTGCAGCTCAGCCTGGCTGTGTCCCTGTGCAGCCTGCTCTAGCTGGAAGTATGCCTGCTGAGTGCAGGGGGGTTGCACAGGATGCCCTTGGATGCTCCCTCCCAGCCCAGGGCACTGTCAACTGCAGAAGCTCTCACTTAGGCCAGCGACGGTCAGGAAGAACCACACATGGGCAGGCTTTCAATTTTGTTTTCCCTGTGGATTCTGAGCTGCAGTTGAGTAGAAAGAAAGGAAAAAAACCACAACTCTGCCCAGTCTTGGTCCTTGTTTTCAGAACCTGTGGGCAAGGAGGAGAGCTTGATTTCTGTAATGCCCCTCAAAAGTCAGTGGGGTTGGCAGAAGGCCATACTAGGAGCTCAAAAGAGGCTGCAGTAGGAACTCAAGAGGCTGAAGGATGTCAGACCTTTCCAAAAGGAGCTTTTCCTTTCCTTTTTTGTTTTGGTTTTCAATATTGCAGTGCCTCTTACCTTGTGTCAGCTGCAGCAGATTGGTTGAAAGGATGGAGATCTTTCCCTTTGCAGTAGGGAGAAGTTTTCATAAGGAGAGGGAAAACATCTTCCTTTTTTGGTAACACTTGGGGATGCTTCAGATCTGTACTTGACATGAACATGGTGGTCTTGGTAAAGTTGACAAGAGGTCAGAGTGGGTAGCTGCTGTGAGGTCAGGGTGAAAGAACCAGTCAGCTCTAATTTTGCATGCATTGCCCATCTTCTGCTTGAGCATGGATGACATGACTGTGTTTTAGAGAACATGAGCTGGTTGATGTCTGAAGAATCACAGAATGTGAGGGGTTGGAAGGGACCTCCAGAGATTGAGTGCAACCCCTCTGCAAAGCAGACCTAGGGCAGGTCACATTTTGCTCTGGTGAGACCTCACCTGGAGTAGTGTGTCCAGCTCTGGAGCCCTCGACATAGGAAGGACATGGACCTGATGGAATGGATCCAGAGGAGGGCACAAAAGTGATCAGGGGGTTGGAGCACCTGTGCTACAAGGACAGGATCAGGGAGCTGGGGGTGTTCAGCCTGGAGAAGAGAAGGCTCCAGGGAGACCTAATAGCAGCCTCCAGCACCTATGTGAAGGGGGCTACAGGAAGGATGGAGAGAGACTGTTTGCAAAGACCTACAGGGACAGGATAAAACACAATGGCTTCAAACCAGAGAAGGACAGATTTGGATTGGATGTTAGGATCAAGTTCTTTACTATGAGGGTGGTGAATCACTGGAACAGGTTGCCCAGGGAGGTGGTTGAGGCCTCTTCCCTGGAGATATTCAAGGTGAGGTTTGACAGAGCTCTGGGCAACCTGATCTAGTTGAGGATGTCCTTGCTGACTGCAGGGGCATTGGACTAGATGAGCTTTGGAGGTCCCTTCTGGCCTGGACTACTCTATGCCTCTAGGTAGGTTTTGAATGTCTCCAGAGGAGACTCCACACCCTGTCTGGGCAGCCTGCTCCAGCACCCTCCCAGGAAAAATGTTTCTCCTCATGCTGAAGTGGAATTTCCTGTGGTTGAGTTTACATCTGTTGCTCCTCATTCTATCACTGGGCATCACTGAGCAGAGCCTGGCTCCATCCTCCTGACTGTCACCCTGCTGGTGTTTGTAGACAAGGGTAAGGTCACCTCTCAGCCTTCTCTTCTCCAGACTAAACAGCCCCAGGACTGTCCTTGTGAGAGAGGTGCTCCAGTCCCTTCCTCATAGCCCTCCAGTAGTTCCCTGAAGTTTTATGTCATCTGCCTACAATCACTGGGCACTTTTCCTTGAGGAAAAGAGAAGCAATCCCTGCCACAGATACTATCCCAGTAGGATAAAATGCAGTAGGAAGACTTGTTAAGTGTGAGTGCTGTGTTCCTTTGGGAGGTTCTTGCAGACTTCCTGAAAAAAAGGAAGGTGTCTTAGCAGATGAGGTTTGTGCCACAGCTTGATCCCAGCCATTTGCTGCCAGTTCTTGGGGGATAAACTCAAAACCAAGTAAAGGAAGCTGGCAAGAGGATTAGCAGTTTGACTTCTCAAAACTCTTCAGAAAAGCTGTCATTCCTGTCAAGTGGAATTCACAGCAGCTCTCTGAGTAGAGTCTGGAAGCTGATCAAAACAGTGGTTATCATCCATCCATTGAGTTGCCAGTTTCAAGTTACTTTGGCCACATTTTTCCTGTTGGATTCCTGTTCCAGCCAGCAGCAGGAATGTAGCTGCCTGCTTTGTTTTTTCCCTCACTCATAATCACCATCTCCAGGACATGAACACAAAAGTTCAGTTATTGCTGGGCTTGTTTTGCTTGAAATAAGAAGGGACATGGAGACACTTCAGTGTGCCCAGAGAAGGGCAGTGAGGCTGGGGAGAGGTCTCTGGCACAAGCCCTGTGAGGAGAGGCTGAGGGAGCTGGGGGTGTTTAGCCTGGAGAAGAGGAGGCTCAGGGGAGACCTTACTGCTCTCTACAACTACCTGAAAGGAGGTCATAGCCAGGTGGGGGTTGGTCTCTTCTCCCAGGCAACCAGCACCAGAACAAGAGGACACAATGTCAAGCTGTGCCAGGGGAAGTTTAGGCTTGAGGTGAGGAGAAAGTTCTTCCCAGAAAGAGAGAGTGGCCATTGGAACTTCTTCCTAACATCCAATCTGAATCTCCCCACTTCTAGTTTTGCTCCATCCTCCCAGTCCTATCACTCCCTGACACCCTCAAAAGTCCCTCCCCAGCTTTCTTGTAGGCCCCCTTGGAAAAGATCCCTCATATGAGCAGGTCCAACCAGGTGGTGACAGCTTCCTTTAAAGAGACAGTTCTCAGGCTCTCAGATTAGAAGTGTTACTTTGGCCCTAACTAAACTAACTCAGATGGTTCCCTGTTGTACTTGCATCTCTTTTCAGCCTCTTTCCACTGTCTGCTTACAATACCTTGAGAATTTCATGTAGGCCTTTTCTGACTTTCTTGCTTCTACCTTCTTTCTTCACCTCCCTTGACCTGTTGAAGTAGAATAACAAAAAGCTGGTAAGTGAGGTGCCCCTGTGCTGTTTCTGTGCCCTTTTTGCTTGGTCTGGTAGCTGTGACATCCTTTTTGATGCTCTTTGTTGGTTTGTCCTGCATTTTAATCCTTACTTGTTTTGGATGGCTTTGGTTTACCAGCAACTAATTCATGAGACTCTCTTATTGCTTCTGAACACTACCTGATCTGTATTTTTGCAAGGTGTAAGAATAACTCCTAAGGAGCAGCATGAGCACAGAGTCTTTGATGCTAGAAATTGTTCTCTTTAACATTTGATGAACCAAAAGCTTGAAACAACCTACAGGTTTCAGTTAGGCACAAATTACCAAGTAGCCAAACAGGGGAGACACTGACTGCCCTGAGAATGGGTTCCTCTCTGCAAATTCAGTTGTGCTTTCTTCCCTCTTCACCTCCTAAGTCTGCATGTTTGCTCTTGAGAGCAATTGTTCTGCCCTTTAGACTTTGTTTAAAAAGGATTTAAAGGGATCAGTGTGGGGCCCAATCCTGCTTAATGTCTTTATTGATGATCTGGATGAGGAGATAGAGTCCACCGTTAGGAAGTTTGAAGATGACACCATGTTGGGGGCAGGTGTGGATCTGTTAGAGGGCAGGAGGGCTCTGCAGAGGGACCTGGACAGGCTGGACAGAGGGGCAGAGTCCAGCAGGATGGCATTTAACAAGTCCAAGTGGCAGGTTCTGCACTTTGGCCACAACAGCCCCATGCAGTGCTACAGGCTGGGGTCAGAGTGGCTGAGAGCAGCCAGGCAGAGAGGAACCTGGGGGTACTGGTTGGCAGCAGCTGAACATGAGCCAGCAGTGTGCCCACATGGCTAAGGCAGCCAATGGCATCCTGGCCTGCATCAGAAATAGCATGGCCAGCAGGAGCAGGGAGGTCATTCTGCCCTGTGCTCAGCACTGGTTAGGCCACACCTTGAGTCCTGTGTCCAGTCCTGGGCCCCTCAGTTCAAGGAAGATGTTGAGACACTGTCTAGAGAAGGGCAACAGGGCTGGGGAGAGGTCTTGAGCACAAGCCCTGAGCAGAGAGGCTGAGGGAGCTGGGATTGTTTAGCCTGGAGAAGAGGAGGCTCAGGGGAGACCACCTTGCTCTCTACAACTGCCTGAAGGGAGGTTGTAGCCAGGTGGGGCTTGGTCTCTTCTCCCAGGCAATCAGTGGCAGAACAAGAGGACACAGGCTCAAGCTGTGCCAGGGGAAGTGTAGGCTGGAGGTGAGGAGAAAGTTCTTCCCAGAAAGGGTAATTTGCCATTGGAATGTGCTGCCCAGGGAGGTGGTTTGCTTTCAGCTGTTTCCAATTAACTTCCTTGTTGCCAACTCAGCAGTTAATTGTTTAGGTTGCTTCCTAAGCTGTTAGCAGCCAGGCTCTGCATTTAGTTTGTTATTTTTGTTGTGCATCTTTTTCCCCCCTGGCATCGAGCAGCAGGTTGAGTAACCTTCACTGGGAAGGTATCTGTGCCCCAGTAACTGACTGTGGTGATGTGTTTGTGTCTTCAGCAGCTGGGGTCTTGCAGTGAAGTGAATGTGATGCTGGTACAGAGACAGTGGTCATGGCACCTAGAAAGATGTTTTTCTAGGCCTCATATGAGCAAGCCAGGAGAGGCTGTATGGGATGAAACAAAGATGAGATTCACTGAATGGTTTAGGTTGGAAGGGACCTTAAAGATCATCTGCTGCCAGGACAACCTCCCACCAGCCCAGGCTGCTCAAGGCCTCATCCAGCCTGGCCTGGAACATCCCCAGGGAGGGGACAGCCACAGCCTCCCTGGGCAGCCTGTGCCAGTGTCTCCCCACCCTCACTGTGAAGAAATTCTTCCTAATCTCCAGTCCAAATCTGCCCTTCTCAAGCTTCAATCCATTCCCTCTCATCCTGTCACTTCAAGCCCTTGTAAAGAGTCCCTCCCCAGCTCTCCTGTAGCCCCCTTCAGGTACTGGAAGGCTGCTCTAAGGTCTCCCTGGAGTCTTCTCCCCTCCAGGGTGAATAACCCCAACTCTCCCAGCCTGTCCCCATAGGAGAGGTGCTCCAGCCCTCTGATCATCTTCCTGGCCTGCTCTGAACCCTCTCCAGGAGTTCCATGAAGCAGCTGCAGCACTCCAGATGCTGCTGTGTGCACCTGCCCTGGGAAATCGGTGGGAAAGGAGAAGATAATGATGCTGCTAATTTGAATGTGCAATGTTTGCCTCACTAACTTCAATAAACCAATTGCTCCATCAGTGTGAAATGACTGTGCAAAGTCTGCACTGGGTGGCTGGATGTGTGCAAGAATGTGGTACTGGGCTGTTGGGCATGGGACTGCAGAGGGTGTATTTTATACTTGGATGTCTCTTCACACTCTGTGGATGTAGACAATACAAAACTCACTGTTTCTTTTCATGTCTAAAGTGGAGCTTAGACCCTCTTACATGCCCTTACTCCTGCTGAGTGTGCTCATTCACCACTCATTACTCCTCTTTTGGTGTTGTGCACAGAAGTTTGCAACATGCATGGGAAAGCCCTCTGCCAGTCCCACTTCCTGCCCTTGTTTGCATCTCAGCCTTTTAGAGCAGCATTTGGTAGAAGAAATTTGGAGGTGTCAGTGGAGAAACATCTGCACTTCTAAAGGTCTTTGTGGTGCCTAACTGTAGCAGGGTTTCTCAGTTGAAGGTTAACTGGAGAATGGAATTGTTGTGGGCTGGATTTGTCCCCTCCCTCCCCCCAATAGGTGGTTTATCCCCCAGAAGAAATTTGCCACATGAGCTCAGAATTTTGGAAGCCAAATGAAGTTCCATTTACAAAAATGGACTAAATATGCAATTACAAAAGGCAATAAACACATACAGGGTCTGTTTACATCTAGTCACAGTTCAACAACATCAGATAATCAGATAAACACCCCCCCAGTGTGCAGTAATTCAGCTCTTCCCCCCTCCCCCCTCCCCTGCAACCCCTCTGGACACACAGGTCCCAAAGGAGGCTGCATGCAGCTCGCCTGCTTTTGACTGCCTCCCCCTTTTCCCCCCACTCCATGCACCTCACACACACAGATCCAAACCAAGAGATTATTCTGGCAGCAGCAGGGTCAAAGAGAGAGGCAAGGAGAAAAGAGAGCAATCTGTGGTACAAAGTAGAAGACTTTCAAGGAACCAATGGGGTGGTAGAATTTATCTTGCATCATTTGATGTCTGATGCCTACAATTGTTTATTCTTTAGACTCAAAGCCTCTGGAAAAGTCTTATTTGCAGTGAAGACATTAAACTAGGGGAATAGCTGTAAACTGTAACAGGAACTCCCAAAGCTGATTCTTGGGAGAGGTTTGGGATGGGTCCCCACCACCTTGCAGTACGAAGTGAAATAGGTTCCTCTCTTTCTCTTAAGCGCCTGAAAGCGATACTAAAATGTGGGCTTTAGGAACACAGCTCTGGAGAGAGGCTGCAGCAGCTCTGGAGGTGAAGGTGGTGGTGGTTGGCAGAGTTTGCAAGCACTGACAGGTGTCTGTCTCTCACAACTTTGCAGGATCTGATGGTGGGTGATGAAGCAAGCGAACTGCGCTCGATGCTGGAAGTGAACTACCCCATGGAGAATGGCATCGTCCGGAACTGGGATGATATGAAGCACCTCTGGGACTACACCTTTGGACCAGAGAAACTTAACATTGACACAAAGAATTGTAAAATTCTGCTCACAGAACCCCCCATGAATCCAACTAAAAACAGGGAGAAGATCGTGGAGGTATGGCTGGCCGGTAGCAGCTGGGCTGTGCTGTCAGGGAGGCATTGCTGAGGGATCTTAACTTCTTGGAGCTCTGAAGCAAAGCAGTTCTGGTTTGTAACCAAAATTTGCCCTCAGGTATAGTCATGAGGGCTGCTATGGTTAAATTCAACCAAGTACCTGAGGGAATTTGGGGGGGTTAGTATTGAGAGAAGGAGGCTGAGGAGAGAGCTCTCAATCTCTGACAATGCCTGAAAGAAGGCTGGAACCAGGCGGGGGTCAGTCTCTTCTCCTTAGTAATAAGTGGTAGGACAGGAGGAAGTGGCCTCAAGTTATGCCAGGGGGTGGTTTGGGTTGGAGATTAGAGGAAACTTCTTGACTTGAAGAGTTTTTGGACCCTGGCACAGACTGCCCAGGGAGGTGGTTGAATGCCCATCCCTGGAGGTGTTGCAGGGGTGCTGAGGGTCACGGTTTAGCCCCCCAGCCTTGTTAGAGCATGGTTGGACTCCATGATTTTAAAGAGCTTTCCAGCCAAAACAATTCTTTGATTCTAAGCCAGCCTCATTCAAAAGCTGTAAGCAGGCTTCCTGTCTGGCCATAGCAGCAGTAGAACACAGTACATGCTTATCTCTCTGTGTTTAAGATACATTGATTGCTTAGTGTGAGATCATTGTTAATTACTCTAAATTATATGGATTCCTGTAAGCCAGTAATGATTCAGAGGAGATTGAGGCTTGAGCAAGATGATGCTTACCAGATGGAGGTAGCTGAGACAAGGGTGTGATGACAACCAATTCCCTAATCTTTGGTTAAGGCTAGGGATTATCAATGAAAGCCTTCTAAGAAGGAAAGCCTGGCTCTTGAATCCTGTGTCTCATAGTGCTGCCCTGGGTGACCTAAACTCCATCTGAACCTTGCATTAATGTAGGTCATCAGATGGAAAGTGTTCAGCTCTAGCACCATGTGACAAGGCTGATTTTGAAGAGCAGTAATGTTTGACCAGATTGAAAAGTTTAGTTGTTTCCCCACCACCACCACTTTTTTCCCCCCCCTTCAATCATAGCTATTTTCAGTTGATGTAAGTGTTCAGTGCTGTTAGAATCACAGAATGTTAGGGGCTGGGAAGGACCTCCAGAGGTCATCCAGTCCAACCCCCCCACAGTCATCAGGGATGTCCTCTACTAGATGAGGTTGCTCAAAGCCTTGTTGAGCCTGACCTTGAGTATCACCAGGGATGGGGCCTCAACTACCTCTGTGCAACCTGTTGCAGTGTTCAGCACCCCCCTGGTGCAGAACTTGTTCCTCACATCCAATCTAAATCTGTTCTGCTCTAATTTCAAACCATTGCCCCTTGTGCTGTCACTTCAGGCCTTTGGAAACAGTCCCTCTGAAGCCTTCTTGTAGCCCCTTCAGGTAATGGAAGGCAGCTCTAAGGTCCCCCTGCAGCCTTCTCCTCTCCAGGTTGAACACCCCCAGCTCCCTCAGGCTGTCCTCACAGCAGAGCTGCTCCAGCCCTTGGCTCATCTCTGTGGCCTCCTCTGGCCTCACTCCAGCAGCTCTGTGTCCTCCTTCTGCTGGGGACAGCAGAACTGGAGGCAGGATTGGAGGTGAGGTCTCAGCAGAGCAGAGCCAAGGGGCAGAATCCCCTCTCTTGCCCTGCTGCCCACACTCCTCTGGCTGCAGCTCAGCACACAGCTGCCTGCTGGGCTGCAGGAGGGCACTGCTGGCTCCTGGGGAGCTGCTCAGCAACCAACACTCCCAAGCCTCTTTCTTCAGGGCTGCTCTGCACCCAGCCTGGATTTGTGCCTGGGGTTGGCCCAACCCAGATGCAGGACCTTGCACTTTGACTTGTTGAACCTCATGCAGTTGGCACTGGCTGATCTCCCAAGCCTGTCAAGATCCTTCTGTATGGATCCCTTCACTTCAGTGAGTCCAGCACAGCACACAGCTCAATGTCATCAGCAAACTTGCTGAGGGTGCACTCAGTGCCACTGTCCATGTCACAGACAAAGGTGTTAAACAGCACCAGACCCAGGGCAGACCCCAGATGAACTCCCACTTGTCACTGACCTTCCCCAGAAAGGCAGCATGAGGCTTCCCAAGGGTTTTGTGGTGTGCTTGATACAGCTATGAAATAATGACCTTGACTTGAAGGATCAGGGGGTTGATTCAGGACAGCCTTTTAAAATGAGGTTGTCCTAAGAGAGGAGGTCCTCTAGTTCAGAATGCTAAAATTGTCAGGTGTCTTCTCTTTTCTCTTTGCAAGTATTTAGCTCTTTCACTGGAGCTGTGGGAGTAGCTAGGGTTTAATGAGTTTGATCCTGGAAACTGCAGGAGTGTTCAGAAGGCTGCAGAACAGCAAACAACTAAACTTCTCTGTGTGCTGAACAGTCAGAGGTCATCTGTTTGGAGGGGAAACTGTTCTGTAATATGATTGGTTTAGGTGGACATTTTGTGCCTATAAAGGTGACAGGTCGAGAGAGGTTCTCCTCCCTCTCTCCTCTGCCCTGGTGAGGCCACATCTGGAATATTGTGTCCAGTTCTGGGCTCCCCCTGAAAACAAACCACATTAAAACTGATTTTCCCTAAAGGGGATTTCTGGGTGGGATGCAGCATGGGAAACAAACCCAGGCTTGCTGGGTCCTGGCTGTGGAGGACCTGTGGACTGGCTGTGGAGTATTGTGTCCAGTTCTGGGCCCCTCAACCCAAGAAGGACCTCAGGGAACTGCTTGAGAGAGTCCAGCACAGAGCCACAAAGCTGCTGCAGGCAGTGGAACATCTCCCTGTGAGGCCAGGCTGGGGGAGCTGAGGGCTCTGTAGCTTGGAGCAGAGGAGCCTGAGGGTGACCTTATTGCTGTTGATAAAGATGTGCAGGGCAGTGTCAGGAGGACAGAGCCAGACTCTGCTCAGGGATGGCCAATGACAGCACAAGGGGCAGTGGGGGCAAGCTGGAGCAGAGGAGGTTCCATGGGAACAGAAGGGAGAACTTTTTCACTGTGAGGGTGACAGAACCCTGGAGCAGGCTGCCCAGAGAGGTTGTGGAGTCTCCCTCTCTGGAGACATTATTACCTGTATCATGTCAGTTGTAGTGGATTTTTCACTTCTCTGGTAGTTTGTCATCTGCTGTGCTTTAAAGGAGGTAAGAAGGTATCCCAGGTGCAGAGAACAATCCTGTGACACTGGACTTGCTCAGCACCCCTCTGTGTAAGGAGTCTTCAGTCTTTGCAACACAGAATCACAGAATGCATCATGTTGGAGGGACCCCCAAAGGTCCTCTTGTCCAGTCCCCCTGTAGTCAGCAGGGACATTTCCAACTGGATCAGGTTGCTCAGGGCCCCCTCAAGTTTGACCTTGAGTGCCTGCAGGGATGACTGCAACACAGTCTGCAGTTGTCCAAAGTCTGCAAGGGCTTGATATGAAGAAGCAAACCAAGTGCCTGAACTTCATCAAGCCTAAAGGTCATACATTCACAGGCTGTGCTGGGTGGGAAGGGACTCTCAAATGGCATCTTGTGCACCCCCCCTGCACTCTGCAGGGATGCCTCCAGCTAGAGCAGGCTGCACAGGGACACAGCCAGGCTCAGCTTCAATGTTTCCAGGAATGGAACCACAATCCTGGGCAGCCTGTGCCAGTGTCTCACTGCTCTTCTTGTGCAGAGCTTCTTCCTGATTGCCTCTTGGCCTAGCACTCCCAGCCTTTCTGAGCAGTCCCTCCCCAGCCTTCCTGTAGCTCCCCTTCAGATATTGAAATGTAGCTCTAAGGTCTCCCTGGAGCCTTCTCCTCTCCTGGCTGAACAGCCCCAATTCTTTCAGCCTGTCTTCACAGCAGAGGTTCTCCAGCTTTCTGAGCATCTTTGTGGCTTTCCTCTGGACCCACTCCAGCAGGGGCATACACCTTTAACAGAGGTTTCATTCGAGTGGAGTATTTGGCTGACCTAAAGTACTGCCTGCCCCTCACAAAGCTGCAGGAGTTGCTGTGTGAGCATGCTCTGGGGATGCTGAAGGGATGTGGAATAGTTTGTATGGCTGGTCTTAGGTCATTGGGTAAGGTCTAGAACCAAATGTGCCAAGGGAAGGGCCATGAGGGTGGTCAGAGGGCTGGAGCACCTCTCCTGTGAGCACAGACTGAGGGAGTTGGGACTGCTTAGAAAAGAGGAGGCTCCGAGAAGACCTTCTTGTGGCCTTCCAGTATCTGAAGGGGGCTCCAAGAAAGCTGGGGAGGGACTTCTGAGGGTGTGATAGGACTGGGGGGAATGGGAAAAAAGTAGAAATGGGGAGATCCAGATTGGATGTTAGGAAGAAGTTCTTCCCCAGGAGGGTGGTGAGACACTGGCACAGGCTGCCCAGGGAGGTGGTGGAAGCCTCCTGCCTGGAGGTGTTTCAGGCCAGGCTGGCTGTGGCTGTGAGCAACCTGCTGCAGTGTGAGGTGTCCCTGCCCGTGGCAGGGGGGGTTGGAACTGGCTGCTCCTTGAGGTCCCTTCCAACCCTGACAATTCTATGATTCTCTGTCCTGCTGCCTTAAAGCAGGTTGCTGATCTTCATGCAGAGTCTGAGTTAGGACACTTGATGGAAGGTGATCTTTGATTAGCAAAAACAATGATGAACTGAAATGACAGAATTGTTGAAATGCACTGTTCAGACACCTCTGAAATTCCCAAGGTGTTTTTAGACATTAATTCTTTTTTTGCATTCCTCTTGCAGGTTATGTTTGAGACCTACCAGTTTTCTGGGGTGTATGTTGCCATTCAGGCCGTTCTTACTCTGTATGCTCAAGGTAGGCAAAGATAACTTCCAGATCTCTCCTGTTTCTGAACGTGCTCCTGAGCCAGCGTGGCGTGAATGGGTCCTGGGCATAATCCAAGTGCTGCTGTCAGCCCAGCTCTGAATTAAGGGCTTGATTTTTCTGTTTGGAGGCATTCTTGCTGGGTACCACTCTTGGTGTTATTTTCCTGAACCAACTGTGGAAATGTGCTTGGAAAGGCAAAAGTCTGCCCCAGCGAAACCGGCAGCGGTCTGGGCTGCAGGCGCTTAGCCTTTGGCAGCAAGTCTCAAGGGACGTGCTTGGGATTTTCTAGTGGGGGCCCAGCAAAAAAATGTGCCCACCAGTAAAAGTCAGGAAGAAGACCTGGTGCTTTGCTGCTGGTTTCAGATTGAAAAGGTAAAAAAAAAGAGCTTTTGGTTTTACAGTATCAGGAAGAGACCTTAAAGATCATCGAGTCCAAGCTGTCAGCACAGAGCTCATGACCAGACCATGGCTCCAAGTGCCACATCCAATCTCCTCTTGAACCCGTCCAGGGATGGGGACTCCACCACCTCCCTGGGCAGCACATCCCAATGATGAATGACTCTCAAGTGAAGAACTTTCTCCTCACCTCCAGCCTAAACTTCCCCTGGCACAGCTTGAGACTGTGTCCCCTTGTTCTGGTGCTGGTTGCCTGGCAGAAGAGACCAACCCCTTCCTGGCTCCAACCACCTTTCAGGTAGTTGTAGAGGGCAATGAGGTCACCCCTGGGCCTCCTCTTCTCCAGGCTAAGCAACCCCAGCTCCCTCAGCCTCTCCTCACAGGGCTGTGCTCAAGGCCTTGTTGCCCTTCTCTGGACACCTTCAAGCCTCTCAATGTCCTTCTTAAACTGAGGGGCCCAGAACTGGACACAGGACTCAAGGTGTGGCCTAACCAGTGCTGAGCACAGGGCACAATGACCTCCCTGCTCCTGCTGGCCACACTATTCCTAATGCAGGCCAGGATGCCCTTGGCCCTCTTGGCCACCTGGGCACACTGCTGGCTCATGTTCAGGCAGCTGTCAATCAGCACCCCCAGGTCCCTCTCTGTTTGTCAGCTCTCCAGCCTTTTGTTTGTTTGCTTTTTGAGCTTTGCCTTTTGGGGGAGGTTTGTTTGGTGGTGGTTGTTGTGGTTGGTTGGTTTTGGTTTTTGATGGGTTTATTTTGTTAAGGGTTGGGGGGGGAGGGGGGGGGTCTGTTTCTTGTTTGGTTGAGGTTTTGTGTTTTTGAGGTGCTTGGGGGGGGGGGCTTTGTTGTTTGGGGTTTTTATGTTGTTTTTTCCTGGTTTTCATTTTGTTTGGTTAGTTCTGGGTTTTGTTTGTGTGGTTTTTTTTAGTTTTATTATTATTGTTTTATGTTATGGGCATTTTTTTGGCTGTTTTTGTTGTTGGGGGGGGAAATGTTGTGGTTTGATTTGATTGGTTTGGTTGGCCTTTTTTTCCCCCAGTATATAAATGTAGAATAAATGATCTTCACCCTGAGGAGAAAATTGCAGGTTCAATAAATGTGATGGGAATGATAGGACTAGGGGGAATGGTACAAAAGTAGAAATGGGTGGATTCAGATTGGATGTTAGGAAGAAGTTCTTCCCCAGGAGGGGGGTCTTGGCCTCTGCTGGCATTGTCCCTGTGTTTTCTGGTCTAGGGCTGGGCTGATTTGTGAGTAACGAAGTGTAAAACCCTTAGGGCAGTCCAGGGTGTTGCTGTCACGTGAAATTGAAACCCCCCAGGGGCACAGGAATGGAACACTGGGGTTTATAAATACTAATAACAAGAGCCCTTTGAAACCCCCTGCTTATTGGTACTGCATTCAAGATGAAAGTGGCAGCTCGGGCTGCACACACAGACGTGCCTTGTTTCAGTGCTGTAGATGAATTGCTGCTTTCCCCTGGAATTCTGGGTGCCTTTCAAGGGAAAAGGGCTCCAGGTATCAAACCCTATTCTTATTACTCATAGAATCACAGCGTGGCTCAGGTTGGAAGGGACCTCAGAGGAGGAGGCGTCCACAAGTTCCCTGTGCAGCCTGTTCTAGAGTCTCACCAACTTCTTCCTCAGCTGCAGTCTGACCCTGCTCTTCCTCTGCTTCAAACCATTCCCCCTTGGCCTGTCTCTGGACACCCTCAGGAAAAGACCCTCTGCAGGGTTCCTGCAGGATCCCTTCAGCTATTGCAAGGCAGCTCTAAGGTCTCCTGTGAGCTTTCTCTTCTCTGGGCTGAACACCCCCAGCTCCCTCAGCCTTCATAGCAGCACTGCTCCAGGCCTTGGGTCATCTCTTTGGCCCTCCTCTGGACTCGAGATGTGTGCTGTATAGCTCAAATGTGCTCTGCCTTCTGATGAAAGCTTTGGTTTGTTTTCTGAACACCAGTCCAAATCAAGTCCTATTCTTTGCAAATGGAGTGTAGTGAGGTCCTAATAATTGCAGACAAAATGGTGGCCTGAATACTTCCATATTTCTTCTGTTTGAGAGCCTGCTAGAAGGCTGCCTATAGCCAGTTGAATCTGAGGAGGAGTTTTTGCCCTTCCCACCCCCCAAGCATTTAATGCCCTGAGCTCCTCTCTTTAATTAGAGTGAAAATTGTGAAGGGTAGAGTTTAAGCATCTCAGTAATGCTTGGTAAAAACCTCTATGAGAACACTTACTGCTCTGGAAACCAAGCTTCAAATCCAGCTGAATGGCAAGAGCTGAAGGTTGAATTGTGGCAGCTCTTCCCAAGGTGATGACAAGAGGAACAGAGGCTGCGTTAAGATGACAATGGAAAAAGAAAATGCTCTTCAACCTGCTATTCTGTTCGGTTTGTGAAGGTGCTGATCAGTGTTTGTGGTTTGTGTGGTGTTGATTCCTGTCCCCACTCTTTCTTTCAGGTTTGTTGACTGGTGTTGTTGTGGACTCTGGAGATGGTGTAACTCACATCTGCCCGGTTTACGAAGGTTTCTCTCTCCCTCATCTCACCAGGCGGTTAGATATTGCTGGCAGGGATATCACAAGGTATCTCATCAAGGTAAGCTCTGAAGAAGTTTGAAGGCTGAAGCTGTGGTACATTTGATTCAGGTTCATGGAATCACAGCTTTATTGAGGCTGGAATAGAGCTATGAGATCATCAAGTCCAGCTATGACCTAACACCACCACATCAACCAGAACGTGTCACTAATTGCCACATCCAGTCTTGCCTTAAACACCTCCAGGGATGGCAACTCCTCCACCTCCCTGGGCAGCTCATTCCAGTGTCTAATTGCCCTTTCCCTGAGGAAGTGCTTCCAACCTAAACCTCCCCTGGCACAGCTTCAGGCCATGCCCTCTTGTCCTGTCACAAGCTGTCTGGGAGAAGAGTCTGACCCCCACCTGACTACAACTTCCCTTTGGCCCCTGAGGGGCCCCGAACTGGACACAAAACTCCAGGTGAGGACTCACCAGGGCATCATTACCTAATTAATTGCAGGTATTCATACAGCTTAGTTGCAGGTCCAGCCATTTACCAGTTGCCTTGCTTTCAGCCTCTTAGTTGACTGCTAACCTGGTGTGTCCCCTCCAGCTGCTCTTGCTCCGAGGCTATGCTTTCAACCACTCGGCTGACTTTGAGACCGTTCGCATGATCAAGGAGAAGCTGTGTTACGTGGGATACAACATTGAGCAGGAGCAGAAGCTGGCATTAGAGACCACAGTACTAGTTGAATCCTACACAGTAAGTCTTTGGAGACAACATGGTTATTTGTTTCTGGGTTGTTGGTGGGTTTTTGGAGTAGGTTTTTCGTGTGTTGTGTTGGTGGTGGTTGGTGGTTGGTTTGTTTTCTGGCCTAAACTTCATAGGTTTAAATTCAGGTGGCATTTAGCTTGGATTCTTTCTCAGTTTGTCTTGGCAATAGCTCACTTCCTAGACAAAGGAGTCTGTAGAATCAGATTTCTTGGTTCTGGGAAAATGGTTAAAAGCCTCAGTGTTTTCTTTTTCAGATCTTAGAATCCTAGAATGCTAGGGGTTGGAAGGGACCTCCAGAGATCAAGACCATCCCCCTTGCAAAGCAGGACCACTTAGGAAGGGTCACACAGGAGCACATCCAGCTGGCTTTCGAAGATCTCCAGAGAAGGAGACCTCTCTGGGCAGCCTGCTTCAGGGCTCCAGCACCCTCACAGTAAAGAAGTTTCTCCCCATGCTGAGATGGAATTTCCTGTGACTGAGTTCATGTCCATTGCCCCTTGCCCTGTGACTGGCAAACACTGGAAAGAGTCTGGCTCCATCCTCCTGACAGCCACCCTCCAGATATCTCTAGAAACTGATAAGGTCCCCTCTCAGCCTTCTCTCCTCCAGACTAAACAGCCCCAAGGCTCTCATGAGAGAGATGCTCCAGTCCCTTCATCATCCTTTGTACTCATTATTGTCATTGTAGATCCTTGACATTAGAATGTTTCAGTGGAGGAACCTGTAGAGAAAGTGGCCTTACTCTAGCATGTCAGATTGTTTCAGCTTCATCCATCCAGCAGTACCACAGCTGAGACTGCTCCTGGTGATAGAAGAATGGTGAACTTGCTCTTAGTGCAAGGAAACTTCCTGTGATCACACACAAGGAAGGAACTTTCTGCTGGAAAACAGCTTCTAAATTGACACTGAGAGCTGGAGATGTTTGGGATGTCAGTATCAACTCTTTGTAATGGTTGGACTTGATCTTGGAGGCCCTTTCTAACCTAAAGGGGTCTACAATTCTCTGATCACTGCCTCTGGCCCCTGATGTCTTTAAATTACATAATGGTGGAAGAATTTGTCTCTTCTGTCAGTAATACTGAATGACTTCTTGTAGTGGTGAGAATGCTCAACAATTTCCTGTTTTAGAACATTAGGGAACAATGTAGGTCATTTCCTCTTGGTTTGGTCAGTAACCAAGTGGCTCAAAGTGTTCTCCTGAGCTGTGGTTGTTTTTTGCATTAACCAGCTCCCAGATGGCAGGATTATCAAAGTCGGCGGCGAACGGTTCGAGGCCCCCGAGGCCCTCTTCCAGCCTCACCTAATCAATGTAGAGGGAGTTGGTGTGGCTGAGTTGCTGTTTAACACCATCCAGGCTGCTGACATCGATACCAGGTGAGAGCTGAATACTTCAAATCCTCTGCCAGGGTGCAGGTTTGACTGCAGAGAACCACATTCAAGCAATAATATTATCTTGTGCTCTGGACCCTAATCCCTGTCCTGCTGGGGAGTGGGTGTGCTGGGAGGGGGGGGCTTAGGCTGAGATCAGTGTCACACACTGTGCTAGATCTTGGAAAGGATTGGAAGGGACCTCTGGAGAGCATCAAGTCCAACCCCCCCTGCCAAGGCAGGTTTGCCTAAAGAAGGTCACACAGAAACACGTCCAGGTAGGTTTTAAGTGTCTGCAGAGGAGATGACTCCACAACCAGGGCAGCCTGCTCCAGCACCTTTAAATTAAAGAAGTTCCTCTCTCAAGTTTGTGCCCTTTACCTCTTGTCCTGGTACTTGGTGCCACTGAAAAAAAGACTGGTCCCATCCTCCTGACACCCACCCTTTTAGGTATTTACAGATCCCCTACCTCAGTCCCTTTAGGTATTTACAGATCCCCTACCTCAGTGCCCTGCTGTACCCTTTCCATCAAGTCCCTGTCTCTCTTGAACTGGACACAGTACTCCAGATGTGGCCTCACCAGGGCAGGATGATTTTGTTTGACCTGCTGGCCACACTCTTC
This sequence comes from Dryobates pubescens, assembly GCF_014839835.1. NCBI lineage: Eukaryota > Metazoa > Chordata > Aves > Piciformes > Picidae > Dryobates > Dryobates pubescens. The sequence continues at coordinate 1,954,041 of NC_071650.1, forward strand.
TTGATGCACCCCAAGATGCCCTTGGCCACAAGGGCAGATTGGTGGCTTATGGTCACCCACTTATCCACCAGCACTCCCAGGTCCTTTTCTCCAGAGCTGCTTTCCAACAGATCTTGGCACTTAGCAAGTTTGGAATCCTGCTTGTTTTGGTGTGAGTGAGCAAATAGAATCTGTGCTTGCAAGACTCTTATCTCCATTTTAATCTTTTTTTCTTTACTTCTGCTTTCTGGGTTGTCTGATGATAAAGCATGAGACAAGCAAGGCTGCCCAAGTCATGTGAGGTCTATCTTCAGGTAGCGACTGGGTTTTGGATTGTTGTTTGCCTCCCAGGCGTGCACAGGCACCTCCTCGTACTACAGAGGATGATTTAAGACACTGGAAGGACTCTCTTCTTTTGTTTTGGTCAGGTCTGAATTCTACAAGCACATTGTGCTGTCTGGAGGGTCCACCATGTACCCAGGGCTCCCCTCACGACTGGAGCGAGAACTGAAACAGCTCTACCTGGAACGGGTCCTGAAAGGAGACGTGGAAAAGCTGTCGGTAGGTTCTAGAGCCGCGGCTGTGTGTGGGGCCGAGAGCTATGCTGGATCCCCACTAGAGGGAACCAAGCAGTCAAAAATGAGAGGCTCTGGCGCTGGCCAAAAGCGCTGCTGCTTCTCCACAGCCCTGCCTTTGATAGAGGTGGCTTCTGTCTATATATTGGCAGCAAAGCAGCCTGCTGGTTGGTGCTAGTAATTAGCAAGACATTCCTGAAGTTGTGGGTTGTTTGAATGTAAAACGGGCTGATAAATGCCCAGAGGACACAACTTGAGCTCTTAGACTTAAAGACATCAGTGTGCAAAATTACTTCTTCGAAGCTGTGAAAGTTTTGGTTCGTGTTGGAAGGGGAAGGAAATTGCCTGGAGTTGGACCAGAGGAGGTTTAGGTTCAGTGTGAAAAGAAACTTCTTTATTGAAAGGGTTCCACGCTGGAATAGGCTTCCCAGGGGAGTGGTTGAATGCCCATCCCTGGAGGTGTTTCAGAGATGTGGTGCTGAGGGACACAGGCTAGCACCAGCCTTGCTAGAGGCAGAGAATGGCTGGACTTGACCTTAAAGGGCATTGCCAAGTGAAACAATTCTGTGGTTCTATGAAATACTCAAAAGTCAGAGGCTGGACTTCTCACACACCTTCAAGTGGAATGAAGTTCCCATGCTCATTGGTTGCTGTGATAAGCAGCCAAGAGTTACACTCTGTGGAGGTGAGACTGCATTGTAGTGCTGCCTGCTCTTCAGAGAGGAGATATTTGTAGAGAAAGTTCCTTGAGTGGAGTTTCTGATGATAAACTGAACTGAACTTCCCTGCTTCTCGATGCAGTGTTCTCTAAAGATCTTCTGCAGTCTCTGTGGAATGACTCAATTGTTCAGAATGTTTTAAGGTGAAGTATTTCACAGGCAGCTTTAACTGTACTCATAGTAGCTCTTGAACTTAGAGCTTCAGCACCAAAGAATTTAGATTCATAGAATCCAGTTCCAACCCCCTGCCATGGGCAGGGACACCTTCCACCGGACCAAGCTGCTCAAGGCTTCATCCAGCCTCACCTTGAACAGCCACAACCTGTTCCAGTGTCTCACCACCCTCACTGTAAAGAACTTCCCTCTAACCTCCAGTCTAAGGCAATGTTAATTAAGATGGTCTAAAATCTGTTCCACCTGCCCTTTTAAAGCTTGATATAGAATCCAAGAATGGCTTAGGCTGGAAGAGACCTCAGAGGTCATCTACTCCAACCCCACTGCCATGGGCACACATACCTCTGAACGAGACTGGGTTGCCCAAGGCCTCATCCAGCCTGGCATTGAACACATCTAGGGAGGAGGCATCCACAGCCACTCTGGGCAACCTACTCCAGAGTCTCACCACCCTTGTACTGAAGAACTTCTTCCTAAGCTCCAGTCTAACCCTCCTCTCCCTAAGCTTCAAACCATGCCCCCTTGGCCTGTCCCTGGACAGCCTTATGAAAAATATTTTGTGATTTGATGATCTGCTAACTTCTGACAGTTTCAGCCAGCGAGGTTTAGGAAGTATTTCCCCCTTTACCATGTTCATGAAATGCAAAAGTACAGTGCTCTGACTTCTGGGGTATTTGTAGGTGCACTGCAAGTGTCATTTTGGGGGAAGCATCACTAGCTGTCTCTAATGTCCAGGTCTTTTACTTCGGTTGTGCGAGTTCGAAGCTCACACATAGCTGTCTGTGCTTGGCAGTTCAGTTTTCTGGTTGCCTTTTCTCTTACTGAGCAGTTTCCATTTCAATGTTTCTGGTGGGAATCACAGATTCAATTGTCAGCATTGGAAGGGATCTCAAGGATCAGCCAGTTCCAACCCCCCTGCCATGGGCAGGGACACCTCACACTGCAGCAGGTTGCTCACAGCCACATCCAGCCTGGCCTGAAAAACTTCAAGGATGAGGCTTCCACCACCTCCCTGGGCAACCTGTGCCAGTGTCTCACCACCCTCATGGCCAAGAACTTCTTCCTGACATCCAATCTGAATCTCCCCACTTCTACTTTTGCTCCATTCCCACCAGTCCTATCACTCCCTGACACCCTCAAAAGTCCCTCCCCAGCTCCCTTCAGATACTGGAAGGCCACAATGAGGTCTCCTTGGAGCCTTTTCTTCTTCAGACTCAGCAACCCCAACTCTCTCAGCCTGTCCTCATAGAATCACAGAGTTGTCAGGGTTGGAATAGCCCTCAAGGATCATCCGGTTCCAAGCCTGCTGCCAGGGGAAGCTGAGTTCTGTCTCGACTGGCTTTGTGTCAGGAGCCCCGGTGACAATCTCCTGTCTCTCCTTAGAAATTCAAGATCCGGATCGAGGATCCCCCTCGCCGGAAGCACATGGTGTTCCTGGGCGGGGCGGTCCTGGCTGACATCATGAAGGACAAAGACAACTTCTGGATGACCCGACAGGAGTACCAAGAGAAGGGAGTGCGTGTGCTGGAGAAGCTTGGTGTGACTGTCCGATAGAGCCCAAAGCTTCTTCCCATCGCGTGGTTAAAGCTTTCTGGTTGGTTGGGGGTTTGTTGGGGTTGTGGTTTTGTTTGGGGTTTTTTTTTTCCCTCTCCTTTCATTGCCAATCTCTGAACTCACTCAGCTACACGCTATGGAAAGGGCCTGGCTGTGGCCTTTTGACCTGAAGGGCAGGTTTGGTTCTAGGTTCCTTAGGGGTTAGCTTCTGTTGAACGTTTTCTTAATGGGGCTAAAAATTGGAGTGTTCGGTTGGACGGCTTCCCCGCAAGCCAGACAGCAGGAGCAGCCCTGGCTGCTTCATGGCTGCTTCCCAGGAGGCAGCTGGGTAGTCCTGGTAGGCTTGGGGCTTTTTCTGTTTGTTTTGGTCTTTTGTGGGGGTTTTGTTTGTTTAGTTTGGGGGTGTTTTTTTTTTTACCTTTTTTTTCTCCTTTGGTTTTTTTCCCCCTTTTTTGTTGGGTTGGTTCCCCCCCCCCCCTTATTGGGTTGCTTGGTGGTTGGTTCCCCCCCCCCCCCTCCTTGTTGGGTTGCTTGGTGGTTTGTCCCCCCCCTTGTTGGGTTGCTTGGTGGTTTGTCTCCCCCCCCCCCCCCCCCCCCTTGTTGGGTTGCTTGGTGGTTTGTTTCCCCCTCCCCCCCTCGTTGGGTTGCTTGGTGGTTTGTTTCCCCCTCCCCCCCTTGTTGGGTTGCTTGGTGGTTGTTCCCCCTCCCTTGTTGGGTTGCTTGGTGGTTGTTCCCCCTCCCTTGTTGGGTTGCTTGGTGGTTCTTTTCTCCCTCCCTTGTTGGGTTGCTTGGTGGTTTGTTTCCCCCCCTCCCTTGCTGGGTTGCTTGGTGGTTTGTTCCCCCCCCCCCCCCTTGTTGGGTTGCTTGGTGGTGTTTTCCCCCCACTCCCTTGTTGGGTTGCTTGGTGGTTTTTTCCCCCCTCCCTTGTTGGGTTGCTTGGTGGTTTTTTCCCCCCTCCCTTGTTGGGTTGCTTGGTGGGTTGTTTCCCCCCACCCTTGTTGGGTTGCTTGGTGGTGTTTTCCCCCCACTCCCTTGTTGGGTTGCTTGGTGGTTTGTTTCCCCCTCCCCCCCTTGTTGGGTTGCTTGGTGGTGTTTTCCCCCCACTCCCTTGTTGGGTTGCTTGGCTTTTCCCCTTCTGGGTTCATTGCTGTAGTGCTGCTAGCTTTTGTCTCTAGTTCACAAGGGGCTGTGTGCCTTTTTTAGCATGAGAAAACCATGAACCAGGGAGTTCTGGCTGTTGGATCCTTGTGGTGGTCTCATCTTTGCCATCTTTGTTGTTTTGCCTCTCTGATTAAGATGTTTAGTTTTTAATTTTTTTTTCTTTTATTTTGTTTCCTTTTAATTTTTTTTTTCCTTTCCTGAAATTTTGCTTGAACATTGTTAGAACCTAGCTTTAACCAGCTGGCGTGGCTTTGACACTGTCTTGGTGCACCGTGGTTCCAAATGCACTGCTGCCTAAGCTGGCTCCTGAGGTGGGTGATCCCCAGGGTGGTGGTGGTTGGGCTCTCAGGCTGTGCTTCTCTCAAGGGGGCATGTCCACAGCTCCCACAGGGGAGAAGCACCTGGTGCTCTGGCAAGTGTCCCTTTGTGGCCTTTGCTCTTGTCTTCTGGAGGGGAGCAGACAGGTTTGAGCTGTGTTGCTTTTCTGTTGAGGGACAGCTTGGGGGGGGGGGGGGGGTGGGGTAGGGTCAACCTGACCAAAAATGCCTCTTCTTTGGGGTTTTTTGGGGGTTTCTTTTTGATAGCTAAATTTTGGTACTGTGTTGTTTCAGCATTAGGGAGCAAGAATGTTAAATAAATTATTCTGTAATCGTTGCAACAACAACAACAACAAAAAACCCCCCAATAAAATAACACCACAGAGATGCTGAGACAGGAGCCTCTCAACTTCTGAAGAGATTGACTGCTTCTAAGAAATGCTTGTGAAAACTGTGACTGCAGATATGACCCCCCCCTACCCACCCCCCACAAAACCACCCAAACAAAGCCTAAGTGTTAAAAAGTCTGATGTTTCAAGTGTTTGGATGTCCAGCAGAAGCACTTCCATTAAACTTTGAGAAGCATGTTAACCCTAGTGCCAAGCAGTGCCTGCAGCTGAGGATTTCAGTGAGCAGTGCTTATTCCAGCAAGCAGAGTATTTATAAACAGCCCCTGGCAGCAGGTTAGAAAGAATGACCTATATTTGCTCCAGTTAAAAATAACATTGCAATATGAGACGTTGTTGGTTGGTAAATATCCACAATTCATTTTGTCCACTCTTGGGATTTTATTAATTAATTTTTTTTTTGGGGGGGGGGGGGGGGGGGGAGGGGGGAAGGGAGGTTGGTTGTTTTGGTTTGCTTTTGGATACTTTTGACGTGGGATGGGGAAGGAAGTGAAAAGCGGTGATGGAAATGCTGTTTCCAGAAAGCACATTAAAGAAGAGTTGTACTGAAAAAGAGAAGTTGTCACTAGTAATTATCAAGCCCTCTTCTTCTGAGTAGAGTTGCCTGCATTTTCCTCCTGCTAGCAGACTATCTTGACAACAAAATCTGCCTTATAGGAGAAGCTGCTTGCATCCAAATGCCAGTCAGACACAGCCCTAACTTTGCTTTCCGTGGCGGTACGCTTGGTTTTTCCAAGCCTGCCGTACCAAACACTGAAGCCTAAGGAAGTTAAGGTCTTCTTTTGACTCCCACACCTTGGAATGTATGAGAGATGCTTTCATCTGCTTGCCATTTGTCTGCATTTTTACATGAACAGTTGACCCCTCCCCAGGAACGTGGAAATGCTGGACTCCTTTTGGATTCTCCAAATGTGCTTTCCTTCTAAATCAGGCAGGCAGCTTCCCTTTGGGCTGAGCAGAAACCGTGTCTGCATTGCTTTAATAACAAGACACTCGCTGTAGTAGTGCTAGTGATGAGCATTTAATTATAGGTGGGGTGGGTTTTTAGGGGGTTGGGGTTTTGGGTTTGTTTTTTTTCCTTAGCTATATTTACTCTTAACTTGAACAATATTAAATTGACAGGCATGCTGGTCATGCCTCAGTGGATGCACTTCAGCATTTACTAGATTTTTGGGGACATGAATGTAAGGGGTGCTCTGAATTCCTGTAGTCTTCTGAGCATTTAATACACAAGACCTAAAAGTGCTGGGGGTGGGGGGAGGTGTGTCTTGCTCTAGAGCGATGGTTGCTTTTGTGGCTGTCTCTGGGCTTTTCAGACAGTGCTGAGAATCATGGAAATAAACCAAAGAATGACTTCAAAACTCTTTTTTTTTTCCTTTCCTCTTATTTTTTCCCCCCCCTCAATGACCATCTGTCATGTGATTATTTTTATGTTTTAAAATCTAGATCCTGCCCCACTCCCCCTGCACTTCTCCTGACCATCTCCTCCCCTGCTCCTTAGCTTTGGGTAGGTGCAGGCGCATTTGAGGGACGCTGCAGGAGTTTGGCCCTTTCATGCTCAAGAACTTCACAGCACCATGAGTAATAAATGTCAGTGGTTTGTGCAGAACCCTGGGTTGCCATGGGAACAGTGTCTGGATGAGCAGGTGGGGGGGGCTGGGGGGGTGGGGAGAGGCAGCTAGCGTTTGAAATGACAGCTAGCAGGGACTCCGAAGCACACATTCATCACCCACAGCCTGGCTGGGGCCTTCCGGCTGGCACTCTCCATGTGTGTTTTCTGCACACAGGAGGCTCTCTCTGTGTGTTCTCTTCACTCTTGCTCTGAAAGCAATCTGCTTTTAAAGTGGGGGTTGAGGTTTTTTGTGTCCTTTTTATTGTTGTTATTAATTATTTTTGTCTTGAAGACCCAATAATTTGAGCTGTATGTGGGATACCCTTTGGCTCCTATCAGAATACAAGATGCCACTGCAGTTGGAAGTTGTTGGGGTTTGTTTGTTGGGGAGACATCCTATTTTTTACTGTTAAGCTGCCTCAACCCCTGCCCTACCCCAGCCTCCAGTGTTGTAGGATGTTAACCACTCTTTTTGTACAGTTGTTGCTTAACACCAGGCTGGTGGAGAGCAGGAGTGGAAGTAACCCCAGCTCTTTGCATTGACAAGGCAGAAGAATAAAAGCAAGAGTTGTTTTGCAAAGTGTGGATGGCTTGCTTCTTTCCTTCAGGGGAAATCACAGCTCTTTTAGTTTCCTCTTAACTTCCACCCCAAAACTCTCATGAGGTGCTTATGCTGAAGAAATCTGACATGGCAACACCCTCCCCCTTGCTGGCTGTTGTAGAGTTGAGACAAGCACCCCTACTCCATGCTCTAGCCAAGACTCTACTCCCTCCACCCTAGCTTCCTTACAAATAAATTCCTTGTCTTGGACAGAAACCTGGGCTAGTTCAAGCTCTACATTCTTTTCTTGGACACAAATCCTAGAATCACCCAAGTTGGCAAGGACCTCTAAAGGTCATCTAGTCCAAATCCCCCTGCAGTGAGCAGAGAAATCCTGCACTAGATCAGGGCACCCAGAGCCCTGCCCAGCCTCACCTTGAATATCTCCAGGGGTGGAGAAATCACAGAATCATCCAGGTTGGAAGAGACCTCCAAGATCATCAAGTCCACCTGATCACCCAGCCGTATCTAATCAACTAGACCATGGTGCCAAGTGCCTCATTCAGGCTTTTCTTAAATACCTCCAGGGATGCTGACCCCACCACCTCCCTGGGCAGCACATTCCCATGGCCAATCTCTCTTTCTGTGAAGAACTTCTTCTGAACACCAAGCCTAAACTTCTCTCTGCACAGCTTGAGACTGTGTCCTCTGGTGCTGGTTGCCTGGGAGAAGGGACCAACCCCACCTGGCTACAACCTCCCTTCAGGTAGTTGTAGAGAGCAAGAAGGTCTCCCCTGAGCCTCCTCTTCTCCAAGCTAAACACCCCCAGGTCCAGTTCAAGCTCTACACTCAGTGCTGGAGTGCTGGGCTCTGCTTGCAGCTGTCTCAGTGGCTAGGTCAAAGTGGATCAGATACAGGTAGACAGGATTTGGATAGTGAAAAAATAAAGTCCCCCCCAACCCAAATCTTTATCTGGGGGAAGGGGGGAATGCTAAATCTGGCTTTACCTCTGCTGAGCAATAATTCATGTTCCACTCCCCTTTGGCTTGCTTTGCCTGCCATGGCTTTTGTGTGGCAAGGGCTAAAAAGACAGCTCAGTTGCCATTTGCTAGTCAGCTTTTTCAATAGTGAATTCCTCCCTGCAGGCACATCAGCTCTGGCACAAATAGCTCTTTTAATTCTGTGAAAAATCAATTGGTGGGGGGTGGGGCTGGGTTGTTTGGTTTGGTTTGATTTTTAAATCCAAATGTATCTCTTCCTGCATTCTTAGCAACCAGGAGGAGGATGGTGAGGAGGGGAAAAAAAGAAAAGAAAAGGAAAAAAAAAGGTTTGGCCCTTTCCAGCAAATATTAAACCTCAGATGAAGTTGTGCTTTGTTTGAGCCCTGCCATGTGATAAGTTGTTCTTCTCCCCTGGGCTGGGGTGGTTGCCCTTGTGGCACTCTATTCATAGAGTGGTTTAGGTTGGATGGGACCTCGATCATCCAGTTCCACCCCCCCCTGCCATGGGCAGGGACACCTCCCACCAGCCCAGCTTGCTCAAGGCCTCATCCAGCCTGGCCTTCAACACCTCCAGGGTGCATCCACCACCTCCCTGGGGCAACCTGTGCCAGTGTCTCCCCACCCTCACTGTACAGAATTTCTTACAGATCTCAGCCCTCCTCAATTGTCCTGTCACTACAAGACCCTGTAAAAAAAATCCTTCCTGACCTGCTATTGATCATGGAATCATAGAATTGTTAGGGTTGGAAAGGACCTCAAGGAGCAGCCAGTTCCACCCCACCTGCCATGGGCAGGGACACCTCACACTACAGCAGGTTGCTCACAGCCACATCCAGCCTGGCCTGAAACACCTCCAAGAAGGAGGCTTCCACCACCTCCCTGGGCAGCCTGTGCCAGGGTCTCACCACCCTCATGGGGAAGAACTTCTTCCTAACATCCAACTCTGAATCTACCCATTTCAATTTGTTTCCATGCCTCCCCATCCTGTCCCTCCCTGACACCCTCAGAGGTCCCTCCCCAGATTTCTGGTAGCCCCCTTAAGGCAGTGTAAGGCCACGAGAGTCTCCCACCGAGCCCTGGGCCGATGCTGAGTGGCACCTTCCAAGCACCCAACTTGTGTTCCCTCCTGTACCTTCATAAAGAAACAAAAATCTCTGCTCCCCAAAGCCTTGGACTGGTAATTAAATTGTAGCTGCAGGAATAATGACAGCTATGGGCCCCTTGCCTACACCTTTTCATCACCACACCCATCTCCCATCTGGGTTTTGTTTGCCCTGAAGCTGAAGTGCTTTCCAGATCCTCTTCTCGCATGCAGGTTCTCACCGTGTGCCCACTTTCAATCTCTCCAGGTATCTTAATGAAGTAATTAATTGCCAGTTGCTGACCTCAACACAAGTACATCCTGTAAGTCCTGACTTGCATCAGGTGCTTTTCTTAGCACAGCAGCTCTGTCCTGGGGGATACTCCAAACCAAAAACTTTGTCTCCTGAAGTGAGTTTCTGTTCCAAACCGCAAAAGCCCTCTGAGGAGAGGCTGAGGGAGCTGGGGTTGTTTAGCTTGGAGAAGAGGAGGCTCAGGGGAGACCTTGCTGCTCTCTACAACTACCTGAAGGGAGGTTGTAGCCAGGTGGGGGTTGGTTTCTTCTCCCAGGCAACCAGCACCAGAGGACACAGTCTCAAGCTGTGCAGAGAGAAGTTCAGGCTTGGTGTTCAGAAGAAGTTCTTCACAGACAGAGAGATTGGCCACTGGAATGTGCTGCCCAGGGAGGTGGTGGGGTCAATGGCCCTGGAGGTATTTAAGAAAAGCCTGAATGAGGCACTTAGTGCCTTGGTCTAGTGGATTGCTTAGGGTGGGGTGATCAGTTGGACTTGATGATCTTGGAGGTCTCTGCCAACCTGGATGATTCTGTGTAGCCCTGCTGCTGGCTTTCCCTGCCAAAGCAGGAAAGGCAAGGGTGGCATTAAGGATGTGACAGGCAGGATTTTGGGAAGCACCAACCCACATCATCCCTGTGACATTTTTTTAGGGGTTACACATTGTCATAGAGTTATAGAATGGTTTGGGTTGGAAGTGACCTCCAAAGGTCATCTAGTCCAATCTCCCTGCAGTCACCAGGGACATCCTCCACTAGAGCAGGATGCTCAGAGCCTTGCTGAGCATCAGCTACTTCCCTGGAGTCCCTGTTGCAGTGTTCCAGCACCCTCATGGTACAGAACTTGTTCCTAACACCCAATCTAAATCTGCTCTGTTCTCATTTCAAGCCATTTCCCCTCCTGCTCTCACTGCAGGCCTTGCAAACAGTTCCTCTGAAGCCTTCTTGTAGTTCCCTTCAGGTACTGCAAGGCCACTATTAGGTCTCCCCAGAGCCCTCTCTTCTCCAGGCTGAGCAACCCCAGCTCCCTCTCTGCTTCTGTTCTCTAGGGTCTGCCAGACCTGACAGCAAGCAGAGAAAAAAAAATACAGAAATACAGTAACTTAAGCAAGAGAATGCTTTAGAAACCTCAATACCCACCCAGCAGAGTACACAAAGTGCACAGAGAGATGCCCACTCCTGAGCTATAGAACTAAGTTTTCTAGGTAACTCCATTAGCCATGACTTCCTAAAGCATCTCTAAGTTCAGATAACATCACAAAAAGATGTATCTCTTTGCAGCATCAACTGTTGATGAACACTGTAAATCATCTCCATGAAGAACCTCCCCCCAGGCTCCAGTGAAAGATTTTTCAGAGCTTGTCTCAGTGTCCACAGTTCTCAGCTTAACCCAAATCACTGTGATGGGAAGTGTTCTACCTCCTCTCAGCCCTGACCTTAGCCCTGCCTGATCATAGAATCTTAGAACTGTCTGGGTTGGAAGGGACCTCAAGGCTCAGCCAGTTCCACCCCCCTGCCATGGGCAGGGACACCTCACACTGCAGCAGGTTGCTCACAGCCACCTCCAGCCTGGCCTGCTGTTCTTCAGCGCCCTGGGATCAAGGTAGGTGAGAAGTGTGGCTCAGCAGGTATCAGTAGGACAGCGCAGCTTTTGTGTCGCCGTGGTGCTCCAGGCAGACTGGTGCTGAACTTCTGTGGGATGTGGAAGCGTTCCTCTGCCTCTCTTGCCTGCCTCATCCAGCTCCTACTGCATCCAGTTCTGGTGCCCCCAGCACAGGAGGGACACAGAGATTTTGGAGTGAGTCCAGAGGAGGGCCACAAGGGCTGGAGCACCTCTGCTGTGAGGATAGGCTGAGGGAGCCTGGAGAAGAGAATACTCTGGGGGGACCTTAGAGCTGCCTTCCAATACCTGAAGGGAGCCTCCAAGGAGGCTCGAGAGGGACTTTCCATAAGGGTGTCTGGAGACAGGACAAGGGGAAATGGTTTGAAGCTGAGAGAGAGTAGTTTCAGACTGGATCTTAGGAAGAAGTTCTTCAGTGTGGGGGTGATGAGACTCTGGAACATGTTACCCAGAGTGGGTGTGGATGCCTCCTCCCTGTGGGTGTTCAAGGCCAGACTGGATAAGGGCTTGGTCAACCAAGTCTAACTGAGAGGTGGTCCTGTTGGAGTAGATAATCTCCAAGGTCCCTTCCATCCTAGGTCATTCTGTGATTCACAAAAGGCAGCCTGCAGGCCACCAAACACAACTGCACTGCTGTTGTGCTCCCTTCTAGGTCACAGCTGACACTTGGGACATGGCTGACACTGCTTTAGAGCTGTTAGCTTTGGGGTGGGCTGCAAAGCCCACATTCATAGATTCATAGAATAGTTTGGGCTGGAAGGGACCTTAAAGATCACCCAGTTCCAACCCCCTGCCGTGGGCAGGGACACCTCCCACCAGCCCAGCTTGCTCAAGGCCTCATCCAACCTGGCCTTGAACACCCCCAGAGAGGGGACAGCCACAGCCTCCTCGGGCAACCTGTGCCAGCATCTCACCACCTTCACTGTCAAAGAATGTAACTGTACCAGAAAAGCCTCCTCAAACAGAACCACCAAAAGCAGAAAGTGGAGTTCTAGAGTCACAGAATCAACCAGGTTGGAAGAGACCTCCAAGATCATCAAGTCCAACCGATCACCCAACCCTAAGCTATCATCCAGGGACCCCTGATTCGAACCAGCAAGGCGCAGTGGTGCCTTGGAGTGAAATCTCCGCCAGCCCAGCAGCAACAGCAGTTTCTGGGGAGCAGCTGATGTGCTCTTGTCCACATTCTCGCAGTAACAAGGGTGTGGACATTTTAGGGTTGCTGTTGATTACAGAGCTGTTGGCTGGATGGCTTTTCTATATGCAAGCTGACTTTTTCCCCACTTTACCCAATTACATGGTGCAAGTTTTCTGCTGTTAAGGGCGGGGGGGGGGTGGTGGGAGTACTAACTGAAAGGTAGGTCGGTCCTAAATCAGAACCCTTGCTATTTTTGGAGGTTTTCTTAAGGAGTGGAGGGGGTCAGAAGGAAGTGACTGCTTTTATTATTTTCTTCTCCCTGAAATTTCCCATCCCCCCTCACACTGTAACACAGTTGTTGCCTTCAAGAATATGCAGGGTCTGTTTTCTTCAGACTGTTGGCTTGTCTGGTAAAATAATTAGCTGTTAGGCAGACAGAGGGAAAGGATCACATCTGCACAAGACAGGAAGACTGGGACAGTAGGAAGGGGGGGGGGGGGGTGAGGGAGGATGGGGGGGAAGAAATAAAATCCCTGCTTGAATCACAGCTGCCCACCATGCATAGTAATAGAGCTTGCCAAGATTGTTCAAGTTGATTTAGGGAGAAAAGCTGAGGAAACCGTTTAACCCCAGCCGGCCTGGATCTGTGACAGCATCTCTGTGGGCTGCCCCGCTCTGGCTTTGGGCCAAAAGAAGGGGCTTCAAGCCACATGTTTCACCAACCATCCTTCCCCCATCTCCCTTCACCTTTTGCAACAGGAACCAGGCACACAAATGGCCAGGCATGATGCCGTGAGTGGGTTTCCACACCAGGAAAATACTCCAAGGTGGGAACATGTATTTCATATGGATGGGGTTGTTGTTATTGCACCACCTGATTAAAACCCAAGAGCCAGGCAAATTAGTTGTGACTAGTTTGGGGCAATGGGAACCTTTTTGTTTCTGCCTGCTGTACACTCTAAATGAGGACCTGTCTCAACAGAAGTGGTTGGCGAGGACATCATCTAGAGACAACCTTCTCAGGTCCGAAATGGCTCGCTCAAGAGTTTCCAAGCACACACATCCATTGCAGATTGTTCATGAACAGTTCTGAGGGGGGTTGCACATGAGCAGTAATTAGTTCAGACATGTGAGTCACACAACAAATCCCTTTCCCTGCTTAAATAAATCTCAGTCTGCAAGGTTATGCTCATTTAATGATTAGAAAGCAGAGTGCTGGGAGTATTTGTTCTCAGAACCTGTTGTCTCTGAGACCATCTTTTCCTGCAGGAGTCTCAGAGCTCAGTCCCAGTGACCTCTTTGGGATAAATCCACAGAAAAGGGTAAATGTAGAAATGCACAGAAGTGTAGTGAAATAGCAGTGTTACAGTGCAGGTGTTTCGATGCTTGATTTCAGATGCTGGTGCTCAAGTTGAAATCCAGAGCCCCAAATGCCACCTAAGCTGTGGGTGGCCCTCCTTGCCAGCTGGAGCAGTGAACTCCGGCGTTCAGCCCCTCCAAAGCCTCTGCTCAGCTGCAGCTTCCCTTGCAACAGGAGGCCTCTGGCACAGAAGCTTTTTTTCCAGTTAAAACACAAATTCCCTGGGTACCTAAATGTCTGCTGTGAGGCGAAGGCAATCCTGATGAGACCCTGACAACACCAAGCAGCTATGTGCTGTGTCCCTGCCTAAACCACAATAAGCTTTACTAGCAAAGCCTTCTCCATCAAGCCTGCCTGCAGAGCCAGGCTGGAAGATGTGTGTGCAAGATGTTTTTGGATCAGGTCTCACACAAAAGCAGCTGTGTGAGGAAATGGGCCCAGTAGTCAGACCACATTTGCCATTAATATTCATTGATGCACAAATACTAACACAACCAGAGAGGACTTCTAAAGGAAAGGGCCTGAATACCTCCAGGAAAAGACAGGACTGTGCTCTGGGCAACTGATGTGGAGGCCACTGAAAGGAAAGCCAAAGCTGCTTCCTCTGTTTCACGGGAGGGGCCTCTCTTGCAAAGAGCTCCTGCCCATGCACAGAGCATAGAGGTAGGAAGGGACCTCCAGAGAACATCCAGTCCAACCCCACTGCCAGAGCAGGGTCACCCAGGGCAGGGCACACAGGAGCACAGCCAGGTGGGTTTGGAAAGTCTCCAGAGAAGGAGACTCCACAACCTCCTTGGGCAGCCTGCTCCAGGGCTCTGTCACTCTCACTGTAAAGAATTTTTTCCTCATGTTGAGGTGAAATCTTCTGTGTTCAAGTTTGTATCATCCTGACAAGGAAGACACACCCTTATTGCTCTCCACAACTACCTGAAAGGAGGTTGTAGTCAGGTGGGGGTTGGTCTCTTCTCCCAAGCAACCAGTGACAGAATGAGACTCACCACAGTTTCAATCTCAAGCTGCACCAGGGGAGGTTTGGGATAGATGTGAGGAAGAAATTCTTCACAGAAAGAGAGATATTGGAATGGGCTGCCCAGGGAGGTGGTCACCATCCCTGGAAGCATTTAAGAAAGGCCTGGATGAGGCACACCCCGTGTTTTGTAGCAGGTAGCAATGGTCAGTGTTCAAACATGCAGCACTTTCCCCAATGCTCAGAGCAGAGCCAGTGCTCACCCTTGGCCACGCTCCTTCTGGAGTCAATGAGCCAGTGCTCTGGGGGCCCCAAGGGAAACTGTCTCTTCTTCTAGCATTGCATGTTTATTTAAAGTACTTGATGCATCAAGGAGTCCACCTTAGTGGAACCAGCTATCTCAGAGGGACAACAGTGAAGATGGAAGTTTGGGTTTCATAGGATCATATATTCATCCTCTCCCTCTCTTCTTAGCACCAAGCATCTTCATAGGACCATAGGATGTTAGGGGTTGGAAGGGACCTTCAAAGATCATCAAGTCCAACCCCCCAGCCAGAGCAGGACCATAGAATCTAGCACAGGTCACACAAGAACACATCCAGATGGGTCTTGAAAGCCTCCAGAGGAGACTCCACAACCTCACTGGGCAACTTGTTCTAGTGCTCTGTGACCCTCACAGTGAAGAAGTTCCTCCTCATGTTGAGGTGGAACCTCCTGTGCTGTAGTTTATATCCATTGCCTCCTGTCCTATCACAGAGTGCAATGGAGAGGAACCTGTCCCCTCCTTCCTGACACTCAGCCCTCAGATATTTATAAACATTTATTAAATCCCCTCTCAGTCTTCTCTTCTCCAGACTAAAAAGCCCCAGGGTTCTCAGCCTCTCCTCATAGGGTACATGCTGCAGTCCTTTAATCATCCTTGTAGCCCTCCCTTGGGCTCTCTCCAGCAGATCTCTGTCCCTCTTGAACTGGGGAGCCTAGAACTGGATGCAGTATTCCAGGTGAGGTTTCACTAGGGCAGAGTAGAGGGGGAGGAGAACCTCCCTAGATCTGCTGGAAACAGCTTCACTGTGAGAGGCAAAGCCTAGACACTCACTCAGGACAGGGGAGAGAGAGAAACCTTTCTCCCAGGAGTTTGCTCAAGTTCTTGGCTCATGCAAAGAAGTTCTTAATAGGACAGAGAGTGTAAATCCACTCAGACTAGGAACTCCTCTTCTTTCAACCCAGATTCCCCTGTGAATCACTGTGAAGGAGCAAACACACAAGGCCAAATCCCTTCAGAGCCTCAGATAGGTGATGAAGCATCACCTTCCACCCAGGGTCCTTCTGACTCTCACTATCTGCGTGCACAAGGCAACGTCTGTCAGCCTCAAGGCAGATGTTTGTGTGCACAGCAGGGCAGGATGAAGCCTTAAACCCACTGCTAGTTACCGCTTTTACTGCCAGGAGCAACAGTCTCATCTGAGTATTGACTCCTGACAGAGGCTTCTTCCACCATCTTCTTCCCATCTGAATAACGGCAGCTGTCCCTCTTTAATCTCTTTTCAAGAGCTGCTGGGTGTGGGTTGTTGTTTTGGGGGCTGCTGGGGGTTTGGTTTGTTTTTCTTGGGTGTTTGTTTTTGTTTTCAGTACAAAAGAAACTGTTTCTGTGTATACATTCACGGCAACTGAGCTAGAGAGAGAGACATAAACTAATGGAAGGCCCATATGCTGAGAGAGTATCACATGTAATGGGAACTGCTGCATTTTTGTAACAGGGAACGGGACAGCTAGGCAGCAGCTGTGGGTTACTCAAGAAGCAGCTAATTTAGCAAGCTGAATTAAAGGATATTTCCCAGATCTCCCAAACAATGAATAGCAGTGTTGTTTAAGATTACCATTATGCCTTACATCCTCCTTTGACTGGAAGCAGGGGGAGGAAGCCTCTATCTGTGCTTCTGAGGCAGAAGTACATGATTAGTGCCTAGCTATCATAGGAAGCCCCAGGGGAACAAGGGGATCTGGACTTGAAGGAAGGAAATTGTGTAGGATAAACACCAAAAAAAAAAAGAAAAGAGCTTCAGGAAAGCAGTTGAGATGGGCATGGCTTGGTGAAAAAGAGGAAAGAGAAAGAAAAGGCAAGGCTGAAGGGATCTGAGTTCTAGCTAATATTAAATTTGCTCTCTTCTGAAGCAGCATTAGAAATTCAGCAGGCTTGTATTTCTATGCACTTAGGTTTGTCTTAAGGCAAGGCATAACTCATTTCAAACATACCAAGAGCAGAATGGTTTATAAGGCTTGGTTACCCTCAGATTTTACTTCCCCAGGGATTTTACTCTCCCTCCCCATGGAAAAAAAAAAAAAAGAAAAGAATAAAACACCAGGAAAGAAAGGAAAGAAAGCTGCTAACAACCTGGATGGCACAGATGCAGTCACAGCTCTGCTTCATTCATTACCAGATTCACTGAGGAGACAGGGCTGGTGTGATCTGTTCTCCGTGGGCAGCCGCTTTGCCAGCAGCCCTCTTACTCTGCAGCCGCTCCAGAGAGCCACAACCTCACTGCACCTGTGGCTGCCCTGGCCCCCGGCACAGCCCACCAGCCACAGCTGCCTGGATGGTCAGACAGACGATGGTCTCTTCTCCCAGGCAGCCAGTACCAGAACAAGAGGACACAGACTCAGGCTACACCAGTCAGTTTAGGTTGGATGTGAGGAAGAAGTTCTACACAGAGAGAGTGATTGCCCATTGGGATGGGCTGCCCGGGGAGCTGGTGGAGTCACCATCATTGGAGGTGTTCAGGAGGAGACTTGATGGGGTGCTTGGTGCCATGGGTTAGTTGATTAGGTGGTTGGATTGGTTGAGGAGTTGGACGTGATGCTCTTGAAGGTCTCTTCCAACCTGGTCTATTCTATTCTATTCTATTCTATTCTATTCTATTCTATTCTATTCTATTCTACTCTACTCTACTCTACTCTATTCTATTCTATTCTATTCTATTCTATTCTATTCTATTCTATTCTATTCTATTCTATTTTACTCTACTCTACTCTACTCTATTCTATTCTATTCTATTCTATTCTAAATTCCCACTGCAGCTGCAACCAGTTGCCTTGTATTGAAAAGGTAGATACAGCCTGGGTACCCACATCAGACCCTACAAAACCTCTAAACTCTAGTTCTTGTGGGTCAGGTCTCTGCGGTGACAGCACCAATGCTGCTGAAAGCAAACTGCTGCAGTGTGCAGCTACCCTTCTGCAGATGAGAAGCAGAGGTGGGAGGACAGGGACTGGCTAATCTGGAATCCACATTTTTTGCATGCAAGCAAAAGCAGCCCTCAGCAAATGAAGAGATTACCTGAGTGAATAGACTCTGCAAAGGATTTTCAGCTATAGTAACATAGTAGTAACTGAGAAGGAGACTGTTGCATTCTGCTGCCTTAAGACAGATTGCGTTTATTGGTTTTCCAGATCATCATGTTACAATTTCCTCTTGCTGCACTGCTGAGGTAACTGAAGGGCTCAGTCTCACTGTGAAAGAAGAAAGGCTTGGTTTCCACACGAATGGTTGGGTTTACACAAGTGAAGTATCAGGAAAATCATGGAATTGTTTTGATTAGGAAGGATCTTTATGACCATAGACTCCAGCCATTCTCTAGCTCTACCCAGGCTGGTGCTAGATCATGTCCTTCAGCACCACATCTCTGCCTCTTTAGGAGTGTGGATTCAAGTACCTCCCTGGGCAGCCTGTTCCAGTGGTTGAGAACCCTTTCAGTGAAGAGTTTTCTTCTAATATCCAACCTAAGCATCCCCTGGTGCAACTTAAGGTCATTTCAATTTGCACTATCACTTGTTACTAGGGAGATGAGATTGACCCCCACCTCTCTCCAGGCTCCATTCAGTTAGTTGCAGAGAGTAAGAGGGTTTCCTCTCAGTTTCCTCTTCTCCAGACTAAGCAACTGCAGTTTCCTCAGGTCCTCACAAGACCTGTTCCCCAAACTCTCTACCAGCTTTATTACCCTTTCTCTGGACTCATATCCACCTCTCCTGGTCAATCTCTTCTCTCTGCTCCACTGATGGAAATGAGGAGTAAATGCTTTAAGCTCTGAGCCTGTCTGTGCACTCCTAGAGGCAGAGCAGAGCAGAGGCTCATGCTTTACTGATGGAGTCACTCCCACAAGCCAGTCTTCAGAAATTTGTTATAGCAACAGGCTCAAGCCAAACCTTTTGCTTAGTTACACAGAGAAGGGATAGCTCCTGCTGTAGAAATGTTAAAAACACTGAGTGGCTTATGTAATGCAGCACTGGGCCTCCGAATGAGTTTATGGCAGAGAAGCACATCTGAAGTCAGCAAAAGGCTATCTCAGGCCAAGGACTTTGCTCTTTGCCATATAGGATCTACACGTGCATGTCTGGGGTGTAACCCTGCTCCCAAGAGCAAGATAACACAGCTAAAAGTTTTGTAACTACCTGAAATAAACACATTTTGAAATAGACTTTTTCCCCCCTCTTCTTCACTCTGTTTGATTCAGCCCTTTGCATTTGACAAACAGATCCCATTCTGCTGCTAGATCAGAATGCAGCTCCCACAGCAGCTCATTCCTTTGCACAAGGACAAAAGCCCAGCCCCTCAGCAAGAGGAGCCTGAATTTATTCAGGACTCCATAGGAAACAGCTGTTGCTTTCAACCCAGCCTCTCCTTTATCTCCTTTATTGTTTATTCATGTCTCAGCTAATACTAGCCACTGTGAGCAGGTCAGGACTGTGCACTCCAAAAAGCTCCTCAGGAGCTAATGGAACTCAGCCCAGTGCCAGCAGGATGGGGTTTACATTATTCAATTCCCAGGTGGTGACAGAGGTAAATTCCTGTCTTCGTTAGCTAATAGTGCAGACAAGAGCCAAGCCTTTGCCCCAGATTTTTTGCAGAGAGAGGCAAACATTCAGTGAGTTGCATGAAGGAGACCAAATGCAACAAGCCAAAACTGGAGCAAGCCTTTGGACACTTCTCCCCTTCTTCTCCGAGTTTGTTGACAATTCCTTTGTACTGAGACGGATGTTTACTCCCCCTCTCTTCTCTAACCATACAGTGAGCTCAAAACCCAGCAAATGTTTATCTGCAAAGAATGTGCCATGGGTGTCACGGCACGCAGAAGTGGTTCAGAGCCCAAAGAGACCAGAGGTATCTCCTGCAGAGGAGCAGGGAAAGGCACAGAGCGGTGACCCAACAGGTCTCTGCTGGAGATTTGCTGCCAGGCAGGGGGAAAGGCAGCACTGATGAGCCCAGTGTGAACAGGAAAACGGAAGGCAGGGCTCCCATGTCCTCCTCCTAAGTGCCTTCATTTGTCTCTGTTTCCCAGCCAAAACGTGGGTGTAATTGTTCAGGCATAGCATGAAGCTTTAAAGGGTCAGTGGATACGGCATAGCGGGAGGACAGCGTGATGTCAGCAAGAAGTGAGCTGTTTTCCTCAGCGGCGGAAGAAGTAGTGAGTGAGAAATCCAGGGATATCAGGACTGTGTTCCAGACTGGGAAGAGTTTTTGAGCTCTGCAGACTGGCAGAGGTCTGAGGGACAGCCCTAGGTCTGCCCTCGCAGAAAGCCTGGCTGATTTTCCTGAGCTGTGAACACATCGCTCACACCCTTTAAAGCGCTGCAAAGCTCCAAGTGGCATCCCCAGAAGGGAAGAGAAGCAAGGCGAGTTTTCCAGGGAGAATGGGGAGAGGAGAGGTGAATGCCTGCTCCTAGAGCAAGCCTCTCTTCATTTAAAAGCAGATGACAGTGTCACTTATTTCCACAGACAGCTATTTAATAGTTGACATTAAGGAAGCGTCGTGAATGGAGAAGCAGCAGACAGGGCATAAATTACCCAGCTCACTAAAGAATCTGGTTCCTGCTCTACTTTAGAAGGCAGGCCAGATGTCTGCAGATACAGTGGGCTGTGAGTCGGCATGGAGAAACCTTTTCAAGCCCAGCGAGCTCCAGTCACAATGCGCGCTCGGCTCGCCTGGCTGAGCAGGGATCTTCCTACGCTGCCAGTGGGATCCACGCGCAGCCCAAAATACGGCGGGAATGACTCAGTTCCTTGTGTGGGAGGCAAAGACAGAGCTGTGGGTGGCTTCAAAGTGTTAAGCAGCCTTTTAAATTCAGGCTGGGTTTCTCAGAGGAATAAGGAAACAAGAGAGATTCGCCTGGCCTGGGTTGAGTTCTGCGTCTGGGGTCAGCCTTGAGAAAATCGCTCCCTGATAGCGACGGCCGCTTCCCGGGCACGCAGGTCTGCTGCTCCCCGGCCAGCTCAGCTTCAGAGGTCTTTCTGAGGAGTTTGACAGCAACCCAGGCAGTCCCTCACCCACAGCAAAGAAGCAGCAGCTGGCCCTTCTCTCCTGACGCCTGCGGGCTGCCTCGAGGCGAGGCAGAGCCTCGCTAGCTCCAGGCCAGGTCTTTGCCCATCTCTGCTCCAGGCATCTCACCCCTTTTGCTCCAGTTGTCTGGGATAATAATGCTGCCGAGGCAGTCACCTTGGGTACACTCCCTGTGATGATGGAGAGCTCTCTCAAGCTTTCCAGCTCTGGACTGGCAGGGAGTTTCCTCTCCCCACAGTCTATCGTTTCCCCTCTGGCACCAAGAGCTTTGTGATGTGGTCCTACCCACAACCTGCCTGTGCATATGGGGGCAAGTGGATGCTGTGGGTTAAATTACCTGGCACATTGGAAATTCAGGCCCCATCCAGTCACCTCCTGCCAACTGTTTACCATTCAGCCCCATTCTCCTGGAGTCTGGTCAGTTCTAAAGAGGATTTATTGCTTTTACTGGATCAGGCTCACCCTTCCATTTAAGTGGATTAATGTGGTTAGCTCTAACTTAGCCTCACACAGCATTAGCCAAATCAACATAAAGTTCCCTACTACTGGCAATGTTGTTTTTTCCCCTGCCACAATGAATTTTTAATGGTCTTTATGTGCAAAAGCAGCTTTGCAAAATCTTGGGCTCCTGCTTTCCAACTTAGATGATCTGGCATGTGAAGAATGCAATGAATATTTAAACCTGTAGTTTGGTATAGCCTGCACAGAGCAGCTAGAAACCTAGCTGGCCTGTTGAGGACTGACCAGCCATCACGTAAAACAAATGCTGCCTCCAGTTCTGGCGTCCCCAGAAGGACACAGAGCTGCTGGAGTGAGTCCAGAGAAGGGCCACAAGGGTGATCCAAGGGATGGAGCAGCTCTGCTATGAGGATAGGCTGAGGGAGTTGGGGGTGTTCTGGCTGGAGAAGAGAAGGCTTCATGCAGGACCTCAGAGCTGCCTTCTAGTACCTGAAGGGATCCTGCAGGAAGGCTGCAGAGGGACTTTTCCTGAGGGTGTCTAGAGACAGGTCAAGGGGGAACGGTTTGAAGCTGAGGGAAAGCAGAGTTAGACTGGATATTAAGAAGTTCTTTGGTACAAGTGTGGTGAGACACTGAAATAGGTTACCCAGGGAGGCTGTGGATGCCCCCTCCCTGGAGGTGTTCAAGGCCAGCTTGGGTGAGGCCTTGGGCAACTAAAGCCGTTCTGTGATTCTGTGAAAAGCCCCTAGCCCAAAGGAACAGCATGGGGATCTTGTGAGATACATCAGTCTTCAGTGCTCAACCAAAATCATCCTAACCCCATCATTCTTCAGATTCTTTTAATTAAGCTCAGGATTCATATGGAGGAGCTGTAGGCGTGTGGAGCTGTGGGTTATTTGATAGATGACTTGGATCACTTTGCTGGTCGTATTTTATTCACGTGAGAGTAAGTGTTGAAGGCTGTTATTTACCACTAGGACCAGGGTCCCCATCCCAGTAGACAACATGCAGCCATGTGGTAACAATCTCTGCCTGCAAGATCTTACAATCCAACCCAGTTAGACAAAAAGATATGAAAGGAAGGGACCCCTTCCTTTGCCCCCCATGATGGTGTGGTAACAATCTCTGCCTGCAAGAGCTTACAATCAAACCAGATTAGACAAAAGGGTCTGAAAACAAGGGACCCCCTTTTATTTTTGCCCCCTTAGAATTGTCAGGGTTGGAAGGGACCTCAAGGATCATCCAGATCCAACCCTGCTGCCGTGGCTAGGGACACCTCAAATGGTCACATTAACTTTCCAGCTACAATAATTTAATCACAGATGGATGCACAGGGGAAAAAAGATGAAAACAGACTTCATAGGATCATAGAATCAACCAGGTTGGAAGAGACCTCCAAGATCATCAAGTCTAACTGATCACCCAACCCTATCTAATCAACCAGACCATGGCACTAAGTGCCTCATCCAGTCTCAAACACCTCCAGGGATGCTGAACCCACCACCTCCCTGGGCAGCACATTCCAATGGCCAATATCTCTTTCTGTGAAGAACATCTTGCTAAGATCAAGCCTAAGCTTCCCCCTACACAGCTTGAGACTGTGTCCTCTTGTTCTGGTGCTGGCTGCCTGGGAGAAGAGACCAACCCCCACCTGGCCACAACCTCCCTTCAGGTAGTTGTAGACTGCAGTAAGTTCTCCCCTGAACCTCCTCTTCCCCAGGTTAAATCTTCTTCAATCTGGCAGCAACAACAACACAAGCCCCCAGCCACCTACAGGCTTTCAAAGCTGCAGCCAACATTCTCAGCTGGGCGAACAAATTGTGAAGCAGAGCCTTTAGCAGCCAGCGCCAGAGTGAAAGCAAGCAGGCCATTACTTGAGATGTTTCTTTGCCCTGATGCGGTAAAACCTGTCACTTCCCTCCTGGCTATCACTTGTGTGCATTGAAACAAGGATTCCACAAGCCATGAAGACAATGGTGCTTGGTTTCCAGAGGATGTGTTTGAGCATGGCTGGCTGTTTATGAGAGAGGCATGGTGTGAAAGCAAAGCTGCTCTTGTGGGGTGGATGTTCAGTGTCCAGTAGGGCATGACTACCATCTGAGAGTTTATCCAAAGGAAGGGCATTCACAGCAAGGCTTTTCCTACATTGCTTTCCTGGTGTCTGCTCTGGAATGAGCTCATCCACACAATCCAAACCAATACATTCGCTGTCTTTTCACTACCCACTTCATAGCCTCAATCTGTTTTGTCTTTGACACATAGGATGCTTCAAAGAAACTGTGTAACAATAACATAATAACACATCAACAATAAGAAAGTGAAGGTTAAAGGATCCATAAAAGGGGATTAAAACCACTTGCCAAAAGAAGGATTTGCAGGAGGAGGCACTGACTTTTGCAAAATGGCTGCTCCAGGGCTGCAGCTCCTGAACATCATCACATTTGCAGGGCTATCTGTGCAACATTCCAGCTGGGAAAACCTCTCAAACTATCAATCCAGGACTGGAAAAATGGTGGAAGGCTTGTCCTGGAGTTTGGGAGAAATCAAATAACATTCCAAGGAAAAATTGTTAGGCTTAAGGAATAAACTCACACTGCTGTTAGGTTGAGTTGGGATTTTTTTTTATATATATACAATTTTTTTTGCTAAGAGGCACATAAACTCCTGTTTGAGGGATTAAATCAATGACAAATTGTCTGCTGTTGGGAAGAAATTTCCTCTGCTGGCAGATGATTCCAATACAGAGTTTCTTGTATTCTCTGCCTTTGAAGTATCTGGTACAGGCTGTGGTTAGAGACAGGATATCAGCCTGACAACCCCCAAAGACATTTTCTTGTAGCTCAAAGTTCAGATGGTCACAAGCAGCAGTTGTTCTGCTCAGAAGAAAGCATCACGCGTTTGCTGGTGAGTTCAAAAGCTCTCTGCTCGGCACCTGGATTTTGTGCTCTTCAGGCCACATCTTTACAACCACTTCCTTCAGGAACTGGCCATAAAATGTGCTCTGATGGTGACAGCTCTTAAAACATTATGTATGGGAGTGGGTTTGAAAACACAGTCCTTTCATGGGTGCTTCTTTG
This sequence comes from Dryobates pubescens, assembly GCF_014839835.1. Lineage (NCBI taxonomy): Eukaryota > Metazoa > Chordata > Aves > Piciformes > Picidae > Dryobates > Dryobates pubescens. The sequence goes on from NC_071650.1 coordinate 1,978,407, forward strand.
ATACAGTGCCCTTTTCCCGTGTGTGCAAGCACATAGGCACCCTTTCAGCCTTTTAATCCTGGACTGTAAATTCAGCCTAATATTGGCAAGAGCTGCTGCCAGCTGGAACCCCTGCATGCTGTCAAGAATGAGTGAAAGGTGGCTGAGGGAATGCCCCTGCCAATTTGTCACTTTCAATACGAGCAGCCAGGGAGCACTTGCAGCCCAGAGAGCCAAGCAGAGCCTGGGCTGCAGCAAGAGAAGTGTGGCCAGCAGGGCCAGGGAGGGGATTCTGCCCCTCTGCTCCACTCTGCTGAGACCCCACCTGGAGCTCTGTGTCCAGCTCTGGAGCCTCTGTTGTTACAGGAAGGATCTGGAGGTGCTGGAAGGGGTCCAGAGAAGGGCCACGGGGATGAGCAGAAGGATGGAGCTGCTCTGCTCTGGAGACAGACTGAGAGAGTTGGGGCTGTGCAGTCTGGAGAGGAGAAGGCTCCCAGGAGACCTTCTTGTGGCCTTCCAGTACCTGCAGGGGGCTCCAAGAAAGCTGGGGAGGGACTTTTGAGGGTGTCAGGGAGTGATAGGACTGGGGGGAATGGAGCAAAACTAGAAGTGGGGAGATTCAGATTGGATGTTAGGAAGAAGTTCTTGCCCCTGAGGGTGGTGAGAGCCTGGCACAGGTTGCCCAGGGAGGTGGTGGAAGCCTCCTGCCTGGAGGTTTTTCAGGCCAGGCTGGATGTGGCTGTGAGCAACCTGCTGTAGTGTGAGGTGTCCCTGCCCATGGCAGGGGGTTGGAGCTGGCTGATCCTTGAGGTCCCTTCCAACCCTGACAGTTCTGTGATTCTATGATTCTAGATGCATTATTGTTCTTTTCTTTTCTGAGCTGGTTTGTGGAGGTCCAAGCTGTGGATAGCCAACTGGGCATAGGGAAAAGGGTGATGAGCTAAGTGTTAAGGCTAAAACCAGTGCTCCTGGGGTCCTGCTCTCAGCAGGACGTTCTTCCTCCTCAGTCACCTACTTGCAACTTTGCAGGAGCAGGAAGTGGCCCTTTAAAGACAGAAGTAGGGAAGTGATTCATTGCATCAGATAATGAATTCCTTTGCATGGGCTTTTGCTGTCATTGTGCTTCGTGCACTCCTTAGGAGAACGGAGGAGGGAGAAGACTGTGGAGAGTTCACCTCAGGGAGCTGCCAGTGCAGGGGGGACTTGGAGTGCCAGATCTTGAGATACTGGCATCCAAATCCTGCAGATCCCAGGAGACAAATCCTGGCTTCACCTAAGTGTATGGGATTTTTGCCACTGACTTAAGTGGAGTCAGGATTTTCCCTCAAGGAAGTGGGGAACACAATCTTCTGGCACTGAATGGGCTGTTCCTCTCCAGTCTTCTCCTGCTTGCTGCTGGAAGGAGGCCATCTGTTCCGAGTCTGGGGAAGCAGAAATGCAGCACACAGTGTTGCAGCTCTGATGGGTGCTAGAGCTCTGAAATAAAACGTATGTGATCTTGCTTGCTGCCTCTCTGACACATTGCAGCCCTTTGCATCACTGCAAAGCCTCAGCCAGCAGCCTGCTCGGGAGCTGTGGCATGTCTGGCCACACCTGGAAGTCCAGCCCTGCAGCAGATGGGGGAAACCAGATGGAAACTGTGGTGCCAGCACTGCCAAGGCTGCCTTGCTCTGGCCAAATGGATTGCAGCAAGCCCCTCCATTTCAGGCAGAGGAATCAATGCCCAGTCTGTCCTGGTCACCAAAATGCCTGTGGTTTCCTTACTGGCCTCAGAGAAAGAGACCCACTGACCACTCAGCACATGACCCTCAAGTCACAGCAGAGCAGATGACTCCTCTGGGCAGAAGAGACCTCTCTGCTTCATCCTGCTGCTAATATTGCACTTTCTACTTTGGAAGCCTTCCCATTTCTGTGTCTGGCTCAGGCACTTAATGGGTGATGGGGTTTTCCCCCGAGATGAGGATGTTCAGTGAGGTCTGTTCACTCAGGGAGCAGAGAAATCCTGCAGAGATACCCAACACTTGGGGCTACTGCACAAAAAAGCTCATTCATTGCTGCCAAGCCACCAGGGTCAGCCACACAGCTGGAGTTTTATCTGCTTAGTTACTTCTTTCAAGGATAAAATCACTTGGGTTTGCAGCTCATGCTGGTAGTTTCAGATTGCTGCTCCAGCAGGATTCACAGGCATACATATGTGTATGTACATTTCCTGCTTGGCAGCCTGAGCTGCATTATTGGTCTTAACAGGAGCATTCTCAGAGGCACAAACCATCTGCCCTTCCTGGCAGGAGCACATGGAAACTGCTGGAGGTACCTCAGCTTGAACATCAGGCCCCATACATCACTGTAATGCTGGGAGCTTCAGTTTAGGTACCACTCAAAAAAAGCCAAAACAGATTCATTTCAGTTGGAAAAGACCTTTAAGATCATCAAGTCCAACCACTCTCTAGCTCTGCCAAGGCTGGGACTAAACCATGTCCCCCAGCACCACATCTCTGAGTCTTTGAAACACCTCCAGGGATGGGCACTCAACCACCTCCCTGGGGAGCCTGTTCCAGGGTTTGAGAACCCTTTCAGTGAAGAAGTTTCTTCTAATCTCCAACCTAAACCTCCCCTGGGGAAACTTGAGGCCATTTCTTCTCCTCTCATTATTTGTTACCAAGCCCCACCTGGCTCCAACCTGGGAGCTGTAGAGAGCATGGTCTCCCCTCAGCCTCCTTTTCTCCACACTAAACAACCCCAGTTGCCTCAGCTGCTCCTCACCAGCCCTGTTCTCCAGACCCCTTGTCCTTCTCTGGACCTGCTGCAGCACCTCAATGTCCTTCTTGGAGTGAGGGTCCTAAAATTAAACCCAGTATTCAAGGTAGGTGTGGCCTCACCAGTGCCAACTACAGAGGGACAATCACTCTCCTGCTCCTACTGGTCCTAATATTCATGATGCAGGCCAAAATCCCGTGGACTTTCTTGGCCAGCTGGGCACACTGATGGCTCATCTTCAGCTGGCTCTCAGCCAGCACCTCCAGGTCTTTCTCTGCTGAGCAGTTTCTAGCCACTCTGCCCCAGACCTGGAGCATTCATGGGGTTGTTGTGCCCCAAGTGCAGGATCCAGCGCTTGGCCTTGCTGGATCTGATGCCATTGGCCTCAGCCCATCAATCCACCCTGGCCAGGTCCCCTCTGTAGAGCCTTCCATCAATACATTTCATATCTGGGATGAATCATGTATCAGCACTCAGTCCTACCTTCTACTTTGTCTTTTTAGCTGCTCAGTTTTCTGAAACAAACTAATTTTGTTCAGATTGATGAACAAACCCAGCAGAGCCCTTCTGTAGGCTGTGCACACCCCAGTGCTCTCAGCTGGGGCACAATACATTTGGAAGTTCTCCTTTTTAACCTGGCTTTTATCACTGTTCTCAGGAAGCTGTAAAGAGTAAGCACTTTAAAAGTGAAATCACCTGAGTTTAGTAGTTCTGGAATGGGGCTTTTGAGGTTGGAAATGGCCCTCCAGGGCACAGGGACATGAATGCTTCAAATTTTACAAGTGCCTGAGCTTTTAGTTTCTGAATCAGGTCAGAGCTAAACACAAGCTGAATATTGGAAACCTCAGAAGACAGAACACATTTGGGACCACACCAGTCCTGGTTCCTCATCATCAGGGATCAGAGTGTTTGCACTGACGACTTCCTTATCCTCCTCCTGTCTTTTCTTTCTTTTTTTTTGTTCTTCCTTTTGGTAGGACTGAAGTGTCACACCAAGAGCTCAAACAGTGAATAAGCTAACACTGGCACAAGGCTGAAGGGGAGGGGGGAGTGTGCAGATCAGAGAAGTGCCCGAACGGCTTGGGAAGCCTGAGAGCAGTCCCTTAAAACAGCTGCTGGCCAGGTCTGCAGCTCCCTGGGACATAACCTTCTAAACACAGGGAAAGAAATGCCACTTCAGATTGCACTCTCTGTATCATTAACAACAATTAAGTCATAGAATCCACCAGGTTGGAAAAGACCTCACAGATCATCAAGTCCAACCTATTACCTAATACCTGACACCTCCTGACAACCAAACCATGGCTCCAAGGGCCACATCCAAGCCTTTTTTGAGCACCTCCAGGGATGGGGACTCCACCACCTCCCTGGGCAGCACATCCCAATGGCCAATTACTCTTTCTGGGAAGAACTTTCTCCTCACCTCCAGCCTAAACTTCTGTCCTCTTGTTGTGGTGCTGGTTGCCTGGCAGAAGAGACCAACCCCAAGTCTACAACCTCCTTTCAGGTAGTTTGCTCAGAAACCTTTTCCTTTACAGCCACCCAGAGAGCCCTGCTGCAAGCTTCTGTCTCACACCATGTCAGGCAGCAGGCTTGGAATCTAGCAGAAGCCAAACTCGAGTCTGTCAACTCTTCCTAAATGAGTTTGCAAGTGAGGAATGGGGGCCTGGGATGGCTGTGCACGAGTGCAGGGAAGCAGCTAAAAATATTTGTGGCTATCTAAGTACATCACCCCCAAAATACACACATTTTTTCCACCATTGAAATATCTTGTCTCTGGGTGGGAGCCAAACAGTTCTTTTTTTTTTTCTATTTATTTCCATCTATGCCACTGAGAGACTGAGGAATTTAATTGCCTGATTCAAAATGTGAAGAAAATACCAGAAGGCTGAACGTTCTGGAAATGGACAAGGTGCTAGGAGGATGTTAATTCAGCCTGTGCTGAAGAAAGGAGAGCGCTGCTGGCTGCTGGTGCTGCAAGTGAGCTCGCAAATGAGTTGTGAAAAGGGCTGCAGTTGCTCTGTGCAAGAAGCCAAGTTCTGCCTGTGATAAGCACTGGGAACACACACAAGGATGCCTCCTGTTCCCAGCCATCCTGACAGCTACTTCCAGTCTGCATTTCCAAGTGGAATTAGCAGAGAATGGAGACTTACACCTCCCCTGCTGATGGGGTTGGTTTGCTTTGCGCTCCCCGCAGCCAGGCCTCCTGTAGGAGCCCAAACCTCCCCATAATTAATCTTCAGACAGAGAGAGAGGAGAGAGAACCTTTGGAAGAAGATGGGGGTGGGCTTGTGCTCAGGGTGCTTGTGCCACAAATTCCTGATGTGATGTTATGCAAGTCATTCAGACTCTCTCGGACTTCCTCACTTTCACAACAGGGCGAAGTCACTTTTGCCTGTTTCAATTACAGCTCTCTGAGCAGAGTGAGCAAAGCTTTAATCACTCTCATAAAGAGGAGGCTGGCTGCAAAACATTCTGCCCCTGAAGGCAATGCTGGGCAGATGCAGTCACTCCTGAGAAATGCTTGACAATGTCATCACAGTGCCTTGCAGCAAAACAGAGATGTTGTAGCTGGAGGGTTCCACACACATGCCCTCCGTTCGCCCTGCAGCTCCCGACCTGATGCTGCTTGGTGGAAGTATTTGAAGGCTTTCTGAGTGAGCAGAGTCAAGAAAGTCCTCTCCTTGCCCTCTGTCTCTTCAGCTGCACAGGCTCCAAGGAGAAAACTTCACATAGGTGGGACTTCCATGGTGATAACCCATACACTGGGTCCAGGTCCTGGTGCCCCCAGCATAAGAGGGATATAAAGCTGCTGGAGTGGGCCCAGAAGAGCCCATGAAGAGGGCTGGAGAACCTCCCCTATGGGGACAGGCTGAGAGAGTTGGGGCTGTGCAGCCTGGAGAGGAGAGGGGGCTGGGGAAACCTTAGAGCAGCCTTTCAGAACCTGAAAGGGATCGCAGGAGAGGAGAGATTTTTACAAGGGCTTGGAGTGACAGGATGAGAAGGAATGGATTGGTGCTTGAGGAAGGCAGATTTAGACTGGAGTGAGGGTGGTGAGACCCTGGAACAGGTTGCCCAGGGAGGTCATGGACCTTTCCTGGTGCCTTCTGTCTTGGTGGTGGCATTTTCCATGGATCCAGGGTCCAAATGTACCATTGACTGGCTCAGTTTAGAGCTCTCTAGGCACAAGTAATCCCTTTGCTTCACAGAGGAAAGCAGGAGGACATGGCAGGATTGTTTAGCCTGGAGAAGAGGAGGCTCAGGGGTGACATCATTGCTCTCTACAACTACCTGAAAGGTGGTTGTAGCCAGGAAGGGGTTGGTCTCTTCTCTCTAGCAACCAGCACCAGAACAAGAGGACACAGTCTCAAGCTGTGCCAGGGGAGGTTTAGGCTCGAGGTGAGGAGAAAGTTCTTCACTGAGCGAGTCGTTCGGCATTGGGATGTGCTGCCCAGGGAGGTGGTGGAGTCACCGTCCCTGGAGGTGTTCAGGAGGGGACTGGATGTGGCACTTGGTGCCATGGTCTGGTCATGAGGTCTGTGGTGACAGCTTGGACTCGATGATCCTTGGGGTCTCTTCCAACCTTGGTGATACTGTGAAAATACATGGCTCAGTCAGGCCTTCTGTGGGACAAGCTGAACTCAAACGGCCAGGGACCAGTGCTGAAGTCTTCTTGCTACCTTTAGTCAAGAACTGTAAGCCATAGGCCCCTTTGCCCTCAGTTTAGCCATGGATTGATGCAACACCAATGCAGACCAAAGGATTTAGTGTGCAACGAGTCCTCCTGACCACATCTGACCCCACAGCACGCACGCTTCTCACGAAGCCTGCAAAACCTTTTCACACAAACAATTCTAACACTTCAATGGCCAATGCAAACAGAGATCTCTTTTTCTATGGCAGCATAATACTTCCAGAAGCAGATGAATGCAAGCATGAGCCAATAAAAAGCAAAGGTGGACTCAGGATCTCAGCAAAGCTGCAGTAAACGGAGTCATGGAGGTTAATGCATCAGCGTGTCCCCCCATGTGCTGGGTGGGTGGAGATGACACAAATAACTGCAAGCCTAGTTTGGCAGCTGTGCTCTTTGCCTCCCCCCTTACACACTGCTCAAGGTAGCTTTGTTGTTCAGCAGCAAACGAGCAGCACATAACAGAACAAAAACCCAACCAACCAAACCAAAGAGTAATGGCTTGGTTGTGCTACCACCTTGGTGGTGTTATCATTTAGCTGCAGAGAAATGACACAGCACATAGAATCACAGACTCATAGAATTGGAGGGGTTGGATGGGACCTCCAGAAGGCATCAAATCCAACCCCCCTGCAAGAGCAGGATCAGTCAGGGCAGGCCACACAGGAATATGCTTCATCCTACCCTCGGACTCGCACGTGTGAGCCAGGTCACAGCAACACAGCCTCCAGAGGAGACTCCACAACCTCTCTGGGCAGCCTGCTCCAGGCCTCCAGCACCCTCACAGCTGAACTTTCTGTGTTCCAGTTTGTGTCCATTGTCCCTTGTCCTATCACAGGGAATCACTGAAAAGAGCCTGGCCCCTTCTTTTTGACACCCACCCTTCAGGTATTTATAGACATTAGTAAGATCCCTTCTCAGTCTTCTCCAGGCTAAACAGCCCCAGGTCTCTCAGTCCCTCCTCAAAGACAGGAGCTCCAGTCACTTAATCATCCTCCATTAGACTCTCTGTATAATTTCCCTCTTCTTCTTGAACTGGGGAGCCCAGACCCAGACACACTACTCCAGGTGTGGTCTCAGCAGGGCAGAGTAGAGGGGGAGGAGAACCTCCCTCAACCTACTGGCCACACTCTTCTCATTGCACCCCAGGAGGCTTTCTTGGTCAAGAAGGCACATTGCTGCCCCATGGGTAACTTACAGTCCCCCAGGACTCCAAGGTCCTTCTCTGTGGAGCTGCCTTCCGCCATGATGTTGGCCAGGTTAGCTCCCATTAGCTATCAAAACAACACCAAAATCAGACCTACTCACCATTTTCCTTCTGGTTTTGTCAGTCCCTCAGGTGCAGCTTGCTGCCCATTTTCAGTGGGTTATTCCTCTTCCATCATTCCCATGAACCCTCTCTGAGCGGGGCTGGCAGTGCCCCAGGGCTGGGCGGCAGTGGCAGCCGGTGGAGCCTGCAAGCTCCCACCGGGGGCTCTCAAAATGGCAGCCACGTCTGCAGGCCCTGCTCTCCACTTTCCCCTTGTCTGCTGCTCCACCTTGGCTGAAACAGCACAAACCAAAAACGTCCCTGCAGCCCTACTTAGCCCAGCCCAAAGCAGCTCCCAAGGGATGGAGGCCTGGGGAGAAGAGAAGGGAGAGGAGGAGAGGAGTCTTTGCTGCTGTCATGGCCACCGGGGCCTGCTCCTGCCAAACCCACAAGAAACGCCTGAAAACCACCTCAGAAACCACTTGAAAAACACACCTGTCCCCTGGGGCTAGCAGCACTAGCCACAAAAAATCCCCCAAACCCAAAAAAACCCCAAACCCTAAAATAAAAGCACATTTTTCCTCTCAGAGGGCAGGTTAAAAAGGAGAACTTCCAAAGGCATTGTGCCACAACGGCCTACAGAAGGGCTCTGCTGGCTTTGCTCATCAGGCTGACCAAAATGGGTTTGCTTCAGAAAACTGAGCAGCTAAAGACAGAGTGGAAGGCAGGGCTCCATCCATGCCCCTCTTCTCCCCACTTCAAGAGGGACAGGGATCTGCTGGAGAGGGTCCAGCAGAAGGCTACGAGGGTGATTAGGGGACTGGAGCACTGCCTGAGGAGGAGCTGAGGCACCTGGGGCTCTTTTGTCTGAAACTTAGAGGGGATTTAATAAATGTTTATAAATATCTGAGGGCTGGGCGACAGGAGGGAGGGGACAGGCTCTGCTCACTTGTTCCCTGGGACAGGACAAGGAGCAATGGATGCAAGCTGCAGCACAGGAGCATCCACCTCAACACAAGGGGGAACTTCTTTGCTGTAAGGGTCACAGAGCACTGGAACAGGCTGCCCAGAGAGGCTGCAGAGCCTCCTTCCTCTGTGACCTGAGCTAGATTGTATGGTCCTTTGTATGATCCCTTTGGGTCCCTTCCAATCCCTGACATCCTGTGATCCTGTGAATGCTGATACACGATTCATCCCAGACATGAATGACAGAAGGCTCTACAGAGGGGACCTGGCCAGGGTGGATCGATGGGCTGAGGCCAACGGGATGAGATCCAACAAGGCCAAGGGCTGGATCCTGCACTTGGGGCACAACAACCCCATGAATGCTCCAGGCTTGGGGCAGAGTGGCTAGAAACTGTGCCTCAGAAACTTGAGGTCTTGGAGGAGCCAGCTGTGGCGATGGTCCCCTTCCCATGTTTCCCCCCTTCCCATGTTTCCCCCCTGCCTTCCAGGCAAGCTGAATGACGAAGCAAGCAGGGATCACTTTTGATATCATGTATTTGTATTTACATGGTACATTTGAAAGCAACAGCTACACTGATCATACATATTAGAAACAATAAAAAAAGAAGTTAAGAACTAAAATGTACATCATACACTTGTATAGATATTTTTGTTTTTGTCTTTTTTTTTTTTCTTCCTTTTTTTTTTCTTACACAGAGGTAAAAAGGCTTATAAAAATCAATACAACAGGGTTTTTAACTTTTAGTATATAGATACAATAATGATGAGGCTTCAGGCACTTTAATTTGTTAACGTGAGCAATAGCTTGGAAACGAAACGAAAGGAAACGAAACAAAACGAAACACACCCCCCAATAAACAACCAAAAATAAAGTAAAATAAAATAAAATAACATAAAATAAAATAAAATAAAGTAAAATAAAATAAAATAAAGTAAAATAAAATAAAATAAAATAACATAAAATAAAATAAAATAAAGTAAAATAAAATAAAATAAAGTAAAATAAAATAAAATAAAATAAAGTAAAATAACATAAAATAAAATAAAATAACATAAAGTAAAATAAAATAAAATAAAGTAAAATAAAATAAAATAAAATAAAATAAAATAAAATAAAATAAAATAAAATAAACCCCTTTTCACAAGAGAAAAGAAACCCAAACAAAAGAAAACTTGGTTAATGTTTTGTTACCACAGCTACAAAAATAAAATCTGAGTAATTTCTCTCAAGTGATCGATGCCGGTATTGCAAAGCTGACCAGGAGAAGGCTACACACTGTTCAGCAGCAGTGTGGAAATTAAGGAGAAATATTATTTACACACAAAAAAAACCCCAACCAACCAACCCCAAAACCCAAAGAGCCCCAAACCCAACCAACCAAGCCCCACACACATTTCTGTCCTTGTGCCCTTACACCACTGCCTTCACAAACCAAACGACAACACGCAGCGAAGACCTGCAAGTATTACCAAACCCCCCTCGTACAGGGATAGGGAGGAAGTGGGCTAAAAAATAAAAGGTAATTAAACAAAAAAAAAAAAAAGGGATTTTTTTTCCCCCTTTCTATATTTTTGTTTCATTTCAAGACATGCAGAAAGCACGTCTGCTTTACTTAAATAAATAGGGGCACTGCGAGACCGCACAAAAAGCTGTAAGATCTTTGTGTCGTTTTGTTTTGTTTTTTGGTAGTGTTGTGCTTTATAGAGAGAAGATCTTACAGATATTTGTTTAGACAAAAAAAAAAACCCACTCTTGAGAAACAGAAATAGAAAAGGAAAAAGGTTGTTCCATTAGTTATTTTTTTATATATATATATATATATATATTTCTTTTTGTTTTTGAGGCTGGCTTGCTGGTTACTAGACACCATCGAGAGATTTGTCAATTGTTAATTAGGCACAAAGTATTTGTCTTCCATTCAGCAAACCCAGACACGTCACCCAGAGCGGAACACTTCATCCCTCTTCCACTATCATTCATTTACTTGATTTTTGTTGTTTTTTTTTCCCCCACCCCACTCCCCCACCCCCTCCCAACTGAAAAAAACAAACAACCCCCCCAAGCAACTGCTAGGAATTCAACCTAAAGGAACTCTATAGTGTATAAGCACATCGCATACTTAATTAATGGTTAACTAAAAAGCCGTGATTAGCTCTCAGAGGAACCGTTGGGACATTCCACCAAGAAAGAATGGCAAGCGCTCCTTTGACATTTATTTGGCAAATTAATAACAACAACAACAACAACAAACGACGACAGCAACAATAATTAACCAAAACCCAAACCAAAACAAAACTTCCTCTCTTTTTTTAAGACTGATGTCAATGTGCAATAGAGGGAGGGAAAGGACATGCGCCCACTGGCAATTTACTGCAGAAAGAAATTATGGCAGGAACAGCAGTGCCAGCTTTGACAAGCCAATCCCTAGCTGCCTCAAAGGATTCAGATTGTACTATGCTAGTTAGAGCTCACTGCACTAATTTATTTTTTATTTTTATTTTTTAATAAAAATTATTTGGCTATTCCTTGTAATATATTAGAAAAATACTCTTTTTCCAAGCTAATTACAAGCCTTGTACACAAGACAACATGACGTCAAAAGAAAAAAAAACAAAGGAAAAAAAAAAAAGACAACCCTAAAACCACTAAACCCAACCAAAAAAAAACCCAAACCAACCAACCACCCAAACTAAAATCCCAATTGAAGTCATTTTTATCCTGCACCCTTATGCATCCACTTGGTAAATCTGGGTGGTGAACTGGGGAGGGGGAAACACAACAGGGAGATGCTTCAGTCCAGCTCCTGCAAAGACTCACGCAGAATCACACAATGGTAGGGGTTGGAAGGGACCTCCAGAGATCAGCAAGTCCAACCCCCTCTGGCCAAAGCAGGATCACCCAGGGCAGGCCACACAGGAATATGCTTGATCCTATGCTGAGGCTCACAGTAAGGCCAGTTGCACACGTGAGACGTCGAGACACGTGGAAGCATCGGGAGGGTTGGGACCACAGGTCAGGAAATGGAAGTGGTGGTTCACATCCTGGCTTTTTCGACTCTCAATACCTGTTCAGATCTCTACCGTGGACGCCTTATGTTCTCACGCTCATGTATGATACAGCAAACAAACAAACAAAGACAATTTGCCACCACTTAATGCAGCATTTCCCCAGAATTGCCATAATAGTGCTTTTGACATTGCATTGTTAGTTAATTCTTTGCATAACAACGATTTTCCCCATCTGGAACCTTAGTGTTTTATTCACAGATCATCACATGGCTGGCTAAAGAAGAAATTCCCTTTCTCCTGGGCAGAACTCTAAAGACACAGTTTGGTTTTTGTTTTTGTTTTTTTTTTTTCCCCCCCAATGTTACTTAAGGACAGGAAAAAAAAAGAAAGGAAAAAAAAAAAGAAGACAAAGAAAAAAGAACAGCCTAACATTTAAGTTTCCCTTTCAAGTAGTGGTCTGAAATGATTACGGGTAAGGAGGACTTCCCAGATTCTCAACCATTATGTGACTATGGTAACTGAGCCTTGCTCTCTGTTCACAGAGCTTGAGGAACAGGGAAATAATTTCAGGTGTCGGAAGGAAATGATGATGGACTCTAGAAGAGAAACTGCAGCTCTGATGGCTGTTTTGGCTTTGGAAAACAGAACGAGGACCCCAAAGAAAACCAGCGACAGCAATACTGTGTTGTGGCACAGGTTTGTCACTAGCACACCTTCCATACACACAGGGTAACTCGAGGGCAAGCTAACAAAATCTCTTCCAAGTGAGATTTCATCCACTACACCACCCCCTTCCTGGAAATGCCAAAGCTTGCAAACACGCTCGACGGTGTGGAGCGAAGCAGAGGCAAAGATGGACACAACCTGGAGATGCTCTACAAAACTCCACCACCATTTAGCTGGAAATAAAACCCCAAAACAAAAAATGAAAAGCAAAACAAACAAACAAACAAAAAAACCCCCCATGTACAAGACAGTCTGTTTCGATTACAGATTAATAATACAAAAGTCTATGCTGTAGGTTAGTTTAGTTAGAACACTTGATGAGCAAATCAATGCAGTGTGAGCCCCAGACGACTGGACGTAGGACTGGTGGTTCCCGGATGCTGTTGGGCACAGTGGCTGCATCAAAAACGAGTGACCTCAGTGCTCCAAAACCAACGTGTTCCTCCGACTACAGAAGAAACAGAACCCCTCCAACTCATCTGTAGTCATCCAGCAGCTTTGTGTTTTCCACCACAGCACCTGCACATGACCCCACAGTGGTAACAAGCCCGCAGCGGCAAGTAACAGCACATACATGGAGCAATGAAAGACAAGGTGATAAGGGCCATCCACCGGAGGCAAAACATTTCATCACTGGTGTCACACGAGCAAGGATCTGTGTAGTCTCCTTCTGGGTCGGACATACAGTGATAGAGCATAGTGTCTGCACACCACATACAGCTCACTCGATGGATGCAGGTCTTGACACGGTCTGGAGCGTCCTGGCACTGCCCCCGCTTGTTCTCCTCGTGGTTGAACATGTCCCTGCAGTACACGCACCGTGACCGCTCACCATCCTCCTTCCTCCTGGGCTTGAACTTGACAGGTTGAGTCTTTATCACAGCACCCTTGATGTCTTCACCCAGGTCAAAGTCCGAATTGTCTACGTAAGGGTAAGTGTACTCGTGCTTGGAGGCCTCGCTCTTGGCGAAGCGCACGTAGGAGTCCACGTCGTCGGGGTCGAAGCTCTTCCCTCGTGCCGGGGCGTGGCGGTAGTCCTCGTAGCCGGTCATCCAGATCTTCTCCCGAGGGTTGATGCGCACGATCTCCTCCTCGTCATCCGGGAAGTTGACGTGCCGGTAGGAGCGTGGGACTGACTGCGGGGGAAGGGGTGGAGAGGGAGGAAAGAGAAGTGAGCGAGCTCACAGAAGCAGCCAGGCTGGAAAAGACCTCAGAGACCATCAAGTCCAACCTACCGCCCAACAGCTTCTGACCAACTAACCCATGGCACTGAGTGCCTCCTCCAGGCTCTTTTTAAACACTTCCAGGGATGGTGACTCCGCCACCTCCCTGGGCACCACATTCCCATGGCCAACCTCTCTTTTGGGGAAGAATTTCTTCATATCATCCAGCCTAAACCTCCCCTGGCACAGCTTGAGACTGTGTCCTCTTGTTCTGGTGCTGGTTGCCTGGGAGAAGAAACCAGCCCCAACCTGTCTACAACCTCCTTTCAGGAAGCTGTAGAGAGCAATAAGGTCTTCCCTGAGCCTCCTCTTCTCCAGGTTAAATACCCCCAGCTCCCTCAGCCTCTCCTCATAGGGCTGTGCTCCAAATTCCTCCCCAGCTTTGTTGCCCTTCTCTGGACACCTTCCAGCATCTCAGTATCTGTCTTGAACTGAGGAGCCCAGAACTGGACACTGGACTCAAGGTGTGGCCTAACCAGTGCTGAGCACAGGGCAGAATGACCTCCCTGCTCCTGCTGGCCACACTATTCCTGATGCAGGCCAGGATTCCGTTAGCCCCAGGGCTCTCAGTCTTTCTCCACAGCAGAGATATTCAAGTCTCCCAGTCATGCTCATGGCTCTGTTAGACTCTCTCCAGCAGATCCCTGTATCTCTTGAACCAGGAAGCCCAAAACTGGACACAGAAAGGGAAGGGATGACTTCTAAGGATGTGGAGGGAAAAGCAAACACCAGCCTTAGCAATGGCAGACAGCCCTTCAGGTGGCAACACTAAGAAGAAACCTTACTTGTTCTAGATGGTAGTGGTCAGAGCTGTAATGGTCGTGAAGGTGTCCACGAGTGCAAATTCTTCGGTGTTCGCAGGACGCAGGAGAAGCCAAAGTCCGCACAGGCTGTTCCCTTTTCTGAGAGGAGTTTGAGGAGCTGTCTGTAGCATTCTGGAGGGGAAGGAAAAAACCCCTTCAGGCATTCAGATGTTTTGCCACTTGCCAGCTCGGTGCTCAGCTGCAACCCCAGCAGCGTGCGGCAGTGAGGCACCTCGAACGCTTTCACATGAGCTGCTTGAAAGAGGCAGATCTCTGTGCCAGGCCTTAAAAGCTGTTGCCACACACACAAGTTAAAAATAATATGCCATGGCCCACCCGTGATGCATTCACCAGCACCACTCAGCTTTGCTTGGCATGCTGGTGGTTATGCTGGGTGTTGAGGGATGAAGAGAGTTCACACTGGAAGCTCCCTCTGCAGAGCACAGGTAAACTCTGACAGAAGATGCCATTGTCCAAGCCCTGAAGGCAGACTCAGAGAGCATCATCTCTGTGCCCAAGCTGGGCCCTACTTGTTAGCCAAGCTACAAAAACACTGGAATCACAGACTCACAGAAACATTCTGGTTGGAAAAGACTCTCAGGATCACCAGGTCCACCTGAGAACCCTACTCTGCAAGGGTCACCCCTAAACCATAGCCCCAACCACCATATCCAAACCACCTTTAAACACATCCAGGGTTGGTGACTCCACCACCTCCCTGGGCAGCACACTCCAGTGCCTGACCACTCTTGCAGTGAGAATCTTTTTCCTAATGCCCAGACTAAACCTACCCAGTTGCAGCTTGAGGCCATTCCCTTTTGTTCTGTCACTAATTGCATGTGAGCAGAGACCAGCACCAGCCTCTCCACAACCTCCTTTCAGGTAGTTGTAGACAGCAATGAGGCCTCCCCTCAGCCTCCTCTTTATCACAGTAACCATCCCTAGCTCCTTCAGTTGCTCTTCATCAGATTTATTCTCCAGGCCCTTCCCCAGCTTTGTTGCCCTCCTCTGCACTGGCTCCAGTTCGTTAAGCTGCAGGTGTCCCATTAAGGCAGAAAGCTGTTCACATGTTCTCTGAACACCAAATGCCAGTTCATCAGAGGCTGCATGACCAATCAGCTCTCCTTCAAAATCCTTTTGTCACCCACCTTTGCATGCAAGGAGTGTCACCTGGGCTTTTATACATCCCTGGCTTGTAAGAAGCACTTCCCTTTGGTTAATTAATGACATCAGTACACAACAACAACCAGGTGAATGGAATACCACACAAAGCCAGGCAGCTGCCAATAGCTGTGGCTTCTCAGTTACAATCATGGTTTGGGTTGGAAGAGATCTTCAAAGCTGCTCCAGTCTAACCCCCCTGCAGTAAGCAGGGACATCCTCCACAGATCATGGTAGTGCTTTGAACTAAGAAACCCCACAAAATCCCAGGTTGGAAGGGACCTCGAGGACCATCTGGTCCAACCTTTCTAGGCAGAAGTCTACCTGAAATTAGATGGCCCAGCAAACTGAGTTTTAAACCTGCCCAAGGTAGGGGAACTCACTACTTCCTTTGGGAGATGATTCCAGTGTCTCATGGGGAACAGCTTTCTCCTGGAGTCCAATTGGAATCTCCCCAGGAGTAAGCTGGTTCACATACCATGGCTCACCTACCAAGCAAGGAGATGGTTTGTGCACCATGGGTCACCTACCACACAAGGAGATGGTTCATTATCACACCTCTGCCCCAGCCCAGTGGGGAGCACATGCTCCATCTCCCTCCACAAACAAGCTGTGCTGCAGCTATGATGAGTCCAAGGCAAAGGTTTCACTTCCCACAACAGCTAGCTAGAGATGTAACCTCAAGAGTGAAGAGAAGTTGTATGGGCAGAGGGAGCAGACAGGTTTTACCTGAAAAACCTTCTCTCCTTGTCAAGAATGCACTCTCTAAACATCACTGAGTCGTACCAGACACGTCCCTCGCTCCACGAACCCTCACTGTGCCTATTTGTTTCTTCTGAAAACAAAGCTTGGCAAGGCTCTGCCCAAAAGGTGAGCACACCTTCGAGCATTCACCACACAAAAAGAGATGTTGATCCTCTTGAGCCAGCAGGGCACTGAACTCCCAACTTGCTTTGTTGAAAGCAAACACACAGCTCTGTTTGCAGTGTGATGTAAAGCCAGGCTGGGTTACCTGAGAGGTCTGACAAGCAGGATGAGTGTTGAACGGCTGACCCACCCATGAGGAGCAGACTTTTAATGCAGTCTTTGCTTTGGCTGCTTGTGTCTTTTATTGGCAAAACCCCCAAACAAAACAAAGTACCTAGAAGCAGAACAACTTAAGACAGCTAACACCACCTCTAAAATGGAGCTGCATCAATACTCAGGCTCTTTGTGAAGTGGTTTCATTATTGAGTGGTTTGGGTTGCAAGGGACCTCCAAAGGTCAAGTGGTCCAACCCCCCTGCACTCAGCAGGAACATCCTTCACTAGATCAGGCTGTTCAGAGCTCTGTCCAGCCTAACCAGGAATACCTCCTCCAAGGGATGGGGCCTCAACTACCTCCCAGGGCAACCTCTTGCAGTGTTCCACCATCCTCATGGCGCAGAACCTGCTCCTAACGAGCAATCTAAATCTGCTCTTCTCCAGCATCAACCCACTCCACCTTGTCTTACCACTGCAAGCCTTTGGAAACAGTCCCTCTGCACCCTTCTTGCAGGCTGCCTTCAGGTACTGTGCCTGGAGCCTTCTCCAGGCTGAACAACCCCAGCTCCCTCAGCCTGCTCTCACAGGAGAGGAGTCTCTGATCATCACCAGCCCCACCTTCATAACTTTAGACGAAGACACTTCAGATCTGGAGTGTAAACTCCTCAAAACTAATCCCTGCACTTGTAACTTTAGGTACTACAATAGAGAATCACAGGATTGCTTTGGCTGGTAAAGACCTCCAAGGTCATCCAGTCCAACTGTCAACCTACAATCACCACAGCCATTAAACCATGTCCCAAAGTGCCATGGCCACAGGTTTCTTGAACACCCCCACGAACTCATCACCTCCCTGGGCAGCCTGTGCCAATCCCTGACCACTCTTGCAGCAAAGAACTTTTCCTAATCTCCAACCTAAACCTCCCCTGGCACAATTTCAGGCCATTTCCTCTCATTCTATCACCTGATACTAGGGAGAAGAGACTAACCCCCACCTCTTCCCATCCTCGTTTCAGGTAACTGTAGGAAGCCAGGAGGGCTCCCCTGAGCCTCTTTTTCTCCAGACACTCCCTTGCATTCTGAGAACAATTCAAAAGGCAAGGAGCAATTTCTACAAGCCAAGTACTTCCCAGTACCATTAACCTTCCCATCTCTTTGGAAATCCTGAGGGAAGTTAGGATTTGGTTCCAAGAGCACACGAGCACCCTTTTGCAGTGCTGGATGTGGTGCAGACCCAGAGGGTGGTTGAGCACTGGAACAGGTTGCCCAGAGAGGTGGTTGGGGCCCCATCCCTGGATATACTCAATGTGAGGCTCACTGGGGCTCTGGGCAACCTGATCTAGTTGAGGAAGACCCTGTTGACTGCAGGGGGGTTGGACTAGGTGACCTTAACAAGTGCCTTCCATCCCAGGTGATTCTATGATTCTATGTCAAGCTGCACTTCAAGCTTCTCAGAACAGAAAGGCACACACCTCACAGCCCAGGGAGCTTCAGCCTGCAGCATGCTCTCAAAGTTAAACTTTGACTGGCATAAATTAACAAGGAGGCAGGGCCTCAACACAGGGCTGTGTCAACCAGCAGGACACTTCACCTTCACTGCAACTGTGGCTGAACCTTGCTGGGACAAGCTTCTTGTGGGTACGCTCCACAAGCATTGTGGGTGCTCATGGGGAAATGCACAAGCCCTATGAGGAGAAGCTGAGGGAGCTGGGGCTGTTTAGCCTGGAGGAAAGGAGGCTCAGGGGAGACCTTATTGCTCTCTACAACAACCTGAAAGGAGGTTGTAGCCAGGTGGGGGTTGGTCTCATCTCCCAGGCAACCAGCACCAAGACAAGAGGACACAGTCTCAGGCTGTGCCAGGGGAAGTTTAAGCTGGAGGTGAGGAGAAAGTTCTTCCCAGAAAGAGTCATTGACCACTGGGATGTACTGCCCAGGGAGGTGGTGGAGTCCCCATCCCTGGAGGTGTTCCAAAAAGGCTTGGATATGGCACTTGGAGCCACGGTTTAGCTGTCAGGAGGTGTTAGGTATTAGGTAATAGGTTGGACTTGATGATCTGTGAGGTCTTTTCCAACCTGTTTGATTCTATGACCCAAGTGGAGGCGGCTACAATTGCTAGCCAGCAACCCCTTCAGCCTCCTGGATGAACAGAAGAATGCCAGGCTGGATAGAACTGCAGGATTATCTCAGCAGGGCAGCTGGGAGCTAGAACCACCCCTGCCAGCAGCGTGCTGTTTACTGCCTCTTGTAGGAGGCAGCACTACAGTGACAGGCAACTGGAAAAGAGGCTGCAGTGATTTTTATCTTGCCCAATTCTTATCTGCCCTTGCTTTCCTCCACACCTTATCCTCCTTCAGACCTGGCTGGGCCACCAGGCCTCTCCTCCCTGAGTGTTGACATGGCTACAAAACCTGTTTGCAGCAGACTGTGGAGGCTGCGGCGCTGGCCTCCGCTTTCACCTTATCAAAAATCGCTGCATTTCCACCTTCAGTGTCCTCAGCTGAGAGGGGCACCTTGCCAATACAAACACCACCCCTGAGCACCCAGGAAGGGACAAAGCAAGCTCTCCAAACTAGGGCTCTGCTCACTCATCCATAAAGAAGTTCACACTGCCTCCTGCTTGGTGACACTAAAGGCAGCTGGGTGACAAACAGTGTCTGCAGGGCTACCTTGCTGAATATTGAGGTGCTGGAGTGGATCCAGAGAAGGGCAAGAGAGCTGGTGAAGGGTCTGCAGAACAGGGCTGGGGAGGAGTGGGGTTATTTAGCCTAGCCTATCTGCAGATTTGGTTCTGCCTCTACCCTGTGTCAGCCAGGGTATTTCATAGGATCACAGAATTGTTTCACCTGGAAAACACCTCCAAGGTCATCAACCCAACCCCACCACAGACATGAAACCACAGCCCAAAGTGCCAGGGCCACACATTTCTTGAATACCTCCAGGGATGGGGACTCCATCACCTCCAGTTCCAGTGCCTGACCACTCTTGCACAAAAGCAATTTTTCATCATCTCCAACCTTAATCTCCCCTGACAGCATGCCAGGCCATTTCCTCTTGAGCTATCACTGACAACAGGGAGAAGAGACCAACCCCCACCTCACTGCAACCTCCTTTCAGGGAGCTGTAGAGGGCAATGAGGTCTCCTCTCAGCCTCCTCCAGGTTAAACAACCCTCAGCTGCTCCTCATTTCCACTATGGCAAGCTCACAGAGCCATGGTCAGGACAAAGGATGCTTTCTCAACAATAGCCATCTAAAGAGCCTGGGTCTCTCCATCCTGGGAAAGAGACCAGAGAATCACAGAATGTTAGGGAAAGGACCAACCCTCCCTGGGGTAGGTGAGGGAAGGGACCATGAAGATGAGAAGAGAAGGAAGTCATAGAATCATAGAATTGTTTCTGTTTGAAAAGACCTCTTAGATCAAGTCCAACCTTCAACTCAGCACCACCATAGCCACTACAACATGTCCACACATTTCTTGAACACCTCTACTGAATCATGAGGCTCACAGGAGCATTAGTTGGAAAAGATTATTCTGGTATCCTTCAGAAGAGAGATATTGAGGCATTCACTGAAGAGACTCAGGTGAAGCTCCAACAGAAGGAACCCACAGTTAAAATGTGGTTTGAGAAGCCACAGAGAGACTCTCAGAATAAAAGAAGAATGTGACTGAGGATCAAAGGCACTGTGAGGCTCAGGCCTTCAGAAGCCTACTGCTCTCTCAGCACCACTCCACTGAGCCTGCACCTGGTGACTGGTGGAACCCAGGCATGCTCTCAAGGAAAAGCCACTCTCACTTTCTACAAAGTGCCACCATAAGTGAATGATGACAAGACTCTGTCAGAAACAGGGACCAAGTTCTGTCTCCCCACAACAGGACTGGGTCTTGCTTGGGATTTTCTACCACCAGCATCACCGTGAAGATTTGAGGGCTGATAGCAGAGGGGAAGACAGGAGAGGTTTGCTGCAAGTCACCCCACAACAACACACTTTGTCTACAGGAATATGTGTAGAGAGGACACGGCCTTGAGAGACAGGCCGCTTCACCAAGGGAAAAACAACTCACAAGCTACTGAGCTGCTGCTCTGGCACTGTCTTCACAACATCACAGAATGCATTTAGTTGGAAGACACCTCCATGGTCATGCAGTCCAACCTTCCACCCAGCACTGCAGGGTCAACACTAAACCACATCCCTAAGCACCAGCTCAACAGGCTGCTTAAGTACCCCCAGGGATGGTGACTCCAGCACTGCCCTGGGCAGACCATTCCAGTGTCTGAGAACCCTTCCAGTGAAGAAATATTTCCTAATATCCTCCAAGGCCTGTTGAAACCAATCCAGCTCCAGTTATTTGGTTTTGGGGGGAAGCAATGGAAAACATGCTCAGATGCCACAGGAGAGAAATGAACCCAAAACAAAGTTGTTGGAACAGGGAGGCTGGTAAAAAACTTCGTTTCAACATGCCCTCACTTCGGGAAGTGTGTGCTGCAGGTACTGGAGCCTTGAGATTGCTGTGATGGTTGTGCAGTCTTGTGGTTTCACTGCTCAGATAACAGAATCATTAATCATGACCACAACAGCAGCTTTGCAAAAGCTGTGCAACACATTTCCTTTTGCAAGTGAGCAAGCACACCTTTGAGATAAGCCAGCAATGTGCCCTTGTCGCCAAGAAGGCCAATGGCATCCTGGGGTGGATTAGAAGGGGAGTGGTTAGCAGGTTGAGAAAGGTTCTCCTCCCTCTCTCCTCTGCCCTTGTGAGGCCACATCTGGAATACTGTGTCCAGTTCTGGGCCTTTCAGTTCAAGAAGGACCTCAGAGAACTGCTTGAGAGAGTCCAGCACAGAGCCACGAAGCTGCTGAAGGCAGTGGAACATCTCCTTGTGAGGCCAGGCTGAGGGAGCTCTGGGGCTCTTCAGCTTGGGGCAGAGGAGCCTGAGGGTGACCTCATTGCTGTTGATAAAGATGTACAGGCCAGTGTGGGGAGGATGGAGCCAGGCTCTGCTCAGGGATGTCCAGTGACAGGACAGGGGGCAGTGGGGACAAGCTGGAGCAGAGGAGGTGCCATGGGAACTCAGGGAAAAGCTTTTTCCCTGCCAGGGTGACAAAGGGCTAACGAGCACCGACTTGAACACAGTAAATTCCATCTAAACAGGACGAGGAACTTCCTTTCTTTGAGGCTGCTGGAGCCCTGGAGCGGGCTGCCCAAAGAGGTTGTGGAGTCTCCTTCTCTGGTGACATTCAAAACCCACCTGGCTGTGTTCCTGTGTGACCTGCCCTGGCAGGGAAGTGGGACTGGATGATTTGTGGAGGTCCCCTCCAGCCCCTAACGTGCTGTGATTCCGTGATAGGGCTGCTTTGAGAAACAACACCAGGCTTCTACATGCAAATGACTGCGCTCTCTTAATTAAAACCAACAACAACCAAACAGCAAAAAACCCACAACCCCCTCCACAAACTAACAAAAAAGCAGTGTCCCTGTTTCTCCCTCAGACTTTCTGAAGTGACTCATTAAATTAAGAAGCTGAAGTCGTTAGCAAAGAAGATTATGTTAATCATTTACTGCAGTTTACTTCTCCTGGAGATGGATTTGTTACACAAGAATGGCTGGCTAATCAGGTGCCTAGCTAATATTCTGAGATAAGCATCTATCAGAAACAAATGTTGAGGGGAAAAAAGGAAAAGCCTTCTCCTGCTCCTGAGCTGGACTGATCATCTTGAGGGTGCTGGGGGATGAGAAGCTCAAGAGGAGCCAGCAGTATTGCACATGCAGCCCAGAGAGCCAAGCAGAGCCTGGGCTGCAGCAAGAGAAGTGTGGCCAGCAGGGCCAGGGAGGGGATTCTGCCCCTCTGCTCCACTCTGCTGAGACCCCACCTGGAGCTCTGTGTCCAGCTCTGGAGTCTCTCTTACAGGAAGGATCTGGAGGTGCTGGAAGGTGTCCAGAGAAGAGCCATGAGGATAAGAAGAGGGCTGGAACTCCTTTTCTATGAGGACAGACTGAAGGAGTTGGGGCTGTTCAGTTTGGAGAAGAGAAGGCTCTGAGGAGACCTTCTTGTGGCCTTCCAGTATCTGAAGGGGGCTCCAAGAAAGCTGGGGAGGGACTTTTGAGGGTGTCAGGGAGTGATAGGATTGGGGGGAATGGAGCAAAAGTAGAAGTGGGGAGATTCAGATTAGATATTAGGAAGAAGTTCTTCCCCCTGAGGGTGGTGAGACACTGGCAGAGGTTGCCCAGGGAGGTGGTAGAATCCCCTGTGATTCTATGATTCTTGCCTCTAATGGCTTTACAGAATAGCTTCAACCCACACGAAACAACATCTGAGGGTGACTAGGAAAAAGCAGATTCAGCTCAAGATCATAGAGACACAGAATTGTTAGGGTTGGAAGGGACCTCAAGGATCAGCCAGTTCCAACCCCCCTGCCATGGGCAGGGACACCTCACACTACAGCAGGTTGCTCACATCCAGCCTGGCCTGAAAAACCTCCAGGGATGAGGCTTCCACCACCTCCCTGGGTGACCTGTGCCAGTGTCTCACCACCCGACACGAAGCAATGCAGCTTGTCAGAAATGGTTTGCCAGAGGAAAACTGCAGAGCTCTGCCCCTTGTAACTTGCAGTACTGCTCTCAGTGAGCTAAAGCATTCACAGATTGGCTGTCAAAAATAACAGTGGGTCAAGGCAAGAGGTGGTTGGTTGGTTGGTTTTCTCCCCTGCAGGATTTTAATGGTTACAAGAGGTGGTGAGGACATGGGGAAGCAGAAGGATCATGATGCTGAGCAGTTTTGCAAATAGTGGTCCCAAAGGAATGAGGAAGCCCTGCCAGGCATAGGATCATAGAGTGCTGTGGGCTGCAAGGGACCCTAAAGATCATCTAGCTTCAATCACCCCACCATGGCAGAGAGGGACATCTTCCATTAGCCCAGGTTGCTCAAGGCCCTGTCCAGCCTGGCCTTGAACACCTCCAGGGAGGGGGCACCCACAATTCTCTGGGCAATCTGTTCCAGGCTCTCCCTACCCTCACTGAAAAGAATTTCTTCCCAGTCTCCAGTCTAAATCTCTTCTCTTCCAGCTTCAGTCCATTCTCTCTTGTCCTCAAACCCACAACACACTACAAGCCCTTGTAAAAAGTGCCTCTCCAGCCTGGCCTTTGCAAAGCAGAAGCCCTCTGCAAACCATCCTGCTCTCTGTTGCCACACTCAGCTTTACTCAGCTCCCACTGCTGTGCAAGCCTGCTCAGTGCTGCACCCACATCAGAAAGGGACTGTAGACATGCAGTGTGGAAATGCAAAACTTGGTGGAGGCTCAAGGTCTCTTCATCACCAAGGCAGCCTTCTGCAGCAGCTTTGGATCACATGTTCCTATGTGATCTGCTTTAGGTGATCCTGCTCTGGCAGGGGAGTTGGACTTGATCTTCAGCTGTGAGGATGACTGTGGGAGTTAAACATCTCTCCTGTGAAGAGAGACTGAGAGACCTGGAGCTCTGGAGAGGAGAAGGCTGAGAGGGAATCTGATCAATGTCTACAAATATCTGAGGGGTGGGTGTCAAGATGAAGGGGCCAGGTTCCTCTTGGTGGTGCTCAGTGGTAGGACAAGGCACAACAGGTCCAAGCTGGAACCCAGGAGGTTCCATCTCAGCATGAGGAGAAACTTCTTTGGTGTGAGGCTTCTGGAGGCCTGGAGCAGGCTGCCCAGAGAAGTTGTGGAGTCTCCTTCTCTGGAGCCTTTCCAAACCCTGCCTGGACATGTTCCTGTGTGCACTGCCTTGGGTGCTCCTGCTCTGGCAGGGGGGCTGGGCTGGATGATCTCTGGAGGTCCCTTCCAATGCCTAACGTTCTGTGATTCTGTGAACAGCAAAACCTCCTCGCAGCAGCTCCTGCGTTAATTTTGCCAAGCCTGGACATGTTACAGAGGAGCCCACTGCCACCTGGAAAGACAGGACAGGACAAGAAACCCACCACCCCCAGGACAAGAAACCCACCTCCCTCACCAATTCATGGCTTGGGGATGAGCCTGGAAAAATAACAGGCAGCAAACTGCAGCCTCCCCACCGCCCACAGCCTGCCCACCTTCGGCTCGGGCCTGCGCCACTAGCTCCCAGCAGGCAGCTGGAGCCCTCTGCTTGCGTGCTCTGCCCAGGTGTGCTCCCATGGGAGGCCCAGCACAAGCCAGCTCCTCTTTGCTTGGCCCTTTTCACTCACTGAAATCAGGGAAAACACAGCTGTGCTATCACCATGGAAAGGAAGCACGATAAAGCTGGTGCAAAGCTCCAGTGAGTGAGCAGCGCTCAGCACAGCACCCATCTGAGGTTTATCTGCAGAGCCTCTGCTGCTTATGAACGTCACAAAAAAGAAGTCTGAGAGTTATTTTGGATGCATGGCAAAAAAACTTCCACCTTTCAAAGAAATTAAGATAAAACACAGTCTCTCAGAACTCCCTCAGTTTAACCTTGCCAAAACTAGGCCCTCCTTTCCCCTCCAGCTTTTTTTTGTTTGCTTGCTTTTAAAGCCTACAGGGAGACAGCACTTCTGATTTCATAGAGGGAGACAGCAAACATAGACTCATAGAATGGGTTGGGTTGGAAGGGACCTTAAAGATCATCTAGTTCCAAGCCCCCGCCCTGCCATGGGCAGGGACACCTTCCCCTAGACCAGGTTGCTCAAAGCCTCATCCAGCCTGGCCTTGAACACTCCCAGGGAGGGGTTAGCCACAATCACTCTGTGCAACCTATTCCAGCGTCTCCTCACTCTCGTGATGACCAATTTCTTCCCTCCCAGATGTCCCTCACCTTGTCCTCAGTGTCCTGTTGGGCTAGAGCACTGTTTCAATGGAAGGAAAAGTCTTTTCATCAGGTACTTGCAAGGCAAACCCAGAATGTTTTAAGGGGAAAGCCCCCAAACCACAAGCCCCAGTTACTGGGGTGGCTCCCCAGTGGGATGCACTCTGCCTACCCATGAGGTGCTCATGTCCTCATCAATGAGCA
This sequence comes from Dryobates pubescens, assembly GCF_014839835.1. NCBI lineage: Eukaryota > Metazoa > Chordata > Aves > Piciformes > Picidae > Dryobates > Dryobates pubescens. The sequence goes on from NC_071650.1 coordinate 2,003,962, forward strand.
GGGACACCTCCAGCTCCATCAGGCTGCCAAGGGCCACGTTGAATCTATCTTGAATGTGTCCAGGGATGGGACCTCAACCAAAGCCCTAGGCAACCTGTTCCAGTATCTCACCACTCTCCTTGTGTAGAACTTCTTCCTGATGTCCAACCTAAATCTGCCCTGCTCCAGTTTCAAACCACTGCTTCCAGTCCCATCACTCCAAGCTCATCTAAGCAGTCCCTCCACAGCCTTCCTGTAGGCCCCTGTCAGACATGGAAATGCAGTGCATGGAGGTTGGACAACAGGACCTTTGAGGGTCCCTTCCAACACAATGCAATTTGTGAATCTGGAGAGCCTGTCCTTCTTCCTTCCCTTACCTCCTCCTTGCTGTGGCCTGATTGGATCTCTCCATGCTGAGAAGAGCTACATGGCTTTGGTGGGACCTTATTACCTAAATGTGGGAATGGTTTGAACCAACCAAGTGCTTAGAATCATGGGGAGCAGAGGCATGCTTTGCCTTTTTTGCACGAAGGGCTCTGTTAATCTGTTTATGCAGTGGAAATGACACCTCAGAGCAGGCTACAGCATTGTTGGGATGATCAGCTGCCCAGTATTTGTGTTTGCACAGCTCTCAGCAGATTAGCAGAGCCTCCCTCCTCTAACAAGTAACACTAGCCACGTTACCACAGCTGCCCTCTGCTAAGGCCACGAGAGACAGCCACTGAGGGCCATATTATTGTGGTGGGGTGATGGAACCTGTTAACTCCCTCCCATCAGTCCCAACACCTGCTCTGTGTGCATGCTTGGGTGGAGAAACCACAGGAATCCAGCCCCAAATCATTTTGGTACCAATTCCCTGACCTCAGTTGACCACTCATAGAGGGTTGTGCCCTGATGGCACAGGAAGGTCTCCAGGCAAAGAAGGGGGTAGAGACAGGGGGATCTGGAGAGAGAGATGGGTGCTAGGCTCCTCCTGTAAATCCCTTCATCTTTGACCCTCTCACCAAGATTGCTGCAACAAATTTGGACATCAGGAGGATGTATGTCACAATGAGAGTGGGAAAATGCTGGCACAGGCCTTGTCCTTGGAGACATGGAAGATCAGACTTGAAGTGACCCTGGGCAGCCTAATCTAGTGGGAGGTGTCCCTGCTGAGTACAGGGGGTTGGACAAGATGGCCTTTGAGGGTCCCTTCCAACCCCATGCAATCTATGAATCTGGAGATACTCAATGTGAGGCCTGACAGGGATCACAGCAACCTGATTTAGTTGAGGATGTCCCTGGTGACTGCAGAGGGGGTTGGCCTGGATGAGCTTTGGAGGTCCCTTCCAACCCAGCCCGTTCTGTGATCCATCTGAGGCAGTGAAAGCACTAGCTCCCAATTTTAAGTGGTCAGCAGGGAACTCAGCACCTGTAATGCCACTGAGAAACTTGCCTTTTGAAAAAAAGCTTTTCTTTTCCAGGTAGGGATGCTATGGAATACAGGAGCAAAGCTGAGGGTAGGAGTGTTAAAACACTGGCTGTGCACAGCGGGTGGCGAGAGCCTGCACTGCTGCTGAGGGCAGCCATGAACAGAAGGCCTCACCAATGAATCTCAGCTCTGTGACATGAGAATGTCCAAGGGAGGAGTGAAAAAGAAAATCACAGAACATTAGAGGTTGGAAGGGACCTCCAGAGATCAAGTCCAATCCCTTTGCCAGAGCAGGATCACCTAGGGTAGTCCACACAGGAATGCATTCAGATTGGTTTTGAAAGTCTCCAGAGAAGGAGACTCCACAACCCCTCAGGGCAGCCGCTGTAAAGAAGTTTCTCCTCATGTTGAGGTGAAACCTTCTATGTTCAAGTTTGCATCCATTGATCCTTGTCTTATTACTGTGCACCACCAAAAGAGCATGGCCCCCTCCACTAGATATTGATAGATCCCCTCTCAGTCTTCTCTTCTCCAGACTAAAGAGCCCCAGGGCTCTCAGTCTCTCTTCACAGGGGAGATGCTCAAGCATCCCTGTGGCTCTCCATTGGACCACTGGACTCTCTCCAGCAGGTCCCTGTCTCTCTCACCTTGGGGAGCCCAAAATCTGACACAGTATTCCAGGAGTGCTCTCACTAGGGTAGAGTGGGATCAGAACCTTCTGAGCCCTGCTGGCCCCACTCTCCTTGCCGCCCCCCGGAATGCCCCTGGCTCCCTTGGCTGCAAGGGCACGTTGCTGTCCCATGGAGAACTTGCTGCCCACCAGCACCCCAAGGTTGTTCTCCACAGAGCTGCTTCCCAGCAGGGAAGATCTTCTTTATAAAATGCTAATAAAGATCAGATTACCTAAACTGAAAGAATCAGTGCACCTAATCCATGTCTTTGCTATGCACAAATCCAGCCCTAAGGGCTCCAAGTTTAGCAGCACACTCCTCCTGTGTAACACACCAGGTTACAAATGGAGGGGGGGAAAAAACCCAGTTAAATGCAAACTTCCCATAGCAGGCTGACAGGATATTTTAAGAAGGCAGTTAGGGGTCATTTATTCACACAGTTATGAGCATCCACATTATTTTAGCTGGAATTCATCACCAAAATAGCATCCAACAGCTGATGCAAAACTTTTAAAATACCCTCTTCACAGGCACTGCAAAATGCATCAGGCTCTGCTTCAAATCACTGTGGTACTTAGTCACTTCTGCCCTTCCTTCTCGTTCTCCTTCCTTCTCCTCCTTCCTAGCGTCCAGTTCTGGAGCCCCTATTACAGGAAAGATCTGGAGGTACTGGAGTGTGTCCAGAGAAGGGCCACGAGGATGAGCAGAGGGCTGGAGAACCTCTCCTATGAGGACAGACTGAGGGAGTTGGGGCTGTTCAGCCTGGAGGAGAGAAGGCTCTGAGGAGACCTAATTGTGGCCTTCCAGTATCCTAAGGGGGCCTACAAGAAAGCTGGGGAAGGGACTTTTTAGGGTGTCAGGGAATGATAGGGCTGGGGGAATGGAAAAAAACCTAGAAGTGGGGAGAGTCAGACTGGATGTCAGGAAGAAGTTCTTCCCCATGAGGGTGGTGAGAGACTGGCACAGGTTGTCTCATCCCTGGAGGTTTTTCAGGCCAGGCTGGCTGTGGCTGTGTGCAACCTGCTGTAGTGTGAGGGGTCCCTGCCCATGGCACGGAACTGGATGCTCCTTGGGGTCCCTTCCAACCCTAACAGTTCCACGATTCTATGATTCTGCAGACAGATCAACTGCTTTGTATAATCACTTCTGATTTACTTTGCATGAAATATTTGTGAGGCAAGGGGTGGGCAGGCCCTTGGCAAAACACATTAGGCAGGTGAGGGGAGGAAGCAGGACTGTTTAGATGCAGTTGTTGGCGATGAATTTCTGCACCGGGCAGAGGTTCCATTCTGAGCGCCCTGAGAACGCTCTCTGTGTTCTGCTGCCTGTCCTCAGGTACTGGGGACAGAGGGAACACCATCCTGCAGCATTTTCTCAGTCAGGAGAGTGTTGGGAGTTTTCTTTGAAGGAGTGAAAGGTTGAGCCTGTCACTTTAAAGGAAAAATCCTTCTTGAAGCCTCCTGTGCCAGCACATTTCCTTGTTCAGCATTACCAAACTCACTGCCCATTACAAACTCTCACCAAACAACACACACACACAATTCCAAACCAAAAAGCAGAGGATTTTGGAGAGGATGCAACCAAATTAGGGTCAAACTTGCAAAACTCAGGTGTGCACTCCAAGCAACCTGAACTCTTTGTGTTTCGGGGTTTCTTCCCTCTCCTCTTTTCTTTCTGTCCTTTCCTTCCTCCTCCCTTCCCTTTTCATTTTCCTTCCCTTTTCATTTTCCTTCCCTTTTCATTTTCCTTCCCTTTTCATTTTCCTTCCCTTTTCATTTTCCTTCCCTTTTCATTTTCCTTCCCTTTTCATTTTCCTTCCCTTTTCATTTTCCTTCCCTTTTCATTTTCCTTCCCTTTTCATTTTCCTTCCCTTTTCTGCCTGTTACATGAAGCAACAGACTCAAACCAGATCTGCCAGTGTTTAAACAGCACGTGGAAATTACAGGCTCCCTCACGAAGAGGAGGGCAACGTAGTCATTTGCTCTGTGGTTCCGACTCAGCCCCTTTCATATCCCTGCCAAGCAGATGTTCCAGCTCGGCACCAGCAGTCAAATGCTTTCCCTCCTCTAAATCAGGCAGTGAGGCTGGGATGCCAGGGCCAAGCACGGCTGTGCCTGCTCAGCTCCCGACCCACATCCCTCTGGCCACACCAGCGCTGCTGGGTTGTGTGCCAGGCAGTGATTCCCTAATCCTTTCTGAAGCTGTCAGTCGTTGCTCTGTGCCCTGGCTGCCAAGGCTGACTCTTCCCAGCCATGTTAACACCCTGCTCTGCCGTGTCACCTCCAGAGACATCGCCCAGGGCCAGGCAAGACACCCCAAATCCAGTCAGCATTCCTGGCACCTCCTCCCAGGAGCACCCCAGGACAAAGCATTTTGCTGTAGCCTGCCAACAGAAGTGCTTGCTGAAAGTAACCTCCTTAGGCTGCACATGAGTGCAAGATGGGAAAAGTTAAGCTGTTCTGTCTTTGGGGAATTTCCAAGCTCCCTGTAGCCAAACAAAAGGACTAGAGGCTACAGAGGCTAACTGCATGGCCCAGATCAAAGAAGGAAGCTACTGGAAAACTACAGAAATACCAACTATGGATTTTCAAGGTAAAAACAGAACATATGGGCACAGCACACCCCCTGTGACACCACCTCACCCATCCTGTCCTCTCCTTGTCCCAGTCACAGAATCACTGAATCATTTCAGATGCAAAAGACCTTTAGGATCATCCAGTCCAACCAGCATCTAACTCTCCCATTCCCTAACTCTCCCAGGGTTGGTGCTAAACCATGGCCCCCAGCAGCACCTCTCTGCCTCTGGAACACCTGCAGGGCTGGGGATTCAGCCAGCTGGGTGGGCAGCCTGCTCTCCATCGAAGGATGAATGTTTGCAGCAGCAACATGACGTAGTAAAATGGCAGGAATTACAAGCCACAAGTAACATAACCACCTTGTATCGTGGGAGCAAGCACAGCACAGGGCTGCAAGGAAGCTGTCTTGCAGTATGTCCGTGGCTGAAGGGCAGGCAATGAATTTCAGGCACACAGCGAGTATTATGGGGTGGCAGAGGCTTTCTGCCAACTGCTTTGCTGACTGCCCTCAGTGCTTCTGCTTCTCTGGCCCTACAGCATCCAAGGAACTACACCACTGGAAAAATATCTGCTTTCTCTCATAGGGCTAGTTTTGGCTTCACTTCAATGGGCTGCCCCAGCATGGGGACAACCATGCTGGTAAAAGGTGAACAGCAGGAACCACTCTCCACTGGCTCTCAGTGGTGCTGGATAATGATGCATCAGTCAAGTTGCATCATAGAATCACAGACTGGTTTTGGTTGGAAAAGCTCTTCAAGGTCATCCAGTCCAACCAATCACTAACTCTGCCAAGGCTGGGGCTAAGCTATGGCCCACAGAACCACATCTCTGCCTCTCTGAAACACCTCCAGGGATGGGCATTCAACCACCTCCCTGGGGATCCTGTTCCATCCCAAGGCTGTGGTTCCATGTACAGCACTAAGATAATCCCTGTAACCCCATTCCTGCTCCCTCTCACCAGCTCTGCTCTTGGCATATCTGTGCTGCAATAATTAGGTGGGGGGGACTAAGCTGGCTGGGAAATAACTTGTTTTTCATGGGCACTTTGCCTCAGATCAGGTCCTCCTTACATAATTATAGAATGGTGGGGGTTGGGAGTGACCTCTGGAGGTCATCAAGTCCAACCTCCCTGACAAAGTGGATTACCTAGGGCAGGTCACACAGGAACACATCCAAGTGGGTTTTGAAAGTCTCCAGAGAAGGAGACTCCATAACCTCACTGGGCAGCCGGCTCCAGTGCTCCATCACTCTCTCTGTAAAGATGTTTCTGCTCACACCGAGATGGAACCTCCTGCATTCCATCTTTGGAACCCATTGCCCCTTGTCCTATCACAGGACACCACTGAAAAGAGCCTGACCCCTCCATCTTGACACCCACCATTCCTAAACCCCTGTCAACCTAAGCCATTCTATGATTCTAGTCTATGATTCCAGGAGGCCTTACCAGGGCAGAGCAGAGGGGCAGGAGAACCTCCCTCGACTGGTCACACTCTGCTAGTAAACTGATACAGGTTAAAAAAATTAATGCTTCTAAACAGGTTGAAAAAAATAGAGAAGAAGAAAAAGGAGAACATCTCTGCCCCCTCCATTCTACTGTACATTAAGAAAGGGCAATTTCATCTTGGCTGTGTTGTGTGTCTGACACCTTTGTGCCTTAAGCACACAAATGCACTAAAGCATTCAGCTCTAGATGAATTAAAAGGGCACATGCTCCTAAACAGCTACACACTTTAACTCATCACACAGTTTAAGTTGATTATTACACAGCCTAATTAGGTTTTCTTCAGAAGGCAAACAGCCAGCTAGCTGATTGCAGGTGTGAAATGGTGCCATGACACACTCAGATCGTGAATACATCTCCCAGAGACTACAGCAGATTCACTTTTGGCCCTGGAATCCTACAGGCAGGTTTGCTGGTGAACTTTCTCATCCTACAGGCAGGTTTGCTGGGGAACTTTCTCATCCTGAAGCCTCAAGGGGCTGAATATTGCAAGAAAAGAGGCTTTCTGGTAATCTGAAGATTACTTAAATGAATGCATGTCTGGTTACAGAAAACAGTTAACTAGAACGCAACAAAATGATTAAACAGAATATAAACCAGAGAGTTGGAGCATTAAAATGTGCCACCACATCATCATTTAAGCACAAGGAAAGGGGAAAGTTTGTCTTGAAAAGGGAAAGACAGACAGACAGAAAGAAGGAAAGACCTCCTTTGAAGTGCTGGGGCAAACTGAGAACTCAGCACTTAACTGGTGCACAAATTAAAACACTTACAAGCTCTGGCAGGACGCAGCTATAAGGAAACTTCCATCGCAGCAAAAGATCAGGTTTCAGCTTCCTGCAGGATATATCCCCATCCCAGCACAGGATCAACTATGTTTGCATGTGGGAATGGTACAGAGCCAGAAAACACAGTACAAAAATGGTCTTTGAGAGGAAGAATTGTGACAAGAGAAATTGCTTACCCTCAGCAAAGCAGCTCAGTACATCCAAGTCACTGCTATAATTAGCTACGTAAGAACGACACGACAGGAAGGCTTGGAATATCTGACAGCAACACAGAGCTGTTCTGCTTCTCTTTAGCATCTTTATCAATGATGTGGATGAGAAGATCAAGGCAAGATCTCTTTGAGCATCATTACCTGCTCCCATTGAGTGCCATCAATTTGTTGTGGACAAAGTTTAAATTGGAAGAAAAAAAAAAGGAATTAAAAAAAGTCAGGGGCAAAAAGAATGAATGAAGGAAAAAAAAAAGGGACAGCTTACAAGTGAGAGGATGAGGAAAGAAGGCTCCAGTGAGGCAGTACAGCAGCTGGCCAGTACCTGAAGGGAGCCTATAAGAAAGCCAGGAAGGGACTTTTTGACAAGGGCTTGTAGTGATAGGAGGGGAGGGAATGGATGGAAGCAGGAGGAGGGCAGATTGAGACTGCAGATCAGAAAGAAATTCTGGACAGTGAGGGTGGTGAGGCACTGGGGAAGGTGGCCCAGGGAGGTTGTGGATGCCCCCTCCCTGAAGGTGTTCAAAGCCAGGATGAACGAAGGAGAGAGACTGCAGATGAGGGACATGGAACTACTGGAGTGGGCCCAGAGGAGGCCACAAAGAAGATCAGAGGGCTGGAGAATCTGCCCCATGGGGACGGGATGCAAGTGTTGGGTCTGTTCAGCATGGAGAAGAGAAGGCTCCTGGGAGAAATTAGAGTGGCCTTCCAGTACCTGAAGGGGGCTACAGGAGAGCTGGGGAGGGACTTTTATAAGGGCTAGGAGTGATAGGATGAAAGAGAATGGATTGAAGCTTGAGGAGGGGAGATTGAGACTGGAGATTAGGAAGAAATTCTTGAGAGTGAGGGTGGTGAGACACTGGCACAGGCTGCCCAGGGAGGTTGTGGCTGCCTCTTCCCTGAAGGTGTTCAAAGCCAGGCTGGATGAGGCCTTGAGCAAGCTGGGCTGGTGGGAGGTGTCCCTGCCCATGGCAGGGGGGTTGAAACTGGATGATGTTTAAGGTCCCTTCCAACCTAAACCATTCTATGAATAAATCTCAGTTCAGTTCATCAGCTCATTGCTCAAAGACAACAAAAGGCTTTGCTTTTTCTTGTTATTTTTTTTCTGCTTTGAGGGAGGAATTTGAGTCTGCTGTTTTCTGTGTGTGAATCTCCCTCTCTCCCTCTTCCTGGCAAGTGCCTTTCCCCCCTACCCCCCCTGTTGGTTCTTTTAAAATCTGAATTAGAATAGCTGTGGTTTGCAATGCAAGCCCAAAAGTGAGGCATCAGAGGATGTGGCTAGAAGCAGAGAACCCTCTGGTCATGCATGCAGAGCACAGCTGGCTGCTGAGCTGGGAGAAGCAAATAGGTAAGGCCATCTAGTCCTAGTGCTGTGACCATTGCCTCAGCCTCCCAGAGCAAAGAAGGAGGATTTCCTCATGGTGACAACCTAAGCACTGCACCCCACCAGCCTCAGACAGAGCTCTGCTCCTTCAAAAGGCACTTTTTTTCCTTTCTCTTGCTTTACCTTAAGGAAGAAAAGCCCCAACAAACTAATTGAAGGCTCTTGCTGCAACTTAATCCCTGAGAAGGACTCATGAAAGTAATGTATGTTGCAACTCAGTGCTCCTCTGGTCTCAGCAAGGTTGTTCGGCACGGAGGGGTGGGACGAGGGAGCTCTGACACCAGGCTGAACTTGGTACAAGAACTATTCCAAAGGCATTGGACTGGGTTTCCACACACCTACTTGAAAGAGTGGTTCTTCAAAAGGAGGATCTGAAGGTGGAAAGACCAAGCCAGCAAGGAGAAGTTAGATTTAGTGTTTATCTAACTAACATAAATCTTAGACATTTTAATAGCGAGGCTCTAACGCGCTGGAAACCCACATGGGAGATGAAAGTGGGGAAAATGCTTCATGGAAAGGCAGCAGGGAGAAAGCTGGGGGTTTAATTAGGAAACCAGAAGAGATGCAAGGAGGACTGCAACATGAACATCTGCCACGCTCCGCAGCACTGCGGTGGAGAAGGGGTAATTGTGTCTGGCTCTTCAATGACTGTCAGCAGCATCCAAGCCACATGACAAACTTCCTAACTCCCCAAGCACAGGAGTACATGTTCATGCTGAGGGAAAAAACAGCAGAAGGGGTGCAGGACTGCTTCAAACACACAGCTCTGTGGTAAAAATATCAGCCTGAAGAGTTCTGCTGGAAGCCCACTGTAAATCCCCGGCACCAGAAAAAGCGTTGGCACCAAGATCCGAACACGTCACCCTGGTGAGCAGGAGAATGTTTTCCCTGCCTTGTAGGTGAGGAAGCAAGGCTTTCAGCCAGGAGTCTGCAAGTGGAGCAATGGATCAAGTCTAGGTGTCTTGAAATGCAAGCCATGAAATGCTCGGCCATGCACCTCCAGACCATGCCTACCCTACCTGCAAAGTTCTCCAGCTCTCACTTTGAACCTTAGGGTTTGACAAAACTTGAGTACATGAAGCAGCTCTGAGTGCAGTGCACACACCGAACAGGAAAGTAAGGCTGGGGTCTGGTGTTTTCCCCCCTCACATTCCCATCAACCCAGAAGAGGACTGCAGTAATTTTTTGAGGTTCACAAAGCAGAAATGACACAGCAGCTGTTGCTCCTCCTGCCAGCTGGGTCTGCCCTTACTCGGTAAAGCAGGCACAAGATTGGGGACGCAGCTGAAACCCACGAGCGGCGTTTCAGCTGAACTGGTCACCAGGTTTCAGAAGGAGCACCTCTGCACTTTGAGATAGGTTGCTAAAAGAAACCATTCCAGGCACTCTGCAGGCTCTGGAAGACATTGACCTTTCCTTCCTTGGACTCAAGTCACATTTTTCACTTCATTGTCATGTGGGACTATTATCTGCAATTGAAAGTAAAAGTGTAGATTAAGGGGGGGAGGGGAGGGGAAATTGCACAAGAACTCAATTAGAGGGCAAATTCTGTGGTTGAGGAGCTACAGACTATATTCAAGGCCTTTTAAAATGTTCTTTCTGAAATGCATGTTAATTGAAGAAGGCTGAAGATGCAGGCTGGCTGAAGACAAGCAGAACAATCCCAGGGCCTTGCAAAGACAACGTTTCCCCCAGCGGAGACGGAACGGATGGGCAGTCCTGCTCCGACTGCATCTCTGGAGAGGACGATTTACAACGTCCCAGACAGGAGAAATTTATTTTCTAACATATGGAAAACATTTCTGGGCTCTGCTGAGGAGCTGGAATTAAAGAAACACAACTACATATTGGTTACAGCTTCTAAATGCAGATCTCAGTTGAGAAGTAAGCCCATTGCCCATTTCATAGAATCCTACCATTACTTCAGATGGAAAAGGCCTTCCAGATGATTGAGTCCAACCGTTCTCTGCCAAGGCTGGGGCTAAACCATGGCCCTCAGCACCACAGCTCTGCCTCTTTTAAGCACCTTCAGGGATGGACATTCAACCATCTCCATGGGCAGCCTGTGCCAGTCCTTGAGAACCTTTTCAGTCAAGAAGTTTCATAGAATCATAGAATCGTCAGGGTTGGAAGGGACCTCAAGGATCATCCAGTTCCAACCCCCCTGCCATGGGCAGGGACACCTCACACTGCAGCAGGTTGCTCACAGCCACAGCCATTTGTAGAGTCTTCTAATATCCAACCTAAACCTGACCCCTGGGGCAACTTGAGGCCATTTCCTCTCCTCCTACCACTTGTTAATAGGGAGAAGAGCCCAAGCCCAACCTGGCTCCAGCCTTCTTTCAGGGAGCTGTAGAGAGCAAGGAGGTCTCCCCTCAGCCTCCTTTTCTCCAGACTAAACACCCCCAGCTCCCTCAGCTGCTCCTCCCTAGCCCTGTTCTCCAGACCCTTCACCAGCTTCCTTGCCCTTCTCTGGACATGTTGCAGCCCCTCAATGTCTTTCTTGTAGTGAGGGGCCCACAACTGAACCCAGCACTCAAAGCATGGCCTCACCAGTGTAGAGCCCAAGGGAACAATCACTTCCCCGGTCCTGCTAGTCACACAGCTGCTGATCCAGGCCAGGATGCTGGTGGCTTTCTTGGCCACCTGAGCACATGCAGGTTCATCTTCAGCAGGCTGTTGATCAACCCCCCCAGGTCTTTCTCTAGTTACTTCTCTATGCTTTTGCATTCTGCCCTATTAGGTCTGGATTTCAGCATGGAGGCTTGTATTGTTCCATCTAGTTCCTGTAGGTCTATAGTCCAGAAGATTATTAGCTGGCAAAGTCCTGTTGTGAAACACAAGCCATGCATCAGATATGGAACACATGCCATAGGGATGGGACGTGGTACTGCTGCCCTACTTGCTGTCCTGGCACAGTGATGGAACCAGATAAGGCTACTGACACCAGCAATGCTTCCCACGAAAATGCTCACATACCCTGAGCTGCAGATAACTCACCCCCTCAGAAAACAAACCAACCCACCTTCTGCTACAAGAAAATGAGCCCCTGGTAAGCCACACAAGATCACAGCCTGAGGGAAAGCTCTGCCTCTGGGGCAAACCCTCTCTTTCCCCATGCAAATAACATGGTGGCTGCCTGGAAGGGTTGCATGCTGCCTGCCAAATGAAATGGGTGATGTGTGAGTCCTTACAGCAGTCCTTACAGCAGTCCTTACCTTCTGGTACCTGAAGGGGATGACAAGCAAGCTGGGGAGGGACTTTTGACAAGGGCTTGTAGAGGTAGGATGAGAAGAAATGGATTGTAGTTGGAAGAGGGGAGATTGAGACTGGAGATGAGGAAGAAATTCTTGACAGGGAGGATGGGGAGACACTGGCACAGGTTGCCCAGGGAGGTTGTGGATGTCCCTCTTCCCTGGAGGTATTGAAGGCCAGACTGGATGAGGCCTTGAGCAACCTGGGCTGGTGGGAGGTGTCCCTGCCCACAGCAGGGGGGTTGGAATATATAAGAGCCATATCAGGGTCAGTGCTTGCACAAGAGGAGGCTGACTGCCTTTTGAGCTGCCTCCATGGCATCGGTGCAGCCACCAGCGCTGACCTGCCAGGTAAAGCCTGCCTGCAAAGCAGCGTCAGAAATGGGGAGTTTTGGAGTGCTGTGGCTGCACAGAGTGAAACATCTTCAAGGAAAGGCAGGACCTCAGGCCAAATATTTGAGGCAGCAGCAGCAGCAGCAGCAGCATGGTAGCAGCGCCAGCTGGGATTTTCAGAGATGGGCAAATGCCTGATTAAATGACTCAGTCATGCAGATGCTTTTGAAAATTCTGCTGCACGCAGTTCAGTTTATTCATGCATGTGTGGGAGAGGGGGAGGACTGCAAAGACTTTAATAACTACCTTAGGAAAGGAGAGAAAAAAAAAGAACAAATGTACTTTCTCTTTAAAACAGAGAGAAGAAAAAAAGTCCCCACTGCCGACAACAAAAACCAAAACAAAACCAACCCAAACCCCTAACAACCTACTGCTGATGGCTGAGGGAAAGAATCACACAATCACAGAACTGGCAGGGCTGGAAGGGACCTCAAGGCTCAGCCAGCTCCAACCCCCTGCCATGGGCAGGGACACCTCACACCACAGCAGGTTGCTCACAGCCACATCCAGCCTGGCTGCAAACACCTCCAGGCAGGAGGCTTCCACCACCTCCCTGGGCAACCTGTGCCAGTGTCTCACCACCCTCATGGGCAAGAGCTTCCTCCTGGCATTCAATCTGAATCTACCAATTTCTAGTTTTGTTCCATTCCCCCCAGTCCTATCCCTCCCTGACACCCTCAAAAGTCCCTCCCCAGCTTTCTTGGAGCCCCCTTCAGATACTGCAAGGCCACAAGAAGGTCTCCTGGGAGCCTTCTCCTCTCCAGACTGCACAGCCTTAACTCCTTCAGTCTGTCCTCATAGGAAAGGAGCTCCAGCCCTCTGCTCACCCTCATGGCCCTTCTCTGGACCCCTTCCAGCACTTCCAGATCCTTCCTATAATAGAGGCTCCAGAGCTGGACACAGTGCTCCAGGTGGGGTCTCACCAGAGCAGAGTAGAGGGGGAGAATCCCCTCCCTGGCCCTGCTGGCCACACTTCTCTTGCTGCAGCCCAGGCTCTGCTTGGCTCTCTGGGCTGCAAGTGCTCCCTGCTGGCTCCTGCTGAGCTTCTCATTCCCCAGCACCCCCAGGTCCTTTTCTTCAGTCCCTGCCCAGCCTATATTGGTACTTGGGATTGTCTTGACCCAGATGCAGGACCTTGCATTTGGTCCTGTTGAGCCTCTTAAGGTTGTCATGGGCCCACATCTCCAGCCTGTCAAGGTCCTTCTGGATGGCATCTCTTCCCTACAGCATATTTGCTGAAGCTTACAGGAAAGCAGGGTTGGATGCAAGGATGACCAGCTAGGCTATGATGCAGAAAAGAAGTCAAAAAAGAAGTGCAGAGAAAGAATGAAACAGGAGGGTAAAAATAAAGCATATCACAAGCCTATCAATTTCTTCCAGTCTTAAACCCCCCCCAGGCTTCAGTCTGTTATTTCTGGCTTATGCAGACTTCATACTGCACCATCACCTACCTGATAAATGGGAAGCTGAGAGGTTCAGAGAGCTTGAAGACTGCAGGAAAAGGAGAGACTTCAACCCAGAAAAGCAAAGAATAAATGTGGGGGAAAAAGATGGTCCTAAAGCCTTACTTCTGGGTAACAACAACACTGCACCCTCCCTTACATGACAGCTTGACCAACATCACCACATGAGCCACTGAAGTCCCTCTCACACTCTGGACATCATGAAACATGGAGATAGCTGCCAGGTAGGGCACAACTCAAGGTGGGAATGTCCCCCTGGACCCTAACAAGGTGCCAGCTACAGCTGACATTTCCCTTCTTGCTAACCCTAGGGAGTAATTTGCTTCTCCTTCTCCACCCAGCATCCTACCCTTAAATATCTGCAGGGGGGGAAGGGAGGGGGAGAGTTATCTGTCACCTCCCCAGGGTCAAGTAGGGGGGAGAATCTCTCACAACTTTGACTTTTCACTTTGAATACAAGGGTCTGAGAGGCTTCAATGCAGCTGGAGCACCATTCATCCAACCTTCCCGATGTGCAGCGACACCTACTTAAAGGCAACGACTTCTTCCCCTCTGCTAGAAAGCACCCTAGGAGTTTAAAAAGCAACACTCAGCCACAAGATTGAGCTTGTGGAGAAATTCAGGAGCACTCCCAGATCCCTAAACACCAGCTGGTTGGATTTCAGCAAAAATATCCTTTGCTATTTGCACAGGCTACTTTTCACTGCCCTACCAGTGAGTATTTCCATGTCTCACCCAGCAAGAGCTGGCACACACCTGCCTGAGGCACATTTTGGCAGTCATCCCTGCTCTGAAGAGCACAGAAGAGAGACAGTCACACCCAGCATGACCACTCATCCCCAGCAGAGCATGGCTCACCCAGTGGATCTGAGGACAAACCTGCACAAATCAGTAAAACCACCCCGGCTCCAGTGGTGCCTCCCCGCCGGCCCCAGCTTGTCCCATCCCAGAGCCCATAAATCACTTCTGGCAGGTAGTTGGGAAGCAGCTGCTAATGATAGTTCTGCTGCAGAGGGCAGGAAGTCACCTTTTAACCCTGCCTGCTGTTGTTTGTTTCCCTGAGCCGTGACAAAAGGCCAGATGTGGAGGACACTCCAGCCATCAGCAGGATCTGGGCAAAACGCGGCAGGGAACCTGCCCCGCTCCCCTTCAACAACACCTTTTGGCTTTGTGCCCTTCCTGGGGCTGGTTTTCAAACAGCTTGATACCAGTCCTCAGTTCTCCCTTGCTCACCCTAAAGATGTAGGGAAGCATCTCCAGGACAACTTTACTGGACTTCCCACCTTCCACCCTCCCACCACCCAATCCCCCACCTGTGCCGCGGGACAAGGAGGGCATTGATAAGGGAACAAACGCTGGGGCGCATGTGCACGGGGGGCTGAGACCAGAGCCCAGCAAATCAGTGCTAAGAGACAAAGTGCTCATTGTGGGCATCTTTTTTTCAGCCTGTGGAATAGCCAAGATCAGGTTTCCATTTCTATCCCACAGAAAAGTTTTCTTTCCCCCCTCTCTTTTAAAGCCTGCAAGCGTGGTGGGGGGACAATAGCTGCTTCTGTTTCAGCAAAGCTCCAAAACACATTTGAAGATGTTGCCACAAATTAACTATGAGAAACTCACTCCTCCTGAAGCCTCCACTGGTTAGGTGGATGGCACTGCTGCTCTGCTTTTCTCCATCTGAAAACCACTGCTTTGAGCTTGCTGCTTCATGCACAGGTGAAACACCATCGAAGTTGTTTGTTGGTAACAACTGCGATTCAGAATCTCATTCCCTCAAGCAAGCACCTGACTAGCAGCCATCTACTTGAGCCTGTCTTAAAGACAGAGAGAAAGAGAGGTATTAAGAGGCCTGTGCATGGCTCAGATCAAGCCATGGGAAATCCCAGAGCTGTTATTTGCCCACGTCTAGCCCTGACAACATCTGCTCTGCCATGATTTTCACGAGGCCAACAAAACCCCAAGGCTTTACCTTCTGGAGAGGGCCTACTTGCATCAAACAAAACACACCCAGCTAGCCAAACATGACAAGGGATGGAAGCCAAGGTACAAAAAAAGAATAAAAGCCCTTTCCAGCTCAACCATGTAAACCACAGCATAAAGGAGGAGGACCTTGGGTGACGTGTACTTACAGTGAAGACATCATCATCGCCGACCTCAGCCTCGTTGTGAAGCGTTGACGAGGAAGTTGTAGACCCTAGGGACAAAAAAAGGTTCCTTTTTTTAAACACATGACATTGCTGTTTGGTTGGTTTGGGTTTTGGGTGGTTTGTTGGGTTTTGGGTTGTTTTTTTTGTTAGGCTGGTAAACATTTGGATTCTCACTGTGTGTTGTATACACATGAAAGAGCAGCTCAAATGAAGGAAGGAAGGGGGAAGAAACCAAACCCCAAATCATCTGCTGGTAGACCCAGGTGGGAAAGGTAAAATCTGACTGCTCCTTGACGTGCAACTGCATGGCTGCCAATGCTAATTAGCTACCTTAAAAATAGCACTTAA
This sequence comes from Dryobates pubescens, assembly GCF_014839835.1. Taxonomy (NCBI): domain Eukaryota; kingdom Metazoa; phylum Chordata; class Aves; order Piciformes; family Picidae; genus Dryobates; species Dryobates pubescens. The sequence goes on from NC_071650.1 coordinate 2,020,083, forward strand.
CATTCCCAATTACAGAAGACTCTAATTTCTGAGGAACAGTAAAACTACATCCTAAGCAGTGCTCAAGACCAGCTCCTCAGCTGTCAAGAAACCAAGTCAGAGATGAGCTTCATGCATTCCCTGATTCTGCAGGGTGGGGCAGGGGGGGAGGGAAGACCTGAGCATCAGAAAAACAAACCTGGCTCTGACAATGAAGAGTTTATTTGGGTTTTGCTATTTTTAATGCTTCTAATTTTGGAAGTTCTTACATATCTGTATGATGTGCAAGACCTTTACAGGCTCCTCTGTTGTCAACTGTTTCCCACAGAACCACCTTGCCCTACTTAAGTGAAGTATTTGAAGGGAACTGAAATGTGTAAAGCCACAGATAAGAGCAAAATACTGGGGTGCAGTCCTCATCATCTTGGAAGCTGGGAAATCATATTGAAAAAATCCTTCAGGGAACCAAAGAATCACAGAATTGTTTTGGTTGGAGGACACCTCTCAAGATCATGGAGTGCAACCATCAACCCAAGACCACCGTGGCCACTAAACCATGTCCCACAGTGCCACGTCCACAGGTTTCTTGAGCACCTCCAGGGCTGGTGACTCCATCACCTCCCTGGACAGCCTGTTCCAATGCCTGACCACTCTTGCAGGAAATAAGTGTTTCCTGATGTCCAACCTAAACCTTCCCTGGTACAATTTCAGACCATTTCCTTCTGTTCTATCACCTGATTCTAGAGAGAAGAGTCTGACCCTCACCTTACTCCAGCCTCCTTTCAGGGAGCTGCAGGGAGCAATGAGTTCTCCCCTCAGCCTCCTTTTCTCCAGTCTAAAGAATCCCAGTTCCCAAAGCCACTCCTCCCCAGACCTGTTCTCCAGACCCTTCACCAGCTTTGTTGCCCCTCTTTGGACACATTCCAGCAACCTCAGTATCTTCCTCCAACCTCTTTCTCCACCCTGCTGGTGTCATCCTCCAGGGTCACTTACTGCCTGGGCAGCGCCCACATGGCACAGAAGCACAGATTAGGGGCTGGCAGGGACATTGAAAGCTCATCCAGCCCAACCTCCCTGCCAGAGCAGGATCACCTAGAGCAGACCACAACAGGAGCACATCCAGGTGGGTTTTGAGTATCTCCAGAAAGGAAGACAGAAGGACAGTAGGGAGAGGGTGGCACATGTCCTTGCTGGATTCAGCAGTAAATTTATGCTGTGGCTAAAAGGGGATGACCCCTCTCCCTAACTCCAGCCAAGGATCCTTGACTCCCTTCCCAGCTGGTTTCAACCCCTGTGAGGCTGCCAAGGAAGGTGAGAGCAACAGAATGCCCTGATGGGGGGGGGGGAACCCCGAAGTGAAAGCCCTTTTTTTTGGTAAAGCAAGCTCACTGTTAGACTGAATTAGGGCCCACACCACACTCCTGACTCAAAAAGCTGAACAGTTTGTACCCCCTTCATGCTGCAAATCTTTTTAAAAGGATTTGCTTTATGTAATGCCATCCACACCAGCCTTGACTGCTCTCAGTTGCATCACCATGAAGATGTGCAGAGCTAAGTGTGAAAGCCCACTTAAAACACCAAGTAATCTGAAAACATTTGTGCCTTAAAAGTAAACACAAAACCCACCCAAGATGCAGACACCTTACAGAGTTGTATAGGGTGCCTGTAGCAAACCTTCTATCAGTTACAGTTGAATAATGAAGCACTTTTCTCAAGTATCAAACACACAGTTGGCTGTGCTTAATATTACCTCCTAACTTTGATCTATGTGAGCAAAAAAACACCCAGTGAGTTGGGGCTGCTCAGCCTGAAGACAAAGAAGGCTTCAGGAAGACCTTAGGGCAGTCTTCTGGTACCTAAAGGGGACCTACAAGCAAACTGGGGAAGGACTTTCTACAAGGGCTTGTAGTGACAGGACAAGGGAGAATGGATTGAAGAAGGCAGATTTAAATTGAAAATTGGGAAGAAAATCTTGACAGGGAGGGTGGTGAGACCCTGGGGCAGGTTGCCAGGGGGGGGTTGTGAATGCCTTCTCCCTGGAGGTGTTGGCCAGGTGGGATGAGGCCTTGAGCAAGCTGGGCTAGTGGAAGGTGTCCCTGCCCACAGAAGGGGGGTTGGAACTGGGTGAGCTTTAAGGTCCCTTCCAACCTAAACCATTCTGTGAATCTCTGATAAATGAAATCTACTGCATGTGCACATGGCCAGTCATTGTTTTTCATTCAGAAAGCCTTATTTGGAAGTGAAGGGGGAACACATTCATGAGGATTAGTCTGTGCCATTAATGGGATAAATATAGATTTGCTGATCTTGAAGTAGATGAGATACAGCAGAGCTTGATTTTAAATACCTCCACTGTGAAATGGATCAGAAAGAGCAGAACAGGAGCTGCCACGTGCCAGCACTTCCAAAATACTACCCAATACAGCTGAGTTATCATCTCCTTGAAACTTTGCACAATCCTGTGCCACTTACATAAAACATCACTTTTATGACTCAAAATGCTTCCCAGTTTTAGCAAGCAAGAAGAAGAAAATGGAAGGCATAGCTGCAACTTCCTTGCATTAATGGCACAGGAAAAAGCAAATGACTAACTAGTTGAGAGGATCCTTCCTCTAACTGATGAGGTATTTACCAGGAAAGAGCCCTGGGGGATTATTTCTCTCCCAGTATCTACCATTTCCATGTTAAAAGCAAGGACAGGGCATCCAGAACACTAAGCTGCCTCATGGAGCTGAAGTTCTCACAAAGAATACACATCTGTATATACATTTGTGCTAACAGCATCAACAAAATACCACCATCTAGACATGAAAATATCCCAGGCACAGCAGGTGAGGAGGAGAAAGGCTTTGGATCACAAACCCCCACACTAAAAATAAAAGCTGAAAAAAAAAAATCAAGCAAAAAACCTACAGAACATCATTTTGGTTGGGAAAGACCTCTGAGATCACAGAATCACAGACTAGTTTGGGTTGGAAGAGACATCCAAAGGTCATCCAGTCCAACTCCCCTGCACTCAGCAGGATCATCCCCCACTAGACCAGGTTGCTCTGTAGAGTCTCACCTTGAATATCTCCAGGGATGAGGCCTCAACTACCTCCCTGGGCAACCTTTTGCAGTGTTCCACCACCCTCATGGTAAAGAACTTGTTCCTCATATCCAATCTAAATCTGCTCTTCTCTAATTTCAAACCATTGCCCTGCATCCTCTCACTGCAGGCCTCTGCAAACAGTCCCTCTGCAGCCTTATCCTACCCCCTTTATGTACTGGAAGGCCTCTATGAGGTCTCCCTGGAGCCTCCTCTTCTTCAGGCTGAACAACCCCATCTGCCTCAACCTATCCTCACAGCAGAGGTGCTCCAGCCCCCTGATCATTTTTTGGCCCTCTTTTGGACCACATCCTTCCTGTGTTGAGGTCTCCACCATTCTCTAACTCTGACAAGTCTGGTGCTAAATCCTGTCCCCCAGCACTGCATCTCTGCTCCTTTGAAACACCTCCACGGAGAGGCAGAGTTCATTAAAATCAAGCATGACTAAATTACAGCTGGTTCATGATTGCCTGGTTGGAGCAAAATGGGGAAAGATTTCTGACAACTTCAAAGCTCAGCAATTCAAACACATTTTGTACAGAACTGCAGGAAAACCCCCAAACACAACAAAGCCTTCAAGAACTCCCACCCAGCTAAGAGGCTGTAGACAAAACTAATTAATACCAAAAAAAAAAAACCCACCCAAAACCCCCAAACCAAACCAAAACAGAAGTTTTACTCAGCTGCAGGCAGGAATTCATAGAATGGTTTAGGGTGGAAGGGACCTTAAAGATCATCTAGTTCCAACTCCCCTGCCATGGGCAGGGACACCTTCCATTAGCCCAGGTTGCTCAAGGCCCCATCCAACCTGGCCTTGAACACCTCCATACTATTACTATGGTTTTAAAACCATGCCTCTTCCCAGCTCTGTGACTTAACCCCCCTTCTCCCAGGGTCAAAGTGGCCACTGCCATGTGCTATGGTACCTTCAATGAGGTCCTCGATGGCTTTCCTCACTCCTCTGTCAAAGGCTCGCGCGTCGGCAGGGCTTTGAAAAGTGAGCCCAAACTTTCTGTTGTCGACTTTCCAGTGGTGGAAGGTGGGGTTTGCCTTCGTATACACCAGGTCCTTCTTCACAAAGCACTCCAGCACCACCTGGGGAAGGCCCAAAAGAGGAGCAAAGTTACTTTTCCCACTCCAAGCACACTATCAGCACTGTCTCAGGCCTGGTCCAAGAGCAAGCCAAGTCATAGCTCACACAGAGCAACATCCTTCCCTAGCAAACAATGACTAATAAAAACCAGACACTGTAGCTGCTCCCAAAACCACTGCACATTCATCTTTTGCTTGTGCTTTTGAGTAGGTCCCTACCTAGGAGTCTATTTTGGTCCCAGATCCAGTGTGGCACAAGTTTTACAGACAGCTGGGGCTCAGGTGGAAGAAGAACCTTTTCCCTCTGTGATGCTCCTCAACAGCAATTCTACCTGCCAGCAGCAGATTTAGGAGATGCTGTAACACTCCCCTTACCCTTTTTTCCTCACTCATCCCCATCCAGGCCTCATCTCAAGATCTGCTGTGCCAAAACCCATCTGCAGGGTGATGCCTAGGGAGAACAGGAATGGCTTATTAGTCTTTCTCCATCCTCTAAAACTATAAGCATGGTTCCTATATGGTGTCAGAAAAAGCATCCTAAGCAAAACAGTACTGCAAAAGACCAATTAAATGCTTGAAGCAGCTTTAAAGGAAGTCTTTTTGAAAGCAAGGTCATTTCTGTCTCAAACAATGCATTCTCCTTGCCTAAAACCTGAGTTTGCAGAGCCTGTGTAAGGAGTGCTATTTTTTTAAGCTAGCCCATCTCTTCACTGAGAGCCAACGTCAAAAGGATCAAATGTATCAGTAAGATAAACTAGAGCACCTAAAATGGACCCTGGAATGAGGGAAAAGGCTCTCTTAATCTGAGCTGCACAGGGAAAGAATCATAGAATGGTTTGGATTGGATGGGATCTTAAAGATCATTCAGTTCCAACCCTCCTACCACGGGCAGGGACACCTCCCACCAGCCCACGTTGATCAAGGCCTCATCCAAACCAGCCTTGAACACCTCCAGGGAAAGGGCAGCCACAGCCTCCCTGGGCACCCTGTACCAGTGTCTCACCACCCTCACTCTCAAGAATTTCTTCCTAATCTCCAGTCTCAATCTCCCCTCCTCCAGCTTTAATCCACTCCCTCTCATCCTGTCACTACAAGCCCTTGTCAAAGCTCCCTCCCCAGCTTCCACGCTGGTCCCTTTCAGGTACTGGCAGGCCACTGTGATGTCTCCCAGGAGCCTTCTTTTCTCCAGGCTGAAGAGAAGAGAGCTCTTTTTTTGATAAACAACTACCAGGAGAAACTTGAGTGCGTCAGTGGGTAAGAGACAAGTTGTCTTCATCTTCTCACTCTGCTCCTTCAAACCTTGAGCGGCACACGCAGCATAAATAATTCATGGCCGTTTCCGAGGCTCGCACCGCATTACTCAGTGCAATGTGACTGCCGTCGTGGCTCCTTCACACTTCACTCCTTCCTTACCCTTCCCAGGTCTTAGGGGAAAAAAACACCCCAAAACCCAACAAAAAAAATCACCACCCAAAGGGGGTCTTTGCACATGGGCTTCAAACTTGGCCTTCCCCTTGCAGACAGCAGAAGCTGGCGCTTTGAGGAGGGAATGGGTTTGTCTCGTCCATTCCGGTGCTATTTGCACATGCCTGGGTTTCTTAGGCTTGAAACCCCCCTCACACTCACACAAGAACACAATAGCAATAGATTTGGGATAATTCTCATTCTAAGAACAGACAAAAGTTGAATTAGGGTCAATTACCAGTTTGTCTTTCTGCCTTTCACCATGGATTAGAAATCCACTTCTTCCATTGCCCTCTGGGTACGTGACCTTGCAGACACCAACTCTACTGAGGCCACCTCCTTCTTGTGGCAACCAGCCCCCACTGGAGTCATCTCGGGTCATAACCACAGCTTTGACTCGCACAATATAGCTGTCACTGCAAGGGCAACAAAGAGAGAAACAAAACCTTTTGTGAGCATCACACAGTCCCATCAGAGCTGCCTTCTGAGGGCAGTTTCGCCCCGGCTGGGGCTGGGCCCCAGTTTAGTTTCTGCTCAGGATGGAAGTCTGCCTCTGTGTGACAGACAGCCACGACCAAGGAAAGAGAACCCATCAAATGGCAAGGAAAGAAGACACCAGGTTTCCAAATGTCAAAAGCTCATGGTCCTGGAAACTCTTTATGTAGCTGGGGATAGTGATCAAGAGAGCAGGGTGGTCCAGGCAGCACATGGGATGCATTGGGGCATCAGTCTCCACAGTTCTGGAAGAGCACATGGAGTCCAACTAACCCGTGAACAAGGAGGTGAAGGGTTTGGGAACAAATTGGAATCTTAGAATCACAGAATCATAGGCTCATGGAATTGTTAGGGTTGGAAGGGACCTCAAGGAGCAGCCAGTTCCAACCCCCCTGCCATGGGCAGGGACACCTCACACTACAGCAGGTTGCTCACAGCCACATCCAGCCTGGCCTGAAAAACCTCCAGGCAGGAGGCTTCCACCACCTCCCTGGGCAACCTGTGCCAGTGTCTCACCACCCTCAGGGGGAAGAACTTCTTCCTGACATCCAATCTGACTCTCCCCACTTCTAGTTTTCTTCCATTCCCCCCAGTCCTATCACTCCCTGACACCCTCAGAAGTCCCTCCCCAACTTCCTTGTAGCCCCCTTCAGATACTGGAAGGCCACAAGAAGGTCTTCTCAGAGCCTTCTCCTCTCCAGACTGAACAGCCCCAGCTCCTTCAGTCTGTCCTCATAGGAAAGGAGCTCCAGCCCTCTGATCATCTAATTACTGAAGTGTTCTTTTTAAGACACTCAAATTCCTCTGCAGCTGGGACAGCCTTATGGGGAAAAAAAAACCAACCCAAAAACAAAACAAACCCCAGTGTGGCTCCAGCTGGCACCTCAAACAAAAGGAAATGGGAATCATCTCAGCTTAGATGACACCACAGGACATCTCTCAGGGACATCATGTCCCTGAAACAGCTCTACCAGCATTTTCAAGGTCTTCAAAGGCAGTATGTCACAACCTCACAAGAAGCCATTCTAGAAGCACTTGAGATTTGGGCATAAGCCACCAAGGCATGATTACCCATCAGCCATGCACAACCACAGCACTTTCAGCTACAGAGCCACAGAGATGCCCAAGAGTGCCCACAAAGGTGCCACAAAGCACTCAAACCTGGCCAAAACTGGGAACATCAGCAGGGGCCAAGACAGCTGTTATTTTTCCTTTGCCAGCCTTATTTCATGGAGTCACCAACTTCAGCACTGGCTCTGCACAATGAAGACAGCACACACATGAATCACAGAATCATGGAATGGCTCAGGTTGGGAGGGACCTCAGAGATCACCTACTCCAACCCCCCAGCCTTGGGCAGCAATGTCTCTCAACTAGACCTGGTTGCTCAAAGCCTCATCTAATCTGCCTCTTAACACCCCCAGGAAGGAGGCATCCACCGTCCCCCAGGGCATCCTGTGCCAGTGCCTCACCACCCTCATACTGATGAGCTTCTTCCTGGGCTCCAGTCTAACCCTGCTCTCCCTCAGCTTCAAATCATTCCTGTCTCCAGACAGCCTTATGAAAGTCCCTCTCCAGCTCTCCTGTAGGATCCCTTCAGGTATTGGAAGATGCTTAAATTCCATTGCCTGTTGCTCTGAGAACTTTACACAGGCTGCCAAAAAGCTTTCCAGCATACTCAGATACACGACCCACACACAGCTGACACACAAGGCATTCAGAGAACAAACATTCTGAAGAGTAATGTTGCTCCTGTGTCCTTAAAGCAGCATCCTGCTGCAGGGGACAGGCCAGGTGTGTCCTAGACAGCCTGGCTGGCTGGGCTGAGGTCAGTTGTATGAGATTCAGCAAGGCTGAGCGCTGGGTCCTGCACTCGAGTCACAAACCCATGAAGGCTGCAGGATTGGGGCAGAGCAGCTGGAAACTACCCAGCAGAGAAAGCCCTGGCAGTGTTGGTGGACAGCTGGCTGGAGATGAGCCAGGGGGTGCCCAGGTGGCCAAGAAGGCCACCAGCAGCATGGCCAGGAGTGAGAACGCTGTGACCAGCAGGAGCAGGGAAGTGTACTCAGCACTGCTGAGGCCATAGCTTCAGTATTAGATTGTCTGGGGGCTCCCACTCCAAGGAAGACACTGAAGTGCTGCAGTGGGTTCAGAGGAGCACTGAAGCTGGTGGAAGGTCCTAGAGTACACATCTTGTGAGGGCCAGCTGAGGGAACTGCGATTGGCTAGTCTGGAGGAAACCAGGTGAGGGGAGACTTTCTGGCTCTCTGCAACTGGTCTTCTCCCTCGTGGGAAGTGATAGGACAAGCAGAAATGGCCTCAAGTTACACTGGAAGAGGTTCAGGTTGGATATGTGAAGAAAATTCTTCACTGGAAGGGTTCTCAAAGACTTGCACAGGCTCCCCAGGGAGGTGGCTGAATCCCCATCCCTGGAGCCACCACCAGAAGTGTTTAAAAAGAGCCTGGAGGAGGCACTCGGTGCCATGGGTTAGTTGATTAGATGGGGTTGGGTGATAGGTTGGACTTGATGATCTCAAAGGTCTTTTCCAACCTGCTGAATTCTGTATTCTTTACCCTGTTCCAGGTCCACGTAAGGACATTGCTTCCTTAGAACAGAAGTTGTTTTATTCCCTTTGTTATTTAATGTTACAGCACTCCACAGAGGCTGTGGCTGGCTGAGAGCATCCAAAATGCTGGGGAGAGAAGCAGAAGCTTGCAAATCCCACGGGGATGGCGCTGATGAGGCCTTCCTGGGCACCAAAGTGGTGAAACAAACCACACTCAAGCCATCCACCTGCACTTTTTCCACAGCAACTGGGCAATTTTGACTGCTCCAGGAGAAATGGTTGATGAGGTATTGAATGGTGAATGAAAATATGTGGTCCATTCCCATTAATGAGATAGCAGCTGCTGCTGAGATAAGAAAAGCCTTTCAGAGAGCGAGAAATGAAACAGCTAAAGAAACCCACTGCAGCCTTAGCTCCCTTTCTTTTATTGGCTTCTTAAAACTTTTAAGACTGCTCTAATTGTGGGGTTTGTGGCCTGAGCATTTCATGCAAACCATTCTTAATTACACTCTTAAATGGAATACTTTGCTATCTTAACCCTACATATTTGTCTTCAACAGCCTTAAAAGCTTAGGAAGAAAGTATCTGCAGGGATTACCCAGCTGCATGGCAGCTGGCCAGTGTGTTCCAGGGCTGCTCCAGGTTGTTTGCCTGCCCCACCCTGAGCGAAAAAAACACCCCCAACAAAACCAAAAACCCAAACAAACAAAACAGCATAATGAACTTGAGGAGTAAAGGGAATGCAGAAAAGCCTCTGCTGTTTTTCTTGGAAGGAAAAGAGAGCTCTTTAAAAATTATAGCTGATGGCTGTGAAGAGATACCTATAAAAAAAGTACATTAAAAGCACAAGCCCAGAGCATACTTGTGTGTAATTGCTGCTCTGGAGGATCTGGAGGCTCTTCCTGGGCTGCAGCAAGAGAAGTGTGGCCAGCAGGGCCAGGGAGGGGATTCTGCCCCTCTGCTCCACTCTGCTGAGACCCCACCTGGAGCTCTGTGTCCAGCTCTGGAGCCTCTCTTCCAGGAAGGAGCTGGAGGTGCTGGAAGGGGTCCAGAGAAGGGCCAGGAGGGTGAGCAGAGGGCTGGAGCTGCTCTGCTCTGGAGACAGCCTGAGAGAGTTGGGGTTGTGCAGTCTGGAGAGGAGAAGGCTCCCAGGAGACCTTCTTGTGGCCTTGCAGGATCTGAAGGGGGCTCCAAGCAAGCTGGGGAGGGACTTTTGAGGGTGTCAGGGAGTGATAGGACTGGGGGGAATGGAAAAACACTGGAAGTGGGTAGAATCAGACTGGATGTTAGGAAGAAGTTCTTCCCCATGAAGGTGGTGAGACCCTGCAAGAGGTTGCCCAGGGAGGTGGTGGAAGCCTCCTGCCTGGAGGTTTTTCAGGCCAGGCTGGATGTGGCTGTGAGCAACCTGCTGCAGTGTGAGGTGTCCCTGCCCTTGGCAGGGGGGTTGGAACTGGAGTCTCTCGGGACCTTGAGGTCCCTTCCAACCCTAACAATTCTATGAGTCTATCATTCCTAACCAAGAAGTGGGTGAGTGAGTGTCTGCTCCAGCTGAACCACTGCTACAGTACCCAGAGCCTAAATTCCACAAAGCATTTACAGGACATATTTCTGCTGCAAATGTCTGTATCTGAGATCAACAATTCCCAAGAGGAAAAGCCAAGTACTCCAACCCACCACATTTGCTGCTTTCCTTTGAGTTGCACAGAATCACAAAGTTGCTTTGTTTGGAAAAGGCTTCCAAGATCATTGAGTCCAACCTGCAGCTTAAGACCACCATGGCCATTAAACCATGTGCCCAAGAGCCATGTCCACAGGTGTCTTGAACACCTCCAAGGACAGGGACTCCATCGCCTCCCTGGGCAGCCTGTGCCAATCCCTGACCACTCTTGCAGTAAAGAAATTGTTCTTCATCTCCGACCTAAACCTCCCCTGGCACAATTTCAGACTATTTCTTCTTGTCCTCTCACCTGATACTAGTGAGAAGAGACCAACCCCCACCTCACTCCAACCTTTCAGGTAGCTGGGGAGAGCAATGGGGCCTTCTCCTCAGCCTCCTCCAGAATGAACACCTCCAGTTCCCTCAGCTGCTGCTCACGAGCCCTGCTCTCCAGACCCTTTCCCAGCTTTGCTGTTCTCTGGACCTGCTCCAGCACTTCAATGTCCTTCTTGCAATGAGGGGCCCCAAACTGAACCCAGTATTCAAGGTGCAGCTTCACCAGCACCAAGTACAGGGGCATGATCACTTCCCTACTCCTGCTGGCCAGACTATTCCTGATCCAGGCCTGGATGCTGTTGGCCACCTGAGCACACTGCTGCCTCATGTTCAGCAGGCTGTCAAACAGACATTCAGCCCCTAAACCACTTCCCAGACACCTTCCATAACTCAACAGTGTTCTTCCCTCTGGCCAGGCTAGTAGACCAAACATAAGCTTCCATGCTAATGCAGCACTGCAGCATCTTCCTCCCTTCTTGACTTTGCAGCCAGAAGAAATCTAGGTCTCAGACAGAAAGGGAACTGCATATAATAGGTTTCAAAATGATGGACTGCACCAACATTCCCAGACCCCAGATTTCAGGGAAACAGGAGAGCTTCAGGACAGCAGGAGGCTGAGAAAGCAACAGCAGCAGATGCTGGGCTGTTCAGCTGCCCTCAACAGTAGACACCATGTGCTTCATCCCCAGTTCAACTGTACGAACCCATCCAAATCTAGCTGCCTGATTGCTGAGGCACAACCCTGTCTCTGACTGAGCTGGAGGTACTTCAGGGTGCTCTTACTCTACCCCTGCTACAGAGACTCTAACAGCTGCAGTTAAAGCCATTCTGTTCTACCCTGGTGAACACTGGGAATTATATTGCAGAGATCTTGCCTGGAGTTCATTCCACAGCCATAGAGCAGAGGCATTTTGAGGGAAGAAATGAAAAGCCTGCTATCTTCTTTACCTGATGCATGGGCCATGAACCTTCTAGCAAGGGTGAAATATCTGCATTTTCTCCTTTAAAATCCTAACTGATCACTTTGTTGGAAAGAAAACTTCTGAGTGCCCAAAGTTACAGCACAAGAAGCTCCTCAGGAGCCAGCAATGCCTTCATGCAGCCCAGCAAGCAGCTGTGTGCTGGGCTGCAGCCAGAGGAGTGTGGGCAGCAGGGCAAGAGAGGGGATTCTGCCCTCAGACTCTGCTCTGCTCAGACCTCACCTCCAATCCTGCCTCCAGTTCTGGTGTCCCCAGCAGAAGGAGGACACAGAGCTGCTGGAGTGAGGCCAGAGGAGGCCAAAAGATGAGCCAAGGGCTGGAGCAGCTCTGCTGTGAGCACAGGCTGAGGGAGCTGGGGCTGTGCAGCCTGGAGAGGAGAAGGCTCCAGGGGCACCTCAGAGCTGCCTTGCAATAGCTGAAGGGATCCTGCAGGGAGGCTGCAGAGGGACTTTTGCTGAGGGTGTCTGGAGACAGGCCAGGGGGGAATGGTTTGAAGCTGAGGCAGAGCAGGGTCAGGCTGGAGCTGAGGGAGAAGTTCAACAGTACAAGGGTGGTGAGGCACTGGAATAGGTTACCCTAGAGGGTTGTGCATACTTCTTCCTCCCTGGGGGTGTTAAGGGGCAGATTAGATGAGGCCTTGAGCAACCAGGTCTGGTCGAGACACGTCCCTGCCCATGGTAGGGAGACTGGAATAGATGATCTGAGATTCCTTCCAACCTGAGCCATTCTATGAAGATGAAGTTGATATTTTGATATAATTTAGATTTCTAGCAGGCTTGAAGCTTTTTTATTATCTACCAGCAAAGAAACAAACCACCCACCTGCAGCCCTTTGGTCAAACAATCCAGTAAAGGTGAGCCTTTAGAAAATCATGGAAAAACCTTCCAGAAACTTTGCCTTGCTTCTCACCTCTGCATCACAGCAGGAACACAAAACCACTGTACCTGTAACCCATCTCCAGTACCACAGATTTGTCTTTCAGATCCAGCAGTGCCAGAATTGAAAGGCACCTGGGAAAATTTTAGGTTCTGCCTGGTCAGAGTAAATACAAAGCATTTCAAATTCCACATGCCTTGCTCCAGAGATGTTGGCTGAGTCTACGCCTGGGCACAGAGTAACACAGAGTAACCTTACTAGCTCAATTTCAGGACATTTCTCTCTGTCTCAACAAAAGGGGAAAACATTGTTGGCATTCAGCATTTCCTCCCAGCTTGCCTCCAACTCCCTGCTTCATGCCTGGCTGCTGAATTGAGTTTGGCTTTGTGCATCCTGATCATTTCAGGGGGAAAAAAACCCCTAAAACCAAAACAAAACCCAAACCCACCAACTCCCCCCCAAACCCAAACAAGCAAATAAACCCCAGCAAACAAATCAAAACAAAATATTAAGCCAAAGACCTCTGCTAGCTGCAGCAGCACAGACGGTGGGAGAGGAAAGTCCTGCCCCAAAGGAAGCACCTGTGCAGGATCTGGATATCACCAGCAGTGTTACAGGGCACACAGTGTCCTACCTGCACATCCCATAAAGCATCACAGAGTAGTCTGGCACAAAGCTTAATCAGTGCTGGGGTTTTGCTGCTGAGTGCTGCCCAAAATCTTGTGTGCAGCACAAAAGCCCAACCCAGCAGGGTGAGAACTCGGATGGCCTTGCAGGGTCCTGGAAGCAGCAGGGATGCTGAAGCGCCTTCAAGCCTCCAAAGCTTTGTCTTCCTATAGGACACATGGCCTTGCACAAGGGACACAGCTCCTAGAGTCTGGAGTAAACCCAGAGGAACCACACTTTGATTTAATTTTTCATTCCTTGATGCCTTTCTGGTCCCAGAGCAGCTCCAAAGGCAGAATGAAGAGGGGTCAGGTCATGGAATCACAGAGTGCTGGGGGTTGGAAGGGACCTCCAAAGATCACCCAGCACAGGTCACACAGGAACACATCCAGGTAGGGGTGGAAATGCTCCAGAGAAGGAGACTCCACAACCTCTCTGGGCAGCCTGCTCCAGGGTTCTGTCACCCTCACAATGATAAAGTTTTCCCTTCTGTTCCCATGGAACCTCCTCTGCTCCAGCTTGCCCCCACTGCCCCTTGTGCTGTCCTTGGACATCCCTGAGCAGAGTCTGGCTCTGTCCTCCTGACACTGCCCTGCACATCTTTATCAACAGCAATGAGGTCACCCTCAGGCTCCTCTGCTCCAAGCTACAGAGCCCTCAGCTCCCTCAGCCTGTCCTCAGCAGGGAGATGTTCCACTGCCTGCAGCAGCTTTGTGGCTCTGTGCTGGACTCTTTCAATCAATTCCCTGAGGTCCTTCTTGAACCGAGGGGCCCAGAACTGGACACAATATTCCACAGCCAGTCCCCAGCATGCCTGGGTTTGCTTCCAGTGCTGCCTCCCATCCAGAAATCCCCTTTAGGGGGGAAAAAAAAAACACCTAAAAAATTACTTTTAATTTTGTTTTGGTTTGTTTTCAGAAGAAAAAGGCCTCCTCCAAAAAGCCAAGACACCTGCAAGAACCCAGCCGCCGCCTCCACAGCTCCTTTAGACACAGGCAGCAAGGAACAAAGGAACCCTTCACCCAAAGCTTTGTTCAACGTTTGAGGCTGAGCTTATTGAGTTTACAAGAAAACAGCTCCAGCCTAACTTGCTTATGAGGTTTCACAGTCCCATCATGATTTCAGATCCTTCCAGGAAGCACTTGGGGGGGAAAAAAGCGTTTCAGATATGTATTTTTATATATATCCCCCCCAAAAAAGGCAGACAGGAATAAACTCTAGAATGTAGATATGGTTCTTCTCTATTGGTTTCTTTTAGAGATATATAGAACTCCTTTTTCCTGGTTGATGCATATTTCCCCCACTGCATTGTCTTTACATGACACACACTAAAGCATCAGCTCCTGCTACCAGAGTAATTCTCCTGCTGCATTTTCACGATGCAATGTCCCAACTAATCTGGAAGCACCAAAGGAGGACATGCTGCAGACAGAGCCCTTGGCCCTGGCTTATAGAAGCACAGAATTCTTTAGCGTGGCAAAAAGCTCCAAGATCATTGCATCCAACCAGCAACCCAACATCACCATGGTGATTAAACCATGTCCCACGGTGCTATGTCCACAGGTGTCTCGAACACCTCCTGGGATGGTGACTCCAGCACCTCCTTGGGCAGCCTGTTCCAATGCCTGACCACTCTGGCAGGAAAGACATTTTTCCTAACATCCAACCTAAACCTTCCCTGGTGCCACTGGCAAAAGGCTTTTTAGGGGGAGGAAAAGGAAGCAAGCAGGCAAGCAAAGATCTACTGACACAGCTCAAGTGCTCTGATTCTTAAGGTCCATGCCCAGAAATCAGCTTCCTGTGCAACCAATACTGAACTAACAGGTGAGTCTGAAGTGGAAGATTTAGGACAAAAGAAAATGCCTCCAAGCTGTGCCAGGGTAGGTTTAGATTGGATAGTCAGAACATTTTCTTGCCTGCAAGAGTGGTCAGGCATTGGAATAGGCTGCCCAGAGAGGTGGTGGAGTTACTGTCCCTGGAGGTGTCCAAAACCACTCTGGGGCAGGGTTTAGTGGGCAGGGTGGTGCTGGGTTGATGGTTGGACTGGATGATCTTAGAGGGGTCTTCCAGCCTGCATGACTCTGTGACTGATTTCCTACTCCCAGCCACATCGATTCATCTATGCAACATCTTGCTGAAGCTGTGTTAGAGCCAGGGAAAGCTGCAGCAGAAGTCGTTACAAAAACACCACCAGAAGGCATTTTTTCCTGAAAGACAGCCACACCACCCCTGGGAGGCATGCTAAGGACAAATCCTCTAATGAGCAACCATTCAATACTCCCAGAATCATTTCAGGTGGAAAAGACATCTAGGACCATCAAGTCCAACTGTCAGCCCAACACTACCGTGCCCACCAAACCATGACCCCAAGTGCAAAGTGCCATGCCTACACATTGTTTGGATGCCTCCAAGGATGGGAACTCAACCACCTCCTTAGGAAGCCTGCTCCAGTCTTTGAGAACCATTTCAGTGAAGAAGTTTCGTCTAATATCCAACCTAACCCATCTCTAGGGCAATTTGAAGCCATTTCCTCTTGCCCTATAAATAAAATGCCTTGGAAAAAAAAAAATCACAGTGAACCTTCTCCCTGGAGAAGTGAATTACCTCAGGAACTCTTTGCAGCTTTGCACAGTGGCTGCTTTGTCAGTGATTGCAAATCACAGGCCTGGGGTTTGGGGTTTATTTGCAGTTATTTATATGCAGTCTTGAGGAGAAGGACTTGGGGGTGTCAGCTGATGACAAACTCTCCAGGAGCCAGCAATGGTCGCTGGCAGCCCAGCAGGCAGCTGTGTGCTGAGCTGCATTTAAAGCAGGGAGAGCAGCAGCACAGGGAGGGGATTCTGCCCCTCTGCTCTGCTGACACTCTGCCGGGAACACTGCGTCCAGCTCTGCTGCCCCCAGTGTAACAGGGACATGGAGCTGCTGGAGTGGGTCCAGAGGAGGCCACGAAGATGATCAAGGGGCTGCAGAACCTCCAGGTGAGAGAGTTGGGGCTATTCAGCCTGGAGAAGAGAAGGCTCCTGGGAGACCTTAGAGCAGCTTTCCAGTACATGAAGGGGCTCCAGGAGAGCCAGGGAAGAACTTTTGAGAAGGGCTGGGAGTGACAGGATGAGAGGGAATGGACTGAAGCTTGAGGAGGGTAGATTGAAACTGGAGATGAGGAAGAAATTCTTGCCAGTGAGAGTGGTGGGACACTGGAGCCCAGGGAGGCTGCCCCCTCCCTGGAGGTGTTCAAAGCCAGGCTGGATGAGGCCTTGAGCAACCTGGGCTGGTGGGAAGTGTCCCTGCCCACCCACAGCAGCAGGGGTGGAACTGGATGATCTTCAAGGTCCCTTCCAACCTAAACCATCCTATGAATCTACAAATTTTACATTAAAACCCAACATCCCTCCCAAACTGCCAAAGCCTTTCTTCCAACCTATTTAATGGGTCAGTTCTGCAAGCAATCATTGCAGCTGCACCTGCCAGGATGCCTTGGAAAGCTGTGAGGAGCAGCTAACCCAACAAAGGTGCATTTAATAAGATAATGTGTTTAAATCATTTCCCCTGCAGCTCCTGAAGCTGGCCAGCGAGCAGCAGAGGCAAGAGCTGCACGCTCAGGTCCTCCTCTTCTCGTGCAAGGGTGCTAAATATTAGCAGATTTCAGGGAGAGCTGATTAGTACTATCATTTGCTGTAATGAGAAAGGAAGTTGTTATTACAGGACAGATGGTATTTGTTTTGTATCACATGCAAGATAAGCAAAAAGCACATGAAGGCTTAGCCAGTCAAACAGGTAGCTGCAGGAGATCTGCATCCTGGATTGAACTCCCCAACCACTCCCCCACCTCTGAAAGAAAGCCACAAGCAAGTCCTCCTCTAATTTTCTTCTAACTTATAATGACCATAAACACTCCATTGCTGTCACCCTGTGTTAGCTGAGTGGTGATTTGCAGCAAAAAACCCCCAAGAAATAAAAGCATGGCAACGATGCTGCAGCCTCCCTTCTTGTACAATGAGGTCAGGGATTTGATGCCACTCACCAAAAACTGCAGAGGAATGGGATGGAGAAATACACCCAGCTCAGAAGATGACAATTTTCACACCACCCTGCTTCCTCATGCAAGGAGTTTTTGCTGCCATGTCATGACAGACCACTGTGATGCCCATGCTCAGGCTGCCCAGGGAGGTTAGAGTCACCAGCTCTGCAGGTGCTCAGCAACACATAGAAATGGCATCCTGGCCTGCACCAGAAACTGTGGCCAGCAGGAGCAGGGAGGTCATTGTGCCCTGTACCCAGCACTGGTTAGGCCACACCTTGAGTGCTGTGTCCAGTTCTGGGGCCCTCAATTTAAGCACGACATTGAGACTCTTGAAGGTGTCCAGAGAAGGGCAGCAAGGCTGGGGAGGGGTCTGGAGCACAGCCCTGTGAGGAGAGGCTGAGGGAGCTGGGGTTGCTTAGCCTGGAAGAGAGGAGGCTCAGGGGAGACCTTACTGCTGTCTACAACTACCTGAAGGGAGGTTGCAGCCAGGAGGGGGTTGGTCTTTTCTCCCACGCAATCAGTGACAGAACAAGAGGACACAGTCTCAAGCTGTGCCAGGGGAAGTTTGGGCTGGAGGTGAGGAGAAAGTTCTTCCCAGAAAGAGAGATTGGCCATGGGAATGTGCTGCCCAGGGGGGTGGTGGAGTGTTCAAAAAAGGCTTGGATGTGGCACTTGGAGCCATGGTTTAGTTGCCAGGAGGTGTTAGGTAATAGGTTGGACTTGATGATCTGTGAGGTCTTTTCCAACCTGGTTGATTCTGTTAAATAGTACCTTGGGACATGATTTAGTGGAATGGCAGGTTTGGGTTTCTTCAGGCCAGGCTGGATGTGGCTGTGAGCAACCTGCTGTAGTGTGAGCTGTCCCTGCCCATGGCAGGGGGGTTGGGACTGGATGAGCCTTGAGGTCCCTTCCAACCCTAACCATTCTGTGATTCTATGATTTGACAGATTAAGTGCTACCTGTCCTAAAGCAGCCATATCCCAGAGGGAGGGGAAACACAGCTAAGCATTGCTTATCCTCAGCTACAGGGGCTACAAAGATGCTGAGGGGATCTCAGAAATGCTTACAAATACTTTAAGGGTGGGAGTCAGAAGGAGGGGACCAGGCTTTTTTCAGTGGTGCCCAGTGACAGGACAAGGGGTAAGGACCACAAACTTCAACACAGAAAGCTCCATCTAAACATGAACTTCTTTTTGAGGGTGCTGGAGCCCTGGATCAGGCTGCCCAGAGAGGTGGTGGAGTCTCCATCCCTAGAGACATTCAAAACCTGCCCGAATGCATTCCTGTGGGACCTTCTCTAGATGAACCTGCTCTGGCAGGGGGTTGGACTTGATCTCCAGAGATCTCTTCCAACCACTACCACACTTACAATGAGATCCTGTGATCTAGAAGCAATGACACCCTGGACCACTGAAACCACTCTGTGCATGCATGGGCAACCTTACTGAAAAATGCAAAGCTTACACACCAGAGAACCCTCCCTAACCCCAACAACCCTCTTGCTCACCCCAAAGGAGCTGCATTTCCCCCCCAGCCTCCTCCATTCTGATGTGTAGAATGCAGCTATATTTATCCCCCCCTGTAAACATCCTCCATGACACATAGGATACAACTACAAAGGCCTGAGAGTATTTTGGAAACATAAACCAAGTTCTCTGTGACTCGATTCCAGCTGAATCTGTTTCAGAGGAGGGGGGAAGGGAATAAGTGGGATAAATTGTTGTCTAAATCCAAAAGGTTTTTATCTTTTGCCAGGTAGATGATTTTTTCTTTCTTTCCCTTTTTTTTAAATAGGATAAAAGAAGACATTCTTAACTACATCAAAACCAGAATGCATAGAGCCAGAGAAAGGCAGGGGTTAGAAGGCACTTCTGGAGATCCTCCAGTCCAAGCCCCCTGCCAAAGCAGGGTCACCTAGGGCAGGCCACACAGGAACACATCCAGGTAGGTCTTGAAAGTCTCTAGAGAAGGAGACTCCACAACCTCTCTGGGCAGCCTGCTCCAGGGCTCCAGCACCCTTACAGCAAAGAAATTCTTCCTCATGTTGAGGTGGAGCTTCCACGTTTCAGTTCGCATCCACTGTCCCTTGTCCTATCACAGGATACCACTGAAAAAAGCCTGGCCCCTTCTTCTTGACACCCATCCTTCAGGTATTTACAGACATTCATCAGATGCCCTCTCCAGACTAAACAGCCCCAGGTTTCTCAGACTTTCCTCCTAAGAGAGATGCTCCTGTCTCCTCAGCACCCTTCCATTGGACACTCTCCAGGACATCCCTGTCCCTCTTGAACCGGGGAGCTCGGAACTGGATTTGGTACTGCAGATGTGGACTTACCAGGTCAGAGTAGAGGGGGAGGAGAACCTCCCTTGACCTGCTGGCCACACTCTTCTTATTGCACCCCAGGATGCCATTTGCCTTCTTAACCACAAGGGTACACTCAGTATGCTCTAACTCCCCTGGTGCCCTAAAAAGTGTCCATAGAGAGGGACATCAAAGAGACAACTTGCCAGGCAGCATTTGCTTTCCTCTTGTCATTTAAGAGAGTACAAGATGTCACAGAATCATTAAGGTTGGAAAAGACCTCTAAGATCATCAAGTCCAACCTTCTACCCAACACCTCCATGAGGCCATGTCCCAGAGTGTCCTCTACTCATCTTTTGAGCACCTCCAGGGACGGTGACTCCACCACCTCCCCGGGCAGCCTGTGCCAACACCTCACGAGCAAAAATCCATTGCTCCCACGATAAACTGTACCTTGTGACCAAAACTTCTGTACAACCAGAGAAGCCAGAAGTAATCTCACAGAAGTAGTCCCACAGGGTCAGTGATCAATTGTATGTTCGTTTGGAAAAGACTCATGGGGCGAGGCGGAGGGAAAAGCTTCGCAGTGATACCCAGCGAGAGCAGACAGACACGTACCTGCTTGGGGGTGCCATTTCCTCCACATCTTACACCCTGACTGCTCCCTTTTAGCATCACTGCCACTGCCAACCTCCTGTTCTGTGTCTGCTGCCCCGTGTCCCAGCTGGCTGCCACCAAGAGAGCGATGAGGGAGCATTTGATTTCCCCCTACCCAACCCTCAGCATGATTCAGTCTCCTTGAGGGATGTGCTGCATTGTACTGGGTGAGTCATCCCAGAGGTATTCTGCATATTACAGCCCTGGCCCGACCATTACTCATCCTTAACATCCTCCCTGCTCCAAGAGCACACAGCAGACCAAAGATCCTTGCTTCCCCACCCTGGTTATAGGCTGGGGAAAAAACAAACATCCAAACCAACCAAAAAAACCCCTGCCATACAACCATCATAAACTAATAACAGGGGTGTTCAGCAGGGGCTGACAAAGCAAATGTGCTGCTGAGAGGCTGCAGCAGAGCAGAGGGCATGTCACCACTCAGCCAGGACTGCAAACAGATCCAAAGTTGAGAGCCTGTGTTGTCATCTCCGGTCACCCTAGCTGCCCTTTACTCCCCACAACCTGCTAAGGCAGCGCTGGGACCAAGGGTCCAAACAACGCAACAGAGCCAGGGGAAGAGCACACCCAGCCTCCCAACCTGAGCCCTGTCTCCATGGCAGCTTTTAACAGGATTTGAAATGCTTTCAGTTCGCAACAGATTGGTGTTTATAAATACCAGCTCTGGGTCCTTACATAGCACACCTTCACAGGCAGCCCACGCCGCCACAGTGCCAGCACAGCCCCAGCCCCGTGCACCAGCTGCATTTCACTTCATAGGACGGGTTGGGATGGAAGGGACCTCAAAGATCATCTGGTTCCACCCCAGCCACACCCCACCACCCTTCCCCACTATGGGCAGAGACACCTTCCACCAACCCAGCTTGCTCAAGGCTTAATCCCACCTGGTCTTGAACACCTCCAGGGAGAGGGCATCCACGACCTCCCTGGGCAGCCTGTGCCAGTGTCTCACCACCCTCACTGGCAAGAATTTCTTCCTATTCTCCAGTCTAAATCTGCCCTCCTCAAGCTTCAATCCAGTCCCTCTCCTCCTATCACTACAAGCCCTTGTCAGAAAGTCCCTTCCTGGCTTTCTTATAGGCTCCCTTCAGGTACTGGCAGGCTGCTGTACTGTCTCTCTGAAGCCTTCCTTCCTCATCCTATCACTTGTAAGCACTCCCTTTTCCTCACCACTAGAAAGCTGGTCTCAAGTCCTCCTTTGCTGCTCAAAAGCTTTCATAACTGCTTGAACTCTGCTCAGCTAGTGTTTCCCCACACATCCCCTCCAAGTTACATGATCACCCCTAAATGCCCTCTAATCTTCTTAAAGCAGAAACACTGCTCAGGAACTGCCTCTGCACCAATGACAAGAAGAAAAATTGTGGCACTGGGGCTCTGAAAGCAGCTTCTAAAAATACCTGCCTGGTTACTGAACTAATCTGCACTGATGATGAGGCAGGAGGGGGAAAGAAAGCTCACTGAAGTGTTTCCAGGCTCAGCTGCTCCTGCCTTCCTTCAGCCCAAACTGTTTCAACCCCCATTTGGGGCAAAAATCCCGTTTTTTCCCCCCAGGACAGGGAGCAGTGGCCAAGGTGATGCTGGAAAGAATTACTTCCTGATCTCCAGTCTCAATCTGCCCTCCTCAAGCTTTAATCCACTCCCTCTCCTTCTGTCGCTCCCAGCAAGTCACAAGTCCTTCCCCAGCTCTCCTGTAGCCCCTTCTGGTACTGGAAGGCCACTCTGAGGTCTCCCTGGAGCCTTCTCCAGGCTGAACAGCCCCACCTCTCCCAGCCTGTCCCCAGGTGGGAGGTGACAGCACAGGCACAGGGCTAGAGGAGGGCACCTGTTTGCACACTCCTGGATTTGTGTCTTTTGACAAGCAGCTGAGGGAACTGGGGTCGTTTAGTCCAGAGGAAAGGAGGATCAGGGGAGACCTTCTTGCTGCCTACAACTCCCTGAAAGGACTTCAGAGCCCAGTGGAGGTCACTGTCTTCTCTCTAGTAACAACTGACAAGAGGAAAAGGCCTCAAGCTGCACCAGGGGGGTGGATATTAGAAGAAACATCTTGGCTGAAGGGGTTCTCAAAGACTGGAACAGGCTGCCCAGGATGAATGGATGAATCTCCATCCCTAGAAGTGCTTATGAGATGCAGAGATGCGGTGCTGAAGGACAGGGTTTAGCACCAGACTTGGTAGAGTTAGAGAAAGGTTGGACTTGATGATCTTGAAGGGCTTTTCCAAGTGAAGCAATTCTGTGACAATTTGGCTACAGCCAAACCCACACTGAAGGCAACAGGGAGCATTTTAGATTTAGGGATCAGCTGACAACAGGGTTTATCCTATTTCAATGGTCAAAGGGGACTCTGCTTTAGTAGAATCATAGAAGTATTAGGGTTGGAAGGAACCTCAACACAGTCACCACACAGCTTATTCCAAGATAGTTTCCTCTTGCACTGGGAGTCTGATTTCACCTCCCTCCATTGCTGAGGAGAAAAACTTTCTAAGCTGACCTTGCAGCAGCAACAACACAAACAGGTCAGGCATCTTTCTTTGATTTCCCTGGCTGATGTTTCTCTGGACTTGTCTGCTGACTTGTCGCTGGAGACAGCTGAGGACAGAGCAGCTAAGCACAGTGTTAAGCATTTGAGGGTAAAAGCAGTGCTGCTGCTGAGCTTGAGAAGGAAAGCAAGGCATCAGATCCTGCTGCACCTGAGTGCTGGGGATGTGCAGTTAATTGTGGGGGGGTTTTTTTTCAATGCTATTTTTTCATGTATTTCTTTTAATTACATGGATAGCTCAATGCTATGACTGGCTGCTGAGGGACCCAGCAGTTGCAAATGCACTTCTACTGCTTTAAAGGCCAGGCTGGATGTGTGCTCTGGTGAGATGTCACTGTGTCCAGCTCTGCAGGCCTCAATATAGGAAGGACTGGGACCTGATGGAGAGGGTCCAGAGGAGGCCACAAAAGGGGTTGGAGCACCTCTGCTATGAGGACAGGCTGAGGGAGCTGGGGGTGTTCAGCCTGGAGAAGAGAAGGCTCTGGGAAGAACTAATAGCAGCCTTCCAGTATCTGAAGGGGACTATGTGAAGGATGGAGAGAAACTGCTTACAAAGGGCTGCAGTGACAGGAGGAGAGGCAATGGCTTCAAACTAGAGCAGAGCAGATTTAGATTGGATAGTAGTAATAAGTTCTTTACTATGAGGATGGTGGAACACTGGAACAGGTTAGAGAATGGTTGGATTAGATGCTGAAATGCTTCTGTGTTTCTATGATTCTGAGGCTCTCCCATGCCACATATCTCTGCCAACACAAAATCAAGGAACTAGGAACACAGCTGACTAGAGTCCAGCAGCTGAGCAGTCTGGGGAGGCCACAGACAGTCCACAAAACTACTCCATGTAGCTGTAGTTCTAGTTACAACCCAGCTCTATTCTGCTCGTGCTCTTCTCAATGTGGAGTTCCTTCAACTGCTAAGCACCACTGAGTGTGATGCTTTCCTAACACAAATGCACTTGAAGCACCCCAGTGAAACTCAAGGCAAGAGGAAGGCTGCAGTATCTGATCTCCTGCAGACACCAGCTGATCCCTTTTGCTCTTTGCAGTTGGCTCTGGCAGCATTTCTTGGCAGTTCTGAACCAAGGCAACTCTTAATGTATTGCTCTCAAAAGTCCATCTCCAGGTGACTGACAGCTTGCCACAAGCATTTTTCTCTTCTGTGTGGTCCAAAGCTTAGGCCTCGGTCAGCCATGTCATTCTCACAGGTGAATGGACCTTGCCCATATAGATCACAGGATGGGAGTGGTTAGAAATGACCTCCAAAGATCACTGAGTCCAACCCCCCTGCCAGAGCAGGACCATAGAATATAGCACAGATCACACAGGAACACATCCAGATGGGGCTGGAAAGTCTCCAGAGAGGAAGACTCCATGACCTCTCTGGGCAGCCTGCTCCAGTGCTCTGTGACCCTCACAGGGAAGAAGTTCCTCCTCATGTTGAGGTGGAATCTCCTGTGCTGGAGTTTATATCCAGTACCCCTTGTCCTATGACAGGGTGCAACTGAGCAGAGCCTGTCCCCTCCCTCTTGACCCCCAGCCCTCAGATGTTTATAAACATTCACTGAATCCCCTCTCAAGTCTTCTCCAGGCTAAACAGCCCCAGGTCTCTCAGCCTCTCCTCAGAGGGCACATGCTGCAGTGCCCCACAGATCTGTCCTCACAGCACTCAGAAGACACAGCATTCTTCAAGGACCATCTGATGCTAAACTTCACTGATCTCAGGACAATCTGAGAGCAAAGGGAGAATATCCTTTCCCCCACCCCAAAACTTCCACTGAGACAGCACCAGCAGACTGACCACCTGCTTGCAAACTTACTCAGAGGCTGAACTAGGAGAAAAGTAGTTACCAAAATAGTTCAGGAGTTCTCAAATGATTTCAGAACTACCTTCTGCCACCTCAGCTCCCTTGGACCATTTCACTAAAGGGATGACAATCCAAACACCGCCCCCAGCACAGACAGGTATTTGCATCCAGGATGCAGAAAGGTGCTGGGTGGTGGCCATGTGGACTAAATGTTCCTGCAGGCAGATCAAAGGGAAGCCACTGCTCTCAGGGGCCTCCAAAGGAACACCCATGACCAGAAATGGCATACACCAAGCTCCTCAGCGCCGGAAATGCTTCGTCTGCTCCTCTTCTAATTAAAACCCTTCCCTCCAGAGCTCCAAATTGATACCTGGACTAACAGCTGTAATAGGCTCCAGGAAACCCAGCTCTCTGGTGTGCTCTCCTTGTGTGCCACAGACACCATCATTACAGGACAGGCTGCAAATTGTCATTTCCTTGATAATACACTGGTTTAGAGCACTTCCCACCCCCACTCCCCCCCTTAGAGGGGCAAGACCCTCCTCCTCCCTTTTTACACATAGCAGTGTGCAAGTGCAGCCCAGAAAGCAAACAAGATCCTGGGCTGCAGCAAGAGAAGCATAGCCAGCAGATCCAGAGAAGTGATGCTCCCCCTCTGCTCTGGTGAGAGCCCACCTGGAGCACTGTGTCCAGTTCTGGAGCCCCTGTGACAAGAAAGATCTGGAGGTGGTGTCCAGAGAAGGGCCACAAGGGTGAGCTGGGGGATTGTGCTCCTCTCCTATGGAGACACATTGAGAGAGCTGGGGCTTCTGGAGAGGAGAAGGCTCCCAGGAGACCTTCTTGTGGCCTTGCAGTATCTGCAGGGGGCTCCAAGAAAGCTGGGGAGGGACTTTTGAGGGTGTCAGGGAGTGATAGGAATGGGGGGAATGGAGCAAAACTAGAAGTGGACAGATTCAGATTGGATGTCAGGAAGAAGTTCTTGCCCCTGAGGATGGCAAGACACTGGCACAGGTTGCCCAGGGAGATGGTGGAACCTCCTCATCCTTGGAGGTTTTTCAGGCCAGGCTGGCTGTGGCTGTGAGCAGCCTGCTGTAGTGTGAGGTGTCCCTGCCCATGGCAGCAGGGGAGGTGGAACTGGATGCTCTCCTGGAGCCCCTTTCAGGTACTGGAAGGCTGCTCTAAGGTCACCCTGGAACCTTCTCTTTCTCCAGCCTGAACAGCTCCAACTCCCTCAGCCTATCCCCCTAGGGGAGGTTCTCCAGCTCTCTGATCATCTTGGTGGCATCCTCTGGACCCACTCCAGTAGCTCCAGGTCCCTCTAATGCTGGGGGCCCCAGAACTGGAGGCAGTGCTGCAGGGGTGGTCAGAGCAGAGCAGAGGGCAGAATCCCCTCCCTGTGCTGCTGCTCTCCCTGCTCTGGCTGCAGCTCAGCACACAGCTGCCTGCTGGGCTGCCAGTGACCACTGCTGGCTCCTGGGGACTTTGTCATCAACTGACACCCCCAAGGCCTTCTCCTGCAGACTGCTCTCCTGCCACTCCTCACCCAGCCTGGATTTTGCTTGGGATTGCCCTGACCCAGGTGACCCCCTTGGCCTGGCTGAAGTTCATGGCCCAGCCCTGCAGCTGCTTGCTCATTTGCAATAGCTATTTGTGCAGCCTCCTTTGGAAAACAGAAATCACCTTGGGCAAGTTTCACCTCCTGCATCTCTACTGCAAGCTTTGCCATGCCTGCCTCTTTATCAGGACACCAAGCACTATTATTCAGCTTTCTGATGTCATTGTTTGAGTCCTGTGCCAGCCAAAGAGACTTCACACCAATACCTTCTGCATCCTCCAGCCAACTGTGCACATCTCCCAACCTCCACTCTGTTCTCCCTGCAGCCAGCCTTCCTGTTTACATCTCTGCCTTCATGGCTTCCCTTGCAAAGCTGAAGAGCTCTGGGGAAAGCACAAACAAATGAGTATTTCCTCAAGCTGCAGGCTGTTGCATGCCTCTCTTCCTACCCTGGGCCTTCACCCGGTCACAAGTGTCACTTGTATTCAGTGGCTTCTATTTCCTGGCAGAAGATAGGGTGGTGTGAAGTACCCACTGAACACAGCAGAGAAGTCACTCAGAGGACATCACCTTGGCACCATCCTGCACTCTCATCTGACAGGATGAGTTATCCAGCACACTGCATGCTCGTGATTTCATGCCAGTTCCTTCCCAAAAGGTTAAGTTTTGGGTAAGACAGCCTGAGTCCTCTGGCATATCTGGAGGTGACTGAAGCCTCCCCGGGTCATAGAATGGTTTGGGTTGGAAGGGATCTGCAAGATCACCCAGTTCCAACCCTCCTGCTGCCAGAGGCAGGGACACCTCCCATTAGCCCAGGCTGCACAAGGCTGCATCCAACCTGGCCTTGAGCACCCCCAGGGAGGGGACATCCACAGCCTCCCTGGGCAAGCACCTCTTTCCTTCTAGCAACAAAGACAGTGAAAGACCTTCTCATCCCCCCTCAAGGCTTTTTGGCACACTCAGTATCAGCTGGGAGCTGCAATCTGAAGTATTCTGGGTTGATCAAGACACACCAGTGCCATTGGTGACCCAAAATACTGCTAAGCTTAGAATATCCCTAAGTTAAGAGCTCATGCAAGTATCTTAGTTTAAGAGGCCACAAACCCCTGTTTTAAAACATTTTAAAATGAGCACTGCAGAAAAGTGACCTTGCTGAAGATCTCCCAGAAGAAAGCATCTACCTTATTCCCTTTGGGCAGAGCCCCATCTATACTATGTGCTGCTCACCTCCAGTAAATGTAGGTGGTGTCTAGAAGGGAGGAATAAGAGATACACCAATTTAATTTTCTTCCTCCCCAACTTTCCACTTCTTTTTCACTGTCACTCATTACAACCACTCCATGCACAGTCAGTGGATGATAATGGGACTGCAATTGTTTATCTCTGTCCAGACTAGCTTGGGTTTTTTTTCCTTTTTAAAAGCAGGGTTTGAATTAACATTTGGGAGGGGAACTTTCAACCCACCACACTTGGGAAGCCCGAAGCAGTGCCAGCATAAGAATTGAGTTCCAGAGAGCCTAACAGCCCCAGGCTCAGTGACAGAGCCAGATGATGACAGCTCCACCCAAAATAGAAAGCAGAGGTGGAAAGCCAGCTACTTGTCCTGATCCAGCACCCTCTTTTGGAGACACATGCATGATGCAGCCCATCAGTTTTGAGGTAGAAAGAAGAAACCACATCTTGCCTTCAGCATGGCCAGATGTGCTCAGGCTGTAACAAACCCCCAGGGAAGCTGGGAGTCGAGTGCCTGTCCACCACACGTTCGCACGCTTTAGGGCTCGTGATAGGATGAAGGAGAATGCATGGAAGCTTGAGGAGGGCAGATTGAGACTGGAGATAAAGAAGAGGTTCTTGACAGAGTGGTGAGACACTGGAGGTTGCCCAGGGAGGCTGTGGATTACCCCTCCCTGGGGGTGTTCAAGGCCAGGCTGGATAAGGCCCTAAGCAACCTGGGCTAGTGGAAGGCAGCAGCTAGGACCGGATGATCTTTAAGATCCCTTCCAACCCAAACCATTCTATGATTTATATGGAGGTATTTCATGCACATAGCTAAAACCCAAGCTGAGATCACCTAAAAGTAACACAAGTAGCATCAGTGGCTAACAAGGTTGCCACCATCCCATTACAAGGGATACTGGATATTAGGAAGAAGTTCTTCACCATGAGCTTGGTGAATCACTGGCACAGGTTACCCAGGGAGGTGGTGGAAGCCTCCTCCCTGGAGGATGTTAAGGCTGAATGTGGCTCTGAGCAACCTGATCTAGTGTGAGGTGTCCCTGCCCATGGCAGCAGGGGATTTGGAACTGGATGATCCTTGAGGATCATCCTTCCAAGCCTAACAATTCTATGATAAGAAGGCAAGCGAGAGTTTGATACAGAAAACCAGGAATTCTCTGCTGACTAACAGACAGTGCTCACTCACCTTGCTAATAAATTAGGCTTACATTTGTGGCTGCCTTGAATTAAGGTTTGGACACTGCAGCATCCCCCTTCTAGGAGTCTAGGTGAACACTTGGACAAATCTCCAGATGCACTCAACAACCGAACAAACTTCAGCCCAAACAATGCTTGGCCAAAACCAACACCGAGACAGTGACCTCTGGAATCTGGGGCTACTTGCAGCTGTTCTAAAGGATGCCATTGACTAAGTCATACAAAAGGTGCTTCAACCCCTGGCAGTGATTCACCTCGCTATTTTTCCTAGCAAAAAGGCTTATTACTTAGGAAGAGTTTCCTACTATTTGAAGGAGAATTCAGAGGAGAACAAGGAGATACTCATTTGTTAGAGAGACAGATAAACATGTACAGGAAATACTTCTCCCAAGGTCCTGGTCCTCTGAAGATTAATAACCTACAGCAACTGGAGACAAAACCATGACACCGAGGAAATAAGCAAACTATCAAAACAGGAAGAAGTGGAAGTTTTTGTTAGGTATTTTTGTGTTATTTTGGGAGAATATTTGTTGTTTCTGAAGCTTAAGATACCAGCAAAATCCTCCATCTGCAGGTCAGACCATTCTCCACACAAAGGCAGCTGCAGAGAGTTTCCTCATCCAGGTCCCCAGAGCTGTCAGCCCGGTGAGGCCATCCTGCACGTGACAAATGAGCTGCCTCCCCAGCCAACATTGTTATTTGCTTTGTACCTCATTTCAAATCTCTACAATCCAGGGAAAGGGCTGCTCCTACGTGGGCAATGCCCTGCAGGTGATACCAACACATCAAGTTATTTTGCTGTTGTATTTACCCCCCAGCCCCGAGCCGCTGGACAAAGGCACTCCCTCCAGACTCCTCTTGCTGGATACACTTACTCAGTATTAAGGTAGCACTTACTGGAAATGAAGGCTTTGGCCACAAAGAGAAAGCAGCAAGAAAAGCTGTTCTGGTCTTCCCTGCCTTTGCTTTTCTTCCAATGAGAATCAAACCACCACCACCACCATCAATTACTGTCCCTCCCAGGATGCAGCAGGGATGTGCAGAGGCCAACCATAGCATCTGCAGTGACTTGGTGGCACAACTACCTTTGTATCACCACAAGGTACCACAGCTTTGTCCATAGGCACTCACAGAATTGTTTCAGTTGGAAAAGACCTCTGAGGTCACCAAGTCCAACCACCGACCCACCACCACCATGGCCATTAAAACATGCCCACTCATTCCTCGAACACCTCCCAGGATGGTGACTCCACCACCTCCCTGAGCAGCCTGTTCCAATCCCTGACCACTCTTGCAGGGAAGAAGTTTTTCCTAACGTCC
This sequence comes from Dryobates pubescens, assembly GCF_014839835.1. Classification (NCBI taxonomy): domain Eukaryota; kingdom Metazoa; phylum Chordata; class Aves; order Piciformes; family Picidae; genus Dryobates; species Dryobates pubescens. The sequence continues at coordinate 2,049,929 of NC_071650.1, forward strand.
AACCTAAACCTTCCCTGACACACAGCCCAGCACAGGGTTGCCTTCTGGGCTACCAGCACTCGTTGCTGGCTCATGTAGAGCTTTGTCATCAACTGACACCCCCCAGGTCCTTGTCCTCAAGGCTGCTCTTGAGCCACTCCTGGCCTATTAACTCTTTGAAGCAACTTTTCCGTCTCTTGCAAAAGCTTGTGAGAAATGTGGATGGCTCCCACTGCAGCCCATGCTGTGCATGTGTACTGAATGCAATCCTAAGAGCTGCATTAAGCTCACATCTGTCTACAGAATTCCCAGAGCATGGAAAAGCATCGCTACAGAAATGAAGTTTAACCTAACTCTGAAGGAAAAAGCCCAAGCAAGTTTAAATATTTATGCTTCTAATGTGCTCTTTGATCTTTAGTACCATATATAGTTGCATAATTTTTGTCCACTGGAAGTGATGCCTTTGAACTGGGGCATTTATTGCTTAGGAAAGAGAATTCAATCTTCCCTTTATTGAGCAGATGAGAGTTAACTATGGGGAGGGGAGAATGGTTTAAGATGAAGCAAGTGCAATACTACCAGCCCAGCTCTCCACTTGGGTTTGATCTCCACCACAACTGCAATGAAGACCTAGCTGCTGCTTGTATATCTGCTGCATGGAACATCTATATACATCTAGAAATACCCAGAGATTCTCTCAAGCATTAGGCAAACAGCAACCTGGGCTGCATCAAAAGAAGAGTGGCCAACAAGACAGAGAGAGGTGATTCAGCCACTCTGCCCTGGGGAGACCTCACCTGGACTGCTGTGTCCAGCTCTGGGGTCTCTAAAAAAGGAGAGACGTGGACATGCTGGGGCAGGGCCACAGGGGAGGGCTACCTGTGCCAGTGTCTCACCACCCTTCCTGTCAAGAATTGCCTCCTAATCTCCAGTCTAAATCTCCTCTCTTCAAGCTCAAAGCCAAAGTCACTGCCCCTTGTCCCATTACTACAAGTCCTTGCAAAAGTTCCTTCCCAGCTATCTTGTAGGCTCCTTTCAGGTACTGAAAGGCTGCTCTAAGGTATCACAGTAACTAAGGTTGGAAGAGACCCCAAGGATCATCAAGTCCAACCTGTTCCAACAGACCTCACAACTCCCCATCCTTTATGTCCAGTAACTGAATGAGTGTTTGAGGTCCACAGTCAGAGATGCATGCCAATCACATCAGAAATAAAATTTAAAATAATAATTAAAAGTCTTAATCAGCTTCACAGATTTCCATGACACAGACCAAGGTAGCACCAAGGAAGGCTGGGCTCTGGTGCCAAGGACCTCAGATGCCCATCATGCTTATGATGGCCAGCTGTTGTCAGTATGAAGGATGGTATGGGGACTATTCCAAAAATCCTGCTCCTAGATAGTGCTGAGGACTTGCTTGTGACCCTCTGCCAAGGAAGCAGCAATGGCAAGTTAAAAGCAGCTCCACCCTGGCTTTCCTCAAATGCTGCTGTGAAATGGGCACGGGCAGCTCTTCAATGCCCAGTGGTGCCTGCAGCATTTCCAAGCAGAGGACTTCAGGTTGGACTCGATGATCTCGGAGGTCTTTTCCAACCTGGTTGTTTCTGTGACTCTGTAACTCGTGCTGGTTGCTGCCCAAACTGCCTGTGCTCCTGTAAAGGCTTCAGCTGGGCTGCTGGCTGCATCACTTCCTTCTCGGAGCGCCCCTTGATACCCTTGAGGTATTTCATCTGAGTTTCATTGCTGGCTTATACTGCCTGAAGTGCCTCCAGCTCACTTCCAGTGGATTTTGACTGCACTGCAGTGTCCCCAGCACATGGTCTGGGCAAATGGTCCATGCTAGCACCACTTTCCTCTAACCACTGTGAGACCACCCACTGCTTGTCACAGGCAAGTTTCTTCCTCTTCCCCTTTCACACCCAGTTTAAAGCCCCATCAATGAGTCCCACAAGTTCCAGGGCAAAGACCCTCCTTCTCCTTTGAGAAACAGTTTCCCCTCTGAGAATGTTAATTGAAACATGGAGCCAAGCTATGGTGTGGTCTGAATGTCTCTCATGCCTCACCTATTGGAAGGCCAGGGGTGGGAGAACAGATTGGGGTGGGTAGGTGTAATTTTAGCCAGAAGGAAGAAGGTGCTCAGCAACACTGCCCAGCTTAAGAAATGAAATGAAAATGCACTCTGCCACAGTGCTGCTCAGTGACATGGGCAGGCTGCTGTACAAACTCATTAAATTGTTTTGGTTGGGAAAGACCTCAAAGATCACCGAGTCCAGCCCTCAACCCAGTACCACCATGGCCATTTAACCATGCCCAAATGTGCCATATCCACAAGGTTCTTGAACACCACCAGGGAGAGTGACTCCTCCACCTCCCTGGGCAGCCTGTTCCAATGCCTGACTAATTTAAGCAAATATTTTTTTTTTCCTAATATCCAACCTAAATCTCCCCTGGCACAGTTTCAGGCCATCTCCTCTTGTCCCATCACCTGCTACTAGAGAGAAGAGACCGATTCCCACCTGGCTCCAAGCCCCTTTCAGGGAGTTGTAGAGAGCGAAAAGGTCTTCCCTCAGCCTCCTTTTCTCCAGGCTAAACAGCTCCAGTGCCCTCAGCTGCTCCTCACCAGCCCTGCTCTCCAGACCCTTCATCAGCTTTGTTGCCTTTCTCTGGACATGCTCCAGCACCAAAATGTCCTTCTTGCCACGAGGGGCCTAAAACTGAAGCCAGCATTTGAGACGCAGCCTCACCAGTGCCTAGTACAGGGGCATGACTCCCGGTGCCCAATCCAGAACACAGAGGAGCACTAAATGGCAAAAAGCTTTCACCAAAATTGAGCTACAGCCACAGACAAAGCAAGGCAAGAGTGCTGTGCTACACAGCATGGGGGGAAAGCCTACAAAAGGCTTGAAGCTACTGAAGCTGTGAAGCTAGCATGCACATCTGCACCAATCCCCTAAAGGAGTCCATGGTAAACCTCATCCTGGAGCCACGATGACCAAAGGCCTGATCTCGCAAAGGCTGCTGGTTGTGTTCAGGCAGGAGACATCTCCCAGCCACCTCCCCATCACCAAACATCATGGGAAATACCTTCTTATATAAACAGGTTTCTTTCAAGGCTATATATCCCCTTGCCAGGTCATTGTGTGCTTTTGTACCCCAAACCACAAAGCCCAGTCTCAGAGAGACTTGCCCCATGTCTGCCTGCACACACTTGATCAGGTGAGACAGTAACCATCTCCTGACCTTCACAAGGCACTCCTGCCAAAACTGTTACCCTACAGAGGGGAGTTACACCACAAAGGAGGTTAGTGTATTGCAGCATTTTGATGAGATCATGAATGACAAAGCCATATCCCTGCCAAAAAAACATTCCTACAGAGATATTCCAGAATGAAATGAATACACAGAGAGAGGATTTTAGCCTTTTAGGTATTTCCTTTACCATATTTATGGTCCATATTTTGCAGAAGTAGTTACACATAAGAAAATCAAGAACATGTTCCAGCTGCAAATATGCACAACCCTTTCAACTTCCCTTATTCAACTAAGCAAAAAACACTTGGATAACAGCACTCCCATTCCCTCCCACCAGCAGCACTTCCCCTCCTCTCCAGCCTTGAGTTGTCTCTGGGCTTTAAAAATTTACCTTTACTGTCACAGGAATTTCTAAAGCCTGTTCCTGACCATGAGGGTGGTGGAACACTGCAACAGGTTGCCAAGGGAGGTGGTGGAGGCCTCATCCCTGCAGACATTCAAGGTCAGGCTTGACAGGGGTCTGAGCAACTTGACCTGCTTGGGGATGTCCCTGCTTCCTACAGGAGGGTTGGACTGGGTGAACCTTTAAAGGTCCCTTCCAACCCACAGTGCATTCTGTGACCCTGTGATTTATGAATTATACAGCAAGTGGTGGCTGAATGAGGTGCTCAGCCAGGCACACTGCTATTGGAGCCATGCAAGGAGAATCCTGTTTGTATGTTTTGACATCTTGCTAGCCTGGGGAGCTGCAAGGGCAGCTCAAGCCATCTCTAAGTAGGACCTTCCTGGACCTTATATCATGTGTCCTCTAGGAAAGAAATGTTAAACTTCTGGAAGAAAAGATCATCTAGTTCCAGCCCTGCTGCCATGGCCAGGGACACCTTACATGAGACCAGGTGGCTCAAGGCCCTGCCCAGTCTGGATTTCTGTCCACAATTTGAAGCTAAACATCAAATCAGGCAAACACCACAATAAATTACTTCCTCTCACTGATGAGACCTAATAACAGCCTTCCAGTACTTGAAGGGGGCTTACATGAAGGATGGAGAGAGGTTGTTTCCAAAGGCCTGCAGTGATAGGACGAGGTGCAACAGTATGAAATGAGAGCAGAGCAGATTTAGATTGGATGATAGGAACAAGTTCTGCACCAGGAGGGTGCTGGAACACTGCAACAGGTTGCCCAGGGAGGTAGTTGAGGCCACATCCCTGCAGATACTCAAGGTGAGCCTCAAGAGGGCTCTGGGCAAACTGATCTAGTTGAGGATGACTGCAGAGAGGGTTGGACTGGATGACCTGTGGAGGTCCCTTCCAGCCCAGCCCGTTCTATGATTTTCAAGTTGTCTTGAAACACGAAAAAATCAACCTATGCATTTAGGAAAACTTTGCTGTGTACCTGCCCTAGGTGAACCTGCTTTGGCAAGGGGTGGTTGGCCTCAATGCCCTCCAGAGGTCCCTTCCAACCCCTAGCATTCTGTGATTTGGTTTTGTTTGGATTTCTTTTTAAAGAAGAGCTGCAGCACAGCTTCAGGCACCAGAGAGTTTTCTCCTAACGCAAGAGCACTCCTGTAAAACTCCCTTCATTGTTTGCTTTGCAGTGTGGATTTCCAGGCTGTGTGCCTCTCCTCAGCCACCACAGCCACCCATCATGCTTCAGTTGCCTCTCCCTGGCTATTTACTTAAGGCTGGGTACAGCCAGGAATTCCTTCGTGTAACAAAATGTACAAACCTGGTTTTATGCTGGAGAGGGCTCTCAAGGAGTTTCCCTTCTCCGTCCTGAGGAGCTGCTTTTGCTCAGAAGCTCAGCGAGCAGCAGAAGTTTCTCACTACAGAGTCACAGGCAGAAGGAGAGGAAAGGGACTGTGCATTTATTCCTTCCACCTAAGGAAAATCACAGCTCCAAAGAGCAGCTGAGTTTTAGTTGTGGGAGCTTCTTTCCATTTAAGAGCTTGCAAATCCAGGAGCACTCCTCTGTCTCAGGCTGTTTTGCAAACAGAGGCTCGGCATGACCTCGTGCTCCCAACTACTTCATGGAAGAAAGAGGAACTGAGTTTTCATCTGCAAACATCAGGCTGCCAAACAAATGGATACACCTGATGCTGTACCTCTGGAGTCACAGAATCACAGACTGATAGGGGCTGGAAGGGACCTCTGAACTCCGTCTAGTCTAAGTTCTCTGCTAAAGCAGGGTCACACAGGAACACATCCAGGTGGGTTTGGAATCTCTTCAGAGAAGCAGCCTCCACAACCTCTCTGGGCAGCCTGACCCAGTGCTCACCCACCCTCAAAGTAAAGAACTTTTTCCTTTTGCTCACATGGAATCTCCCATGTTCCACTTTGTGTCCACTGTCCCCTGCCCTGTTGCTGGACACCACTGAGAAGAGTCTGACTCCATCCCCCTGACATTCACCCTTTAGTTATTCATCAGCATGAATGAGATTCCCTCAGTGCCTCCTCCTCTCCAGGCTAACCAGCCCCAGCTCTCTCCTCCTTTCCTCGTAAGGCAGATGTTTCAGACCCCTCAGCATCTTGGTGTCACCTGAAGCTGCACTGTCATCATGCACCTGGGTAACACTGGGCAAGCAAGGCAACCTATGGAATGCACAAGGTATTGGTTGGAGTCAAAGCCAAAACAAAAGCACATCTGCAACCCAGCCACATTTCTGGGCATCTGCACGCTGCCAGAATCCAGAAAGACAGGCATGAGAGTTGGCTCAATGGGCAAGAAGAAAGCCAGGTGCTCTGTACCTGCTAAGGAACACACTTCCAAGTGAGAAGCCAAGGCAGATGCATGCTTTCCCATACTGGAAAACACTGTCTTGCAGGCACCACAAAGATTCACTTCTACTGCTCTAGGAAAATCACAGCCCTCACCCTCCTAAGCCCCCTGTAGCAAGGGGTGACCCAGTTGGCCCAGGTTCAGGGCATGGCAGTTCACAAAAGCACAAACTCCAATGAATCAGTACAAACCCCATCAGTACTGCTTCTGCTGAGCCATCACCAATAAAGTTAACAAATTTCTCTGCCATCCCATCCTTCCCTTCTTTCCCCACTGCTCCAATTAAACACAGGGATGTTTCCTCCCACAGAGACTGCAAAAAAACCCCAGTGTTAACTATGCTCTATGTGGTTTTTATTGCATCCCAACCTTTAGATTGGTGGTGATTTCCAAAAGAAGGCGAGAGAGGATGTGCAGATCTCTCTCTGATGCTCAGTTCACAGCTAACATTATCCATCTGAAGAGACAAACTCTTCATGGTGCAGGTATGCTCCCTGCAACCACCAGCAGCAGTTTTCAGCTAGATGCCTGGAAGTTCATGGAATGAGTCCTTGGCAGCACTAACTGCAACACACAGCACATATTACAGAGGGTGTCCAATCATTCCACAGACTGCTGGTCAGAGACAGCAGACCCAGAGGCCCCATGCAAAGCAGCTGGGCTTTTCCACCCTTGATCACAGGGCAGGGGTTGCTTTACCTCTGGAGATACCTGGCACCCTACTGCCTTAAAGGTCTACCCCATGAAACTGTAAGCTAGGGCTCACCACTGGTGACCCAAGCTGGATGATCACTGAGGATATGGAGTCCAGAGGGCCACAAGGATGATCAGAGGGTGGGAGAAAAACTCTTATGAGAGTTGGGGCTGCTAGGCCTGGAGAAGAGAAGGCTCCAAGGAGACCTTAGAGCAGCCTTCCAGTAACTGAAAGGGCTTTTTACAAGGGGTTGTAGTGATAGGATGAGAGGGAAAGGATTGAAGCTTGAGGAGGGCAGTCTGAGACTGGAGATGAGGAAGAAATTCTTGACAGTGAGGGTGGTGAGACACTGGCACAGGTTGCCCAGGGAGGCTGTGGCTGTCCCCTCCCTGGAAGTGTTTAATGCCAGGTTGGATGAGGCCTTGAGCAACCTGGGCTAGTGCAAGGTGTCTTTGTCTGTGCCAGGGGGGTTGGAACTGGATGACATTTCAGGTCCTTTCCAACCTAAACCATTCCATAAATCTATGAATTAGGGGAAGGCTCAACTGCAGATTCTCATTTGCAGTCTCACCTCTACTGCCTGTACCCAAAGCACAGAAATCAGAGCAATGTTTTCTCTCTTAAAACATATACAGGGAAGTACAATTTGCAGTGGAGTATATTCAGCAGGGTACCAGACTTATGCAGAGGAAGTCACAACCTCCCATTATTCCTCCTATTCCTGCTGCAGAGCAGACTCTGGGGGGATTTTAGAGCTGCCTTCCAATATCTGAAGAGAGCCTACAGGAAGGATAGAGAGGGACTTTTCATAAGGGTTTTAGCAGCAGGACAAGGGGGAAAGGTTTGAAGGTAAAGGAGAGCAGAGTTAGACTGGAGCTTAGGATAAAGTTCTTCAGTATGAGGGGGATGAGACTCTGGAACAGATTGGCCAGAGTGGTTGTGTGTAGCAGTTTGGGCTGGGTGCCCTCTGCTGTGTCACACTGTGGATGCCTCCTCCCTGGAAGTGTCTAAGGTCAGACTGGATGAGGCTGTGGGCAACCAAGCCTAGTTAAGATGTGTCCCTACCCATGGCAGGGAGGTTGAAGCAGATGATGTCTGAGGTCCCTTCCAACCTAAGCCATTCTAAGATTCCATGGTGCAGAAGAGGGAAATAGTTTAGTGATACAGAGCTGGTTTTTCTTGACAGAGTCTGCACAAAAAGCATGTGTTTTACTGCAATCTCTTCCGCTTAGCACTACAAGGACACACTTTCCTCTGCATCAGCTTGTCCCAAACCAACACAGAAACCTTAGACACATTTGTACTGCAAAGCCAAGAGCTTTGCAAAAGCACCCAGTGATTTTATTGCTTAAATCCCTGCAGAGCTTGGGAGTGCATTTTGTCCAGCAGAGGCAAATCCAAAGCAGCAAGTGATGTCCCGCTCACTGCTGTTTTCTGTTCTGTTGTTTCTTTAAGTCAGGACTTGAGAGAGCAAATTAAGCCTTCCACTCTCAGCTGCTAGATATGCACGAGTTACGTGCCTCCAGCACCAGAGGTTTATATATTTTCTTTTTAAAACATGAATGGGAAAGTGTACACAGCCACCCCTCTTTCCCCTATCCCTTCCTTCCCATAAGGAGGAGTGTTTGTTGTTTTATTCAACCTTATGAAAGGTTGGGGAAGCTATTCCACCAATACTCTGATAAAGGGAGCCCACACTTCCTGAGAGATACAGTAAAGGGAAGAATGAAAAAAAAAAAACCAAACACAACACAAAAACCCTCCAACATAAAACCCAAGAAACCACCCACCCAAACACCCCCACCGGCAACAAAGCTGCTAGGAATAGTTTTAATGACTTCTGTACAGAACAGGGAATTATACCAACAAATCAACCCAGTGTACGATTCATCTGCAGCCTTCCTAAGGAAGAAGAGAGGGGTAACACAGAAGCAAAGGCACTAAGCACTGCAAAATGTTGGCACTTCACAGCCAAGCCCTCGTGTCCAAGATAAAACTGCCTCAGGTGGGGCTTCTTGTGTGTCAGTGTAGAGATCTTTATGGACCACGTCTTTTGTGGCTAACAGGGGGGTTGAGGTGGAAAAAGGGACTTTGCTGCACATCCTGGACATTTATTTCAAGGCTGAGAGAGCTGGGGCTGTTCCAAGCTGGAGAAGGCTTCTGGGAGACCTCATAGAGGCCTTCCAGTACCTGACGGGGGCTTACAAGAAAGCCAGGGAGGGACTTTACCAGGGCTTGTAGTGATAGGGCAAGGGGGAAAGGATTGAAGCTTGAGGAGGGCAGATTTAGACTGGAGATCAGGAAGAAATTCTTGACAGGGAGGATGGCGAGACACTGGCACAGGTTGCCCAGGGAGGTCATGGATGCCCCCTCTCTGGGGGTGTTCAGGCCAGGTTGGATGAGGCCTTGAGCAACCTGGGCTGGTGGGAGGTGTCCCTGCCCATGTCAGGGGGGTTGGAACTAGATGGGTCCCTTCCAACTCAAACCATTCTATGAGTCTAAGTTGGTGGCAGACACTGCTAACCCAGAGGGTTTGGGGTTTTTTTTCATTTGTAGGCTTTCATTTTGACAGGCTCCTAGGCAAGGAGTGGAGCAGCTGAGGTCAACAAGCGCCACCAACCACAAACTCCACAAACCTGGGAGATCCCGGTTAGATCTTGGTCTCTGGGTATACAAGCATTTGTGGGACCTACTCATAAAAATGGGAGAGAAGCAAGATGACTCTCAAGGTGCAAACACAACAGAGAAGCTGGGTAGCTACAGCACTGTACCAAAAGCACACAGATTTTAATACAGAATCATGGAATTGTCAGGGTTGGAAGGCACCTCAAGGATCATTCTGTTCCAACCCCCCCTGCCATGGGCAGGGACCCCTCACACTACAGCAGGTTGCTCACAGCCACAGCCAGCCTGGCCTGAAAAACCTCCAGGCAGAAGGCTTCCACCACCTCCCTGGGCAACACCATCAAGCCATGGCAATCCCAGGACCAACAAACTCTTTTGGACTTCAATCCAAGGCCTGAAAATAAGTCTCTTTTCTGCCTCCACTTTATCTGCTCTCTGTTAATCATTTCTACACGTACTACACTCATAAAAGTACAACTTTCAGGTGGGGGAAGAAACACACAGAGCCCACCCCACACACATCAAGCTGAACAGCTAAAAATCACCCACTCTCCTTCTGCCTCTGCCCATCTGCACCAAGCCACACAGCTCTGGGCTGGGAAGGATTTTAAGCAAAAATGGTCACTTAGCCAGAAAAAACTGACCTGGGAAGATTGAAGACTTTTAGGTAAGGGCAAGGGAGACACAGGCATTTTAGTAACTGATAAACACACAGAAAAACTTGATGAATAGCTTAAAAAACCCCAAGTAATAGAGGAAAAAAAGAGAAAAGATGTATATCATAAAACTTATTTTAGGAACTACTGTAAAAAGGCACATTGCTGACCTGATAAGATCTTCCCCAATCAGTGGAGTTTATGTATACATAGGCAAGAGGGAAATGGTTTATTTGGGTTTTAAGGTTCTTCCTGTAGGATGCAGTGTTTATAAAGGGTGTTTTTAGAACTTCCTGATTGCATTTGTGAGGCTGTGCTCTCTGTATACCTCCAGCTCCTCTCCGCTCCTCAGAGTGCAGAGGCTGAAAATGCTTCGTGAGAAATCCCACAGCTTAGCAGGACCAAGCTTCAATTCACTAAGGGGGACGAGACACAGAAAAATTACTTCTTGTTCTTGCTAGAAAACTCTGGAAATTTCATAGAGCAATTGAATGGTTTGGGTTGGAAGGGTCCTTAAACATCATCTAATTCCAAATCCCCCCATCATGGGCAGGGACACCTCCCACTAGCCCAGGTTGCCCAAGGCCTCACTCAAACTGCCCCTAAACACCTCCAGGGAGGGGGCATCCACAACCTCCACTGTGCAACCCGATCCAGTATCTCATCACCCTCACTGTCAAACACTTCTGTATCCCCAGTGTAAATCTGCCCTCCTCAAGCTTCAATCCATTCCCTCTTGTATTATCACTACAAGCCCTTGGAAAAAGTCCCTTCCTGGCTTTCTTGTAGCCCCTTCAGGTACTGGAAGGCTGCTATAAGGTCATCCTGGAGCCTTCTCTTCCTCAGGCTGAACAGTCCCAACTCTTTCCAGCCTTCTGATCATCTTCATGGCCTCCTCTGGACCCATACCAGCAGCTCCATGTCCCTCTTATGCTGAGGGCCCCAGAGCTGGATGCAGTGCTGCAGGTGGGGTCTCAGCAGAAAAATAGAGGGGGAGAATCCCCTCCCTCACCCTTGTCTGTATAACAGGTAATGTTGTTTGGGTTATTCACCTTTATAACACATCTAGGCTCCTTTCTTCCCCTCTCCCATCACTCCCCCTTTCATTTTTTCACTTTATTTACCGTTTCTTAATGAAGACAGCTAACTCTCTACATATCACTTACACTGGCCAACAAGCAGAGCTCATCTCCAGCACTGCTTAAAAGCCTTTCCAGCCATTCAAAGCCTGAGCTCTCATGCAGTATCACAATCCCAAAATGCTAAATACTTGCAGAGAAAAAGCCCCAAACCCCAGGAATTTCTTTCTCTTCAGTAGCTGTAGTGGTTTGATTGTGCAGCAGCCTTTCATTCTTGTTTTTAAACACACAGAGAATAAAATGCATTAAAAAGCTCTGCACTAAGTTTTTCCTCCAGTTCAGCTAAACCTCAGATGCCTTTTTGAAAACACAAAGTCAATCCAGCAAGGCAAGTACTAGAATTACAATTTAGAACACTACCATTTCCTAACCTTTCTATCTCTACAGCCCCCAAAGTGCACATTCATGGATTCACAGAATGGTTTGGATTGGAAAGGACCTTAATGATTACAAACCCCCTGCCATGTGCAGGGCACCTGCCACTAGCCCAGGTTGCTCAAGGCCTCATCTGACCTTGCCCTGAACACTTCTAGGGAGGGGGCATCCACAACCTCTCTGGGAAGCTATTCCAGAACAGCCAGTTACGACAAGGAAAGCAGTGAGGGGCTGCAACCAGCTTGACACCTCCCATTCCATGTCTCAGTCAAGGATGAATGATGTTGGCAGCACTATGAATTTCTGGCAAGGAACTTTTTGCTGTAATTCACCATTTCTGATAAAAACAAAAAGGCTCTGCTGAAGTATCTGTAATTTCTTCTGTCATGTTTACACACATTCAATACATGGAGTGTAAACAACCCTGAAACACGGGGATTTACAGACTCACAGAAGGGTAGGGGTTGGAAGGGACTTCTGAAGGGCAACAAAGCTGGAGAGGGGTTTGGAGCACAAGCCCTGTGAGGAGAGGCTGAGGGAGCTGGGGGTGTTTAGCCTGGAGAAGAGGAGGCTCAGGGGTAACCTTATTGCTGCCTACAACTACCTGAAGGGTGAATTTCTCAGCTTGTTGTCACTGTGAGGACTCGCTGCAGTGGGCATCTAAGACAAACCCAAGCTGGACATGAGCAGTGTGAGCCTGTAGCCCCGAAGGCCAATCTGGGCTGCATCCAAAGCTGGATCTGCTGGCAGTTCAGATAGAGGATTCTGCCACTTAGCTCTGCTCTGGTGAGACCTCACCTGGAGCACTGTGTACAGGTCTGGAGCCCGCAGTACAGGAAGGACAGGGACCTGATGGAGTGGGTCTAGAGGACGACCATGAGAATGATCAGGCGGTTGGAGCACCTCTGCTGTGAGGCTGAGGGAGTTGGGGATATTCAGCCTGCAGAGGAGGCTCTGGGGAGACCTAATAGCAGCCCGAAGGATGGGGAGGGACTGTTTACAAAGGCCTGCAGTGACAGGACAAGAGGCAATGGCTTCAAACTGGAGCAGAGCAGATTTAGCTTGAATGTTAGGAACAAGTTCTTTACTATGAGGGTGGTGGAACCCTGGAACACGTTGCCCAGGGCGGTGGTTGGGGCCCCCTCCCTGGAGATATTCAAGGTGAGGTTCAATAGAGCTCTGGGCAACCTGATCTAGTGGAGGATGTCCCTGCTGACTGTGGGGAGGTTGGACTGGTTGTCCTTTGGAGGTCCATCCCAGCCTGGTTCCACTTCCCCACCATGCTGCTGAATCTCTGCTCCCACCCATGCAGTATGGGCAAGTGATGAAGGGATGCAAAGGTCCAAGTGCTTCAGGAATCAAGCTCTTGAACAAAACCTAAATTAAACAGCTGAAAAAACTTCTAAGTGTGCTTTGAATAAGATACTTTCAGATCTTGATGTAGTTTTTAAGAACCAGACTGTTTGTAAATAACCTGTAACCCCAGACCCAGGAGCCCTGCTGCAGCAGCCAAGTTTATTCCTCGGCTCTGCTGTCTTCCAGCAGCTCCTTACATCTTCCCTTTGATTTCTGGAAAACAACAACAACAGAAAGCATCTCTCCAGTAGTAACACCTGGGTTTGGTTTTTTTTGTTTTTGCCTTCTCAGCCCTCAGAGATCTTGTGAAGACCCCACAAACAACTGCCCCAGTGATACCTTCCTGGAGCCAGAGGCAGAGTGACGAGCTGCCCAGGCACTGCTCACTTCCAGGGCATGACCTCAGCTATGCACCCCCACAAATATTTGCCTCATTTGGTCCCAATTGGAAGCAAAGCAGACACTTCCCTGTGCTGCAACCCTGAAGAAGCCTCAGTAAGCTTCTCTCAGCTTGGGGGCATAGCTTTCCACTCATAAAACCAGGTAAACAGCCAGCTTGCCTTCCACGTGCTTCCCAACTCGGGCAGCAGTCGTTGGACATGTCAGTGGAAGAACTGCAGCGAGTGGAGAGGAGCCAAGCTCTTGGCACATGACCAAGAGTGAGGCTGATAGCTATCTTTTTTTTGGGTACCTTTCTCTTCTCCCCCTTCCTTCCCCCCCCCCCAGCTGAAAGTGCTAGGGGTGAGGAGTCATTTTGGCTGCAGAAAACTGAGTGCTGCCTGTATTTAAAGGGAGGAACCCACCCCAACATAGAAACAAGCTATGGGATAGCCTTGTTTGACCTCATGTTAGCCTCCTGAAAAATGCTTTCCCCTATCAGTATGTGAATTACCAAATAAAATTTGGAAAGACTTGGAAAAAACAACAAAAGTATTACACAGATGTGCTTTTGAGTTCAGATGCTGAGCACTGCCAGTGGCATCAACTGGTGTTGTGGAGTCTCCAGCTCTGGAGGTACTCAAAACCCACCTGCTGTCTGTGGGTCTGTGTTCCTGTGTCATTTACTGTGGGTGATCCTGCTCTAATGGGGGGGTAGGGTGGGGAGGGTGGACTACATGATCTTCAGAGGTCCCTTCCAACCCTCACCACTTTGTTATCCTGAGAATGGACATCATTCCTATAAACCCACATCATTTCAGGAGTGCTGTCTTTCTGTAGGCAAGGGAGGACAGAAAAGGAGCTGGGAGGTGAGACCATGGCACTGCAACAGGCTCTGGAGCTTAGGAAAGCAGCTTTGTGATTTCTCACAGCACTGTCAAACTGACTGCTGTGCAAACAGAATCACAGAATTGTTTGGGCTGGAAGAGACCTTTAAGATGGAGTCCAACCTTCAACCTATGACCACCATGGCCATTAAACCATGTCCCAGAGTGCCAAAACCATGTCTTAAAGCGTACTTGAGGTCTTGCGAAGGAAACTCCTCTTGCTCCTCAGTACTCACTGAGCAGGCAAGAAATGCTCTCAGCATTTTAAGGTGTAGTGCAGGAAGGGAAGCTGCCCAGTCTTCAGACAAACTTCCAACTAGCAGCACATGGGACTGCCCAAGCAGGACAGATGTCTAACGCAATTTAAAAAAGAGAATTAAAATCTAAGCATTTCCAGACCTCCCTGGGACTGGAGCACATGTGCAGAACATGCTCCTGTCCTTGCTTGGCAGCACAGGTCCTTACAAGCAGAGAGCTGTGTTTCCCATAGGCGAGATCAAAAGACACTATCAAGTTTTACAACACATCTCCCAGCACCATCAATGCAAGCCTCACAAAGAGAAACATCAGAAGGGTAGCAGCCATCTCCTCCATTTTCCTACTAAAGAAAGGTGAGGGGAAGTGGTTGCTCTCAGCAGCAGACATGCTTGAAGCTCCTAGAGATGCACACAGCTTAGCAAGTGCTAATGGTACTTTCTGATAGGCCATTTAATAGCAGGCACAAACAAGACAGGTAGTTCACTGAGGGCACTGGTTTGGGTTTGCATTTTGCCCAGTTTCTGCAGCAGCTCAGACACAAAGCACTAGCTAGCAAGGAACGAGCTCCACCACCTTGGTCATCTTCAGGCCATAAAATGCTTTTTCTTTCTCCTTGCTAGGCACCACTGTCAAAGTCAAACTTTGTGGCGGTGAGGAACTCCACAATCTCACTTTTGAAAACACCACAGAGGTGAGGAAATGGAAGAAATTTTGTCAGAATGCCCCATGAGCCCTCTTCCCTGTGCCTGCCAGTAAGGAGGCTCCTTCTGAGCTGCTATCAGCTACTCAGCTCAGCTGATAGACTTGAGATCTCTCATCTGATTACAGCACACAGGAGCTGAGAACAAAGGGGAGGGGGTGGAAATGCAAACAAAAAGATAATGAAAACAACCCCAAACACAGCCTTTGACTTTCTTTGCTTGCAACTCACACTTCAAAGTTAGTCCAAGAGTCCAAGAACAAGCAGTTGGGAGACAAAACTAATTGTTTGGGCTAAATCTCACTTAAGACCTACTGCAACAGGTAGAACCTGCCAGCTGTTGGCAGGAAGGTCCTTAACAGCCTTGAAAGCATATTCTGCAATGCTCCTTTTGATAAAATACAGCTTACTTTCCAGGTTGAGCATGAAGCAGTGTTGTGCTCCAATGGCTACACAAGGTCCATGCTAGGAGAGACCACCTTTGCCTGATGCCAGGGAGAAAACGTCGCCAGCAGTTTGGTCTGCAGCAGAAGTTGTGGTGATGGCAGAAGCCCTGCCTCCAGACATGAGCAACAGGTGAAGAAATAAAGTAAGGAATAGGCAAAAAAACCCCAAACCCCAACAACCCACCCCAAGAGTGCAGGGGAAAGGAAACGAAAGAGCACGAAAGGAGAAGTGAAACAGAGAAAGCATGCAGGAAAGTGCAGACAGGCAGCAGGAGGAGGGAACAGCCCCCTGTTAGCTCCACGTGGAAAGCCAAGAGCTGGCCAGTGGGGCAGTGGGGCACACCTGCTTCCCTGGGCACCATGAGGAAGAGGAACCACCAGTGACTTTGCTAGAAGAGGGACAGCACTCAGAGAAGACATCATCTTGGACTGAAAGGAGACAATCTTCCTCTGCCCACCCAACAGTTCTTTGGCATCAGGTGGAGCAGGAAAAGAAGCGAGGAGCATCACTGTGATATCTGCAGGTACCAACACCAGTGGTCACACTGACATGGTAACACCTCCCCAAATGACTGTAGCAGCAAGCAGAAGGGCAGGATTTAGGGACTGCTTTGCTATTCTTGCAGCACCACTAGGATTCATCCTCTCCTTCTATCTCCATTTCCGCAACCCAGTCTTGACTCACTGAGGAGGGGACCAGCAGTCAGCCAGCTCTGCCACAGGAGGAAACAAAGTGTGAGAAATTACAAGGATAAACCCAACCTTTCCTTGGAAAAGCTGATGCAAAACCTGAAGGTGAGGGTCAGGCACAAAGGGAATCACAGAATCATAGCTAGCATGCTAGGGGTTGGAAGGGATATCCAGAAATGGAGTCCAACCCCTCTGCTAAAACAGGATCTCCTAGGGCAGGTCACACATGAAAGCATCCAGGTGGGTTTTGGAGTCTCCAGAGAAGCAGACTCCACAGCCTCTCTGGACAGCCTGTTCCAGGGCTCCATCACCCTCACCATAACAAAGTGTCTCCTCAAGTTGAGGTGTAACCTCCTGTGTTCTAGCTTGTACCTGTTGTTCCTTGTCCTGTCACTGGGCACTACCAAAAAGAGCCTGGCCCCTTCATCCTGACACCCACCCCTCAGATATTTACAGACATTGATAAGGTCCTCTCCAGACTAGACATCCCCAGGTCTCTCAATCTCTCTTCACAGAAAAGAAGTTCAAGTCCCCACATCATCCTCATAGCTCTCACCAGGAAGGCAGCCAGCAGCAGCCCAGCTGCATTTCTCTGCAGCTTCAAAGGGTCAGGTTTTCAGTACTGAGCAAGCACCAGAAAAATAAATGATTAAGGGAAATTTGACAAGGAAAGGGGGTGGATGTGGGTAGGGAAAAGGGAAGGAAGGAAAACACAAATCTTGGCAGAAAACCAACAGATAAAAAAAGAAACAAAGAAGGGGGGTGGGGGGGGAAGAGAAAAATAAGAGCATTAGAAACCATCAACTGAGTTCAGCCATGGTCAAGGTGGCAAAGAAAGAGTCAGTGCAAGCAAGGGGCTGGAAGATGCTCCACTGCTCTGCTTGCTGGCAGGCTTGGAGAAGACCTTTTACCAGTCAGAGGATTTCTGTGACAACAGCTTCTTGCTTGCCTTTGGCAGTTCACAGAAATAGGGACTGCTGTGGCTTGCATCTGCTGTCAATCAGCTCTGCAGTTTATTTGTGCCTTTTTGAGTCAAATGACCCTTTTTGTTCATTTTTACATTTCTGCACTGCTTCAGAAATGGAAGTCCTTAAAAAAAAAATATCAAATGCTCCACTTAGCAAACAGGGCACAGCTCAAAACTGCAGTCTCCAGCTTTACTGATCGCTCCACTCTTGCTCCTCTCTTGTGGGAAAGATTATCTTGCACTGTAAACACAAACAATTAAAAAATGAGAGGAGCAAAGGAAAAATGTGAAGCAAGCCACACTTTTTAATGCATTTTCTATGGCCAAAGCTGGTCCTAACAGGGCAAGAAAGCAAGAGGTGCACCTTTCTCCACGACCTGCAAGATCTCAGCTGCTGCAGAAACAGGGCTGGGCTGACCATGCAACCCTGCTTGTGTCACGATACAGCCAACTGCCTGCTCCCTTTCTGACACCAAACATTCCAAGTACATCTCTCCTGTCCAGTACATCCAGAAGATCATTTAGTCTCAATTCTGTTGGAGGGAAGGAAATGAAAATTAGCCCTTTCTCAAGCATGCCACAATGTGCAAGAAAGCAAGAGGAAAGATTGAAACCAATAGTTAAGCTGCCTCTCAAGAGTCCTCAGCTCCCATTTTCCTGCCTGGTCCAGAAGGAGGACAATTACCATCATCTCCCTGCAGTTCAGTGGCCACCAAGAAACAAATTTTTGGTTTCAACTTAGTGAACCGAGTCCAGGCGAAGAGTGAGCATCCCCATACAGCAGAGCTTTGTTTGCAGCCTGGGGATTTATTTAAATGGGCAGATAAAGCCTCTGCCTCTGAACCCACAACCCAGGCTGCACCCCAGCCAGGGAAAAAACAGCCTGCAAAGAACAGCTCCCAGATGAGCTGCCGTGACATTTGTGCCACACTTGAGCATCAGCCCACCGCCGCTGTCCCACCTCACTTCCCGCTGAGGGGAGCCTCGCTTCACTCTCTGGCCCAAAAGCAAGTTGTTTAGGTTCCTCTTCTTCCATACAGGATCAGGGTGATCCAAGGGCTGCCAGTGGCCATGGCACGGCCCAGCACGCTGAGAAATCCAACGTTACCCACTTGTGCTAATACTCTTTACACAGCTCTCCCTTCCAGTTGTCTGACCAAACACCCTCTCTGTGTGTCTTCCACTTAACAGCTCCTTTCCAAGGCATTTCCAAGACAGAAGCAGAAAGAGGAAAATCCCTTTCCTTGCTGCCGCCCCTTCATCCGACAGAGCTGCTATGCCCTGATAAACAGCAACTTCTCCCAGAAACTGAACAAAGCAGCTACTTACATGTCATATTTTCAACAGGCATGTTTTCAGGCCAAGAAATAAACAGTTATATTTTGGCAATCCTTCATTTCCTGTCCTGTTTGTGAGCCCTAATGTCACAACACACAGCGTGTCCCATGCCTTCCTCCTTGGCCTCAAGTTTGCAGAAAAAGAAAAACTAGTGAAAACCAAAATTGAGCTGCTTGTGATACTTGCAGAAAGCCATGGACAAAAAGGAGGGGAATGGACAAAAAGGAGGGGAATGGACAAAAAGGAGGGGAATGGACAAAAAGGAGGGGGGAAGAGGCAAAATGCTTTTTTTCAGTGTAAAAGGCAAAGTGCAATATTGACAGACTGGGTGTTCAGAGCAAGCACTGCTGGTCCCTGCTCAGCAACGGAGGGAAGTGGGATTTTAGGCCCAGCAAAGGACAAACAAGATTCGAGGTGAAGTTTAATTTTCTTCCCCTGGACTGGGGGGTGGGGGAGGAAGCATCACCCCAAAGCACTGCTGTGATCTCTTGCCACATTCTGCTGTCCCACATGACACTGCAGCAACCCTCTACACCACCCCGAGACACATCTCACTTAACCCAGCTCATTACAACCCTCCTGGGGACTGGTCCCTCTTGCAAACGCCTGGTATGCGTGCTGCAGGCTGGCTGGAATGAATCAAGTGCAGGCTGGCCCGGCGATGGGGACACCCCGGGGACGAAGCCGCTGCCTGGCTCGGGCAGGGCCGGCCAGGCTCCATCCCAAGCAGTGAAAGGCTGCGGACCAACACTTCCTCGTTCTCTGACCTTTTCCATTTAATTACTTCCTGTGACTTTCTTGGAACGGTGCATCGGAACGAGCAAGAGGCAGCCTCCGGGCATAACCGAATCGCTCTAAGGGTTCGGCTCCATCCTCCTACTTGCAAATGGAAAGATGCCAGCAGCCCAACTGGGAGCTGATGGCTGGCAGAGAGGGTCACCGCTTGCAGCAGGGCAGCTACCCCTCTCCTAGGTGCAGGCACTGCTGCCCCAAACTCTCCCACCACTTACACCCCATGCTGCAGCTTCGTGCCTCCGCTGTTATCGGGCATCCCGCTCTCCCCTCTGCCCTGCAATGTGCCAAGGAGAAGCGCAGCGGTGAGGGGGGCAGGAGGGGGAGACGGACGGAAGCAGGAATAAAGGCTGAGATGCAGAAAGAGGCACTCACTTTGCAATGACAAATTGACCTCTAAGTATCGATCTGAAATGGTGCAGTCATGAAGGGACCAATGTGTTGCCAGCATCCTGAGCCCCATTTCCCCCCCTTCCTCGGTTTTAGAAATTCCTTTACAACAAGCCAGTAACATTTTAAGCTTAAAAAAAGAAAAGAGAGAGAGAGAGAGAGAGATTTTTAAAGCCCCAAACCAGGGGGAAGCCCCTCCTAATTCACTTGAAGATGGTTATTTTAAAACTCATCCTGACAGGGGCTGAGGTTGTGTTTTTGGTGGTTTGTTTTTTGGTTTTGTGTTGGGGGGGGGGTTTTTTTGGGGGGGTGATGGTAATCTGGCTGTTAACATTTGCTCACAGTGCACTCAGTGAAATAAGAATAGCTATGCAAATTAAATCCAGATATCTAGGGCAAATAGCACGCTATACTACCATTGTTCTGCCAGCTTGAGAAAACTGATCAGCAGGGCCTTCTTTCCTTTAACATCATATATATATATAATAAATAAATAAATAAAATCATTTCACCCACCACCAAAATGAAAAACAACCCATGAGTCACCAGCTTCAGCGACGCTATCAATCAATGCAAGGCTGGAAGGGAAGAGCTTAGGAAGGAAACCATGGCTTACCTAAAACACACCTCACCGTGCCCTGCTAGGCAAAGACCTGCATCATACCAACCACGAGACCCAACTGCAGCCTCCCAAACAGCAGTTCAGGCTGTGCACCGGGGCAAGGCCCAAGGCTCTCAAGGTGGATGATGCACCAACGCATCCATCTGCCACGGAAACAGCTAACGCCGGCCTGAGAAGCCAGCTCCCAGAGGCCACCAATGCTCCCTGTTTCCCGGGGACTCAATCACAACCTTGCCGGGTTGACTGTGACCCTAGGAGAGGTGGCACGATCCAAGAGCCTCCCTGCCTTGCCCAGGTAGAAGGCACACAAAACCCATTAGCCAAAGCATTCCTTGGTATGGCAGCATGGTGGCACACAGAAGAAGAATTTACTCCAAAACAAACTCCAGCCTACAATCAAGTAAAAAAAACCAAAACCTAAACCCCAACCATCAGAACCAGGTAGTCACTGTTTCACACTGACACTCATCTCCACACTGATCCTTGCAGGAAAAACTCTTCTAAAGCAGCGTCTTCCTGGAAGGTGAAGGTTGGTGAGCACCAGCTTTCATCTATTCACAGAATCAACCAGGTTGGAAAAGACCTCAGAGACCATCAAGTCCAACCTACTACCTAATACCTAACACCTCCTGATAACTAAACCATGGCTCCAAGTGCCACATCCAATTCTTTTTTGAACACCTCCAGGGATGGGGACTCCACCACCTCCCTGGGCAGCACATTCCAATGGCAAATCACTTTCTGTGAAGAGCTTTCTACTCGCCTCGAGCCTAAACTTCCCCCAGCGCAGCTCGCGACTGTGTCCTCTCATTCTGTTGCTGGTTGCACCAGGTTAGGTTTGTCCCTGAGCAATCAAACCTGGAGACAGAGACCCAACTCCCCTCCTCTTGTCCAACTGGAGAAATAAACCCCAAAACTAAGCTCCACGAATCGGGAACAGGCGGGTTGCTGTTGGTTAGGTCAGGTTTGCTGTTGGGTTAGGCTGCAGCTGGAAATGAGTCGGCCACATTTTCCCAGCCTGCTAAGCAACGGCACTCTGCGCAAGAGAAATTTAACTCCTTGCTATTTTTTTCACTGAAAGAACCCTACCCACTTTCAAACCCCACCATTTCAGAAGCTACTCATAAACACACACCTCCAGCCTCTTCACCCTGAAGTGCCAAAATAATAGCCCCCTCAACGCACAGCCCACAGGCAGATGCCATCCGCTGGAGAGATTCGAGCACCCAAGGAGACCACCTCCCGACAAAGTCCGACGTTACAAAGGTGCAAAAGGCAGCACATGCTGCCCACGACGATTGCTACTTTGTTGTTGTTGTTTCAAACACCAAAAAAAGGAGCCGAAAAGTTGCACAATTTCAACGCTGATTTTATAAGCCCTGAGAGAAGTCATTTTAAAACGCAGTACATCCTATGGCGCTTGGCACCAAACCAGTCCTGCACGCAAGTGACTCATTTCTCTTGACTGTCAAAACCCAGAAAGAGATAGCCAGGAACGACGTTTGAGCCAGCAGGGCTTATAAAAAAAGCCTTTCCTGTCATTTCACTGCAATAGCCATCAAAGTTTTATTTCGATGAAGGGGGAGGGGAGGGGGGAAGGAAAAAAAAGAAGAAATCTATAAAAGGGAAACCAGCGCTGTCACGCATTTTGAACGCCTCGGTGCGGCCTGTCGCAGGGGTTTGTTTGTGGCAATGCTGGAGGAGTGCTCCCAAGCTGAGGCTTGGTTCTAAAGCGGGGGGGAAAGAGGCAGTGCAGTCGACACCCGCCGTCGTCCCTCCCCACCCCAGTGCCGGGGATAGGTAGGGGGGTGGGGAGGGTGGGTGGCAGTGAATGGGGAGGCCGCCGGTGCCCGGGTTTATGAATGCGGCGTCATGTGACGGCGGCGGCGGCCGCCCTCCTATTCACAAAACGGCGGCGGTCGGGGCGGGGATCCGCGACGTTGTCGTGTCGTGTCCGTCCCCCCCACCGCCAACCCCTTCGCTCCGCTTCTCCATTTCACCCCCCCAACCCCAACCTCGGGGCTGCGGGGCGGGGGGAAGGGCAGTGCACCTCTGCGCCGCCCCCCACTCCCCCGCTGCTTCCGCCGCAGGATGGCCCCACCGGGAGCCCCGAACCCCACCCCCCCCCCAGGCCCCCCAGCTGGGGCGGGGCGGAGAGAGGTGGTGGTTGCGAAGGGTGTCCGGGGGTGCCCCCACTACCCCTCGCCCCCGGTCCCCGCACCCGACCGTCCCCGCGGGTCCCGGGGGTTTTTATGAATGAAAAGGCGGTATGCAAATCAGCGCGGCCCGGGGGGGGGGGGAGCGCGAAATGGCGGATGCGCGGGCGGGCAGCGCGCACCCGTACGCGCGTGTCCGTGTCCCTCTGTCCGCCCGCGGTCTGCATGTGTCTGGGGGCGCGGGGGGGGGTGGGGGTGTGAGGGGGGGGTCGTGAAGGATCTGCACCGGCTCCCGCCCGGGGCAACAAAGGGTTGCCCCCCGCCCTCCCGCCCGGTCCCGCTCACTCGTCAGGGTAGGCTTCCTCGGTCATCTTCTCATCGTCTAGGCTCATCCCTCGCCGCGGGCGGCCGGGCTGCGCCTCTGCATCTTCCTGCGCTTCACATGGCGGGGAGGCCGCGCCGCGGCGGGCCGGGGCTGGCGGCCGCGCCGGGCCCGACGGCGCGGGAGCGCGGGCAGCGGCGGAGGTGGGAGGAGGGAAGGGGCGGGGGGGGGGAGGGCTACGGCCAGGCTCGTCGCCGGGTGGCGGCGGCGGCGGCCGGGGGCGAAGGAGGAGGAAAGGCGGCGGTCAGTGCGCCGCGGGGGCGCGGCGGGGCGCGGCGGCGGCGGCGCGGGGTCCGGGCCCGGGAGAGCGACGCAGCGCCCGGGGGCAGGCGGCGGCGCCGGGCCAGCCCCATGGCCGCGCTCACGCCATGGCGGGGCGCCGCGGGGAGCGGCGGAGAGGGGAAGGGAGGCTGGGGTAAGCCCCGGCAGGAAGCGGCGGCGCTGCCGAGCGGCCGCGGCCGCCGGGAGCGGGCAGGGCAGCGCCGGACCCGGGCGGGAGGGGAGCCGCGGCGGCAGCGCCGAGGAAGGAGGAGACGCGCCTGCCACTGGCACCTCCCCCGCGGCGACACGGCCCGCCCCGGCCCGGCCCACTGAGCCCCCGCGGCGCAGCGCCCGGGGTGCGGCCGCCGCCGCCTCGCTCCCCTCCGCCCGCCGGCACCGCCCCCCGCGCCGCAGCCCCCGCGCCCCGCCCATTGCCGCTCGGCTCGGTTCGGCTCGGCTCGGCTCGGCTCGGGCCTCACCTCAGCTTGTCCCGCCTGGGTTCAGGTTCTCTCAGCCGCGCTCTGGGCTATTCAGCCCGGCCTAGTAAAGCCCAGTTCAGCGGAATCTAGCCCGTCTGCCACCCGTCAGGCCTAGCTCCCTTCAGCCTGACCTTGCCCAGCTCGGCTGGGCTCAGCCCGAGCCAAACTAGCTCGGCCCACTCCAGGCTAGCTGGATGCGGCTGCTTGCCACGGCTGACAAGGCCCACAGGAAGGACTGACGTGCCTGTCGGTGATCACCGCAGTGCCTGTGTTTAACAGCCTGTGGGGACAGGAAGAGCTTCCCTAGGAAGGCCGGAGCTGTCCCCATGGAGCCATGTCTGGGGTTTCTCACCACCCCTGTGTGCTTCCTGCTCCATCTTGGCCTCTACAAGGGCTCCGATCAACCCTTGGAGCCATGCTCAGCCACACTATGGGCTGAGCACAGCCACCCCGGTCACACCATGCAGCGTTCTTGGTAGGTCACTTTAAATGTTGGGGGGTTTGGTTTTGATTTTTTTGGCTACAACAAACAGTGCAAGCACTCTCACAACATGTCACCGCACCCTGATACCTCCTCCTGCCCTGGGAGTCCACTTGGTCCACAGAGGAGGAGGTGACAACAGCCAACTTCTGACAAGAAACTTTGGCCCATGAAGTTGAATAACTACCAGGTTTTGCTCCATGAGGTCCTCTACAACCAGGCAGAGGAGAAGAAATGTGGGAAAAGATACCTGCCTGTCCCACACAGACCCTTCTGGTGTCTGCAGGCTCCTCAGCTGCAGCATCTCTTTGCCATTGCATGTGGGGCAATGTCCCTTCTCTGCTCTCACTGCACAGGAATAGTCAGACCCTGTAGAGCTGCACATCCTAAGGAAGCCACTTAGTGTTCCATCTTTCAAGTCTGGTCTGTGGGACTTAGTCTTGAAGGGACCTTCAGATTTTGGGGTGGGAATTGTGTTTCTGCTCTCTTGGGCTTTGCTTTCAAAGTGCCAAAAATTGCCTTTTCTGAACACAAGTGGAAACGTGGAGGGGAAAAAATATCTGTGGACTGCTTGTAATGTGATGGAGGGAAAAGCTGATGACAGCTTTGAGGTCTTTATGGGAGGTTACCCCCAGAGAGATACAGAGTGTCATTTGGATGCACTACCACAATCTGCAACATTGGTGGCATCCACCATATTATAGTAACACACTTGTCATTGCTAGAGGTTGGGCCAAACACCAGCTCCAAACACTGCTCCACTCCCCTTGGCAGTCTGTGGCTCCCTGGGGTGCCAATGCTGCCTCTCTCCCACCTCCTTTCCACCCATTCATTCCTCTGCAAAGCCCAGTCTAACACCCCCTTGGCTCTGTGTACGTATGTATGTGTCCCCTCCCCGGCTGGGGAGCACACTGCTGGATCAGCTCAGATGGTCCCAAGTAATAATACCCCCCCATCCCCCAATACCTCTTTATTTTGGTAAGTTATTCAAGGATCCAGCTTGCAGAGGCTGGCATGATAAACATCTTGGCAAAGCTGAGCTGGCAGTGAAGGGAAGTGTCAAGGCAGGAGTAAGCAGTCCCAGCTTGGAAGGAACGTCTTCAGCTGCTGTACCATAAAAGAACAGATGTAATGATTTGATGCACTTCCACTCATCCTATGACTCCCTCCAGCCCCCCAAAACAATGCTGCAGTTGCACAGATGTCTGACATCCTTAGAATCACAGAATCACAGAAACGCCTCAGTTGTAAAAGACATTTGTCATGAAGTCCAACCACCCTCCAGCTCTGCTGAGGCCGGTGCTAAACCATGTCCCTCAGCACCACGTCTCCACCTCTTTGAAACACCTCCAGGGATGGAGATTCAACCACCTTCCTGGGGAGCACGTTCCAGTCTTTGAGAACCCTTTTTGGGTGAAGAAGTTCCTTGTGATATCCAACCTAAACCTCCCCTGGTACAACTTGAGGCCATTTCCTCTTGTCCTATCACTTCTTTCTTAGGAGAAGAGATCAATCCCCATCTCACTACAGCCTCCTTTCATGGAGTTGCAGAGAGTGAGGTCTCACCTCAGTCTCCTCCAGACTAAATCCCATTTCCCTCAGCTTCACCAGCCTTGTTCTCCAGACCCTTCTCCAGCTTCCTTGCCCTTCCCTGGACCTGCTGCAGCACCTCCTCAATATCTTTCCTGGAGTGAGCACCCCAAAATCTTTCACACTGAAAATCTGTGGGCAGCAGCAGCATTGGTGCACATGAAGTGGGGAGCACAGTATCTAGCAATTGGCTACCAGGGAACCAGAATATGGGGAGAATTATGGCCACATGGAACACCCAGGGTGCAATCATGTAATTAAAAGGCCACTTGAATGCCTATGCCGCTGAGGAGGACTGGGTGTTAGTCACTGCCTAATTAATGCTTGGGAGCTTGGCTGTGTGATCCAGGTGGACTTTGATGTACTTTGTGTTGTGGCTGTGGATGTGTGCCCCAATGGTGAGAAGGAAACGTGTCTGAAGTTTGGAAGGCTGAACTTTTACCCAAGCTAGTTCTCTTGAGTCATTTCCTGTGGATTTGGGAGATCTCAACATTTCCCCAAAAAAAGATTGGATGTGGCACTTGGAGCCCAAAAAACGATTGGATGTGGCACTGGGAGCCGTGGTTTAGTTGTCAGGAGGTGTTAGGTATTAGGTAATAGGTTGGACTTGATGATCTCTGAGGTCTTCTCCAACCTGGTTGATTCTGTGCTTCTGTGATCTGGTCTCTGCTTTTGTTGCCCTGCTAATCTGGAAGCTGCCAGGCCGTTTATTCTCCCAACGCTTTCTCTCACTGCACATCCCTCTTACCGCTGCTCTCATCCCCATAAACACTTGAATTGGATTTTTCTTCTGATATTCAGGTCACCCTGGCGCTTCCTGCGAGCAGTGCTTTCGAGCTGACTGACTTTTCTGAATGAGAAGGCTCTCAGAGGTGTGATTGCTGTTTGTGCATCGCGCTGTTTGTACACAGAGCTTCTCCTTACACACTGAAAGGCGCTTACCCCCCTCCTCCACCCTCCACTCCCCCCCGATGCCATTGTGACAGTACCTAGAATTAATTAGCCATTGGCGGCAGAGCGTCAAGGCAGCAGCTTCTGCATGCTAACGACAGGCACGCTGTGACTGTGCTGCCTTTTATATTCACAAGGAGGAGTGTTTATTTTGCAGAGTAATACTTTAGCTGTTGCAGAGAGCCTGGAATCACAGAGAGAGGAATGGCACAGAGAGTTGGAAGGGACCTCTGAACTTCATCTAGTCCAACCCCCCTGCTAAAAGCAGGATCACCCAGAGTAAATCACACAGGAACACGTCCAGGCAGGTTTGGAATGCCTCCAGAGAAGGAGACTCCACAGCCTCCCTGGGCAGCCTGTCCCAGTGCTCACCTACCCTCAAAGTGGAGTTTTTCCTTATGTATATGTGGAGCCTCCTGTGTTCCACTTTGTGTCTGTTGTGTCTTCTATTGCTGGATACCATTGAGAGAGTCTGACTCCATCCTCCTGTCATTCACCCTTTAACTACTGATCAACATTAATGAGGTTCCCCCTCGGTCTCCTCCAGGCTAAACAGCCCTAGCTCTCCCAGCTTTTCCTCCTAAGGTGAGTGCTCCAGGCCCCTCAGCATCTTAGTGGCTTTCTGCTGGACTCTTTCCAGCAGTTCCTTGTCCTTCTTGAACTGGGGAGCCCGGAACAGGGATGCAGTATTCCAGATAAGGCCTCTCCAGGGCAGAGAGGAGGGGAAGGAGAACCTCCCTTTGACCTGCTGGTCACACTCTTAATGCACCCTAGGATGCCATTGCCTTTCTTGGCCATGAGGGTACATTGTTGGCTCATGGTCAGCCTGTTGTCCACCAGGACTCCTGGGTGCTTTTTGCCACAGCTACTCTCCAGCAGGTCAGCCCAGTCTGTACTGATGTCTATGGACTTTGTTTCTGCCTGGACTGAAAATGGCCTTCCTGAGTGCTGTTACACCTTTAGCTACCTATTTTTTTGAACATCTTTTTTTTTCCAAGTGAGAAGCCCTGGGATTTGTAGCAGCAGAGTTTAGGATGGAATTTACTACAGGCTTGCAGCGTAGCCTCCTACCTTTACCTCCTCTTGCTTTTAGACAAGCTGAAATCTTCCATCCACACCGCTGACTTCAGACCCTGAAGAAGAATGTCAGTACCTTGGTGATTGTGCTAGTTTCAATGACTTTTCCACTGACTCACTGGGTGGCTTTGAGTGAGGAGTGGAAGTCAGCAGTCCTGAATCATGCCATCCTCCAGACAATTGCCCCCCTCCCCGATAATTCCTTTGGGAAGCAATCATATTTGCAAAGCAATGATTACATCCCTGTTTCCCCTCATTGTAATCACTTAGAATGCAAGAGCCACAGAAACAAGCTGCAGCATTTGCACTCAGCTTGAAAGCTTTCAGAGCTGACACCTTCTGGGAGGTCACAGAGTTTGGAAATACCAAAGGGGTGGTGGTGGTTTGCTTGCTTGGTTTTGTCCTTTTTTTTCCCAGCAGGAGTGGGATTTCAGCAAGCAGTTTGGAGAATTGTCAGGAGGATTTCAGGCACCTGCCAGGGAGAAAAGGAAGTGGAGGGCTCCTTGCAGGATGTCCTTTTGATGGGTGGTAAGTTAAAAAAACAAAAGTAGAAAGGGACCCTCACCACCAGGTCACAGAATCACAGAATTGCCTGGGTTGGAAGGGACTTCAGAAGGTCATCTAGTCCAAGCCCCTCTGCAGTCAGGAGGGGCATCCTCAACTAGATCAGGTTGCCCAGAGCCCTGTTGAGCCTGACTTTAAATATCTCCAGAGGTGGTGCCCCAGCCACCTCCCCAGGCAACCTGTTCCAGTGCTCCATCACCCTCGCAGGAGATGGGCTGCTGTGCCTGAGATCTGACTGCCTCATTTCTTGGGTTTTGTTTTCCTGTGTTTTAGCAGGAGAGAAACTGGCAACAGAGGTGATGTGATCTCTTCTCTCCTGTGTTCCTGTGCACTGTGAGGGGCAGGGGCTGGTGACTGAGGTGAAGAAGGGGAAGGGAAGGAAGGAGGAGGAGAGTAGAGATCTCCAAAATAACCCAGTGCTCACCAGTTCCAAGAGAATAAATGGTCAGCCCTTTCTGGACACCATGGGATTCACCTGGGCAGCTGCAGTGCCCCAGTGGCTGGGCAGGCCTTGAGCAGTGCATCCAGGCAGCTACAAGTCCCCACCTGGAGGGCACAATCCTGGTTTCGTTCGTAGCTGTCTTGATGAAATCCTGTGCTCTCCTTCATGCTCTCTCCCAAAACCAAAGCAAGAAATGAGGGGATTGTGAGGGGAAAGGGTATTGCAGAACCCTTGCTTTCCTACTGGGCACTCTGATGTCCTTTTAATATTCCACAGTATGTGATTTATAGCCCTCCTGACACAAGAGTTTGGTGCTTCCATTGTGTGCATAACTTCTTTTGATATAAAGGGATGATAACAAAGCTGAACTGCAATCTCACAAGCACATGACACATTGTCTTTGTGGTGCAGATAGCAGGCAAATGCTCTCTGATCTCCAGTTCAACCCCTCAACTACCCCCCCCACCCCAGTTTCACTCTGTGGACAGATTTTAGCAAGTTTAGTGAAGCAGTAACATTGGTGAAGGTGATTCCTTCAGATGTAGTGATGCAGGATGATCCTTCTTGTGGGGATCCCACTGCAGCTGAGTCCCTGGCATGGGCTCTTTGAGAGCTTGGTCACACAGCTGCTCCTTGAAGGTCCTGCTTACCTTTTTTTGCCAAGTGCTTTGGAAAGAAAAACTGCTACAAAACCTTCACATGTCACCCTTGGTTCCTCAGCAGTGCTTTGGTTCTGTGTCTTCCTGGCTCCAAGTGTGCCCTGGCCCATCAAATCAAAAAATAAGTGTGCATGACCTTTGCCACGGTCACAGATACACTGGCAACCTCCCAATTAGTCCTGAAGCTGGGTTACTGTTGGCATGAGGGATGGGCTGCTCTCCTCTCAAGATGCCTCTCCACCCTTGAATGGTTTCTGCATTTTTGATACAGCTGTTTCCAGGGCCTCGTGGAGCTGAACAAACAGATGCCAAATACTCTGTTTGTAGTTCAGGGTGCACAGCAGTGGATGGGTCTGGTAAAAGAACAGTGGAGCTGTGCACACCTTTTCCTCTCTTCCTTGGGTATTATTTCATACATCAGAATCAGAACTGGTTTGGTTGGAAAAGACCTTTGAAGATCATCCAGTCCAACCATCAACTTAAGACCACAATGGCCATTAAACTATGTGCCAATGTGCCATGTACACAGGTTTCCTTTTAACATTCCACAGTATGTGATTTAGAGCCAGTGGTGGAAACCACTGAGCAGTGTGCTCAGGTGGCTAAGAAGACCATCAGCATCCTGACCTAGTGTGGCCAACAGGACCAGGAAAGTAATCCTGCCCCTACACTTTGCCCTTATGAGGCAACACCTCAAATACTGGGGTCAGTTTTGAGCCCCTCACTCCAAGAAGGGCACTGAGGTGCTGGAGCATGTCCAGAGAAGGGCAGCAAACTGGTGAAGGGTCTGGAGAACAGGGCTGGGGAGGAGCAGCTGAAGGAACTGGGGGTGTTTAGTCTGGAGAAGAGGAGGATGAGGGGAAACCTCATGGCTCTTTACAGCTCTCTGAGAGGAGGCAGGAGTGAGGTGGGAGTTGGTCTCTTCTCCCTAGCATCAGGTGATAGAAGGAGAGGAAATGGCCTGAAGTTGTTCCAAGGGAGGTTTAGGTTGGATATTAGGAAAAGTTTCTTTCCCATGGGAGTGGTCAGGTATTGGAACAGGCTGCCCAGGGAGGTGGAGGGGTCATCATCCCTGGAGGTGTTCAAGAAATGTGTGGCCATAGCACTTTGGGACATAGTTTAATGGCTGTGGTGGCCTTAGGTTGATGGTTGGGCTCAGTGATCTTAGAGGTCTTTTCCAATCCAAACAATTCCATTATTCCATGCCACTGACCCACAGAGATGCTCAACAAGCCTTCATTTCAGAGGGTCGTAGTCCACCTTCCTGTCCAGGCAGATATTTTCTCTCATGTCCACATCCTCACAACAACTCCAGCAAGGCACATGGCTTATGAGTGTCTTGGAGGTGGAGAACTAGAGCCAAAGCAAGTTCATGGTTAACCCCATCCACCACTGGATGGTTTGCCCACGAGAAGTCACAGCACACAGCGAAGGAGCTGGGAGGAGAGCTGAATGGTCCTTGCGGAGAGCAGGACCAGCCGGCCGTGCTGCAGGACGCTTGCATCACTGCTCCTGAGGATTCCCATGGAAAATAATCCTCTGCTCCTTTTATGTCCTTGTAATCACAAACATGTTGTGCTTCCCTGCCCACTTCTAAGGAGCAAAGTAATTAGTCACTCCATGCAAATCTTCTGGGACTGTGCTTGTACTCCAGCATGGATTCCAGCCCTGTCTAGAAGGGAATGAAGAAGCTCCTCAGCTGTGTGTGGTTATTAGCAGACACTGCCATTTGCAGCAACTGGCTGCAAGGCCTTTTGCCTGCTCCCAGCAGCTTCTGCTGCCAGGGTTCACAGATTCATGGAATGGTTTAGGTGGGAAGGGACCTTGAAGATCATCCAGTCCCAACCCCCCTGCCATGGGTAGGAACACCTTCCACTAGCCCAGGTTGTTCAAGGCCTCATCCAATCTGGCCTTTAACACCTCCACACCCTCCCTGGGCAACCTGTTCCAGTGTCTCCCCACTCTCACTGTCAAGAATTTCTTCCTCATCTCCAGTCTCAAACTGCCCTCCTCAAGCTTCAATCCCTTGCCCCTTGTCCTATCACCCCAATCCTTTGTCTAAGGTCCCTCCCCAGCTTTCTCGTAGGCCCCCTTCAGGTACTGGAAGGTCTCTCCCCAGGGCTAGAAGGTCTCTCCCTAGAGCCTTCTTTTCTCCAGGCTGAACAGCCCCAACTCTCCCAGCCTGACCTCACAGGGAAGCTTACCCAGCCCTCTGATCATCTTGGTGGCCTCCTCTGGACCCTCTCCAGCAGCTCCAGGTCCTTCTTGTGCTGGGGGCCCCAGACCTGGAGGCAGTGCTGCAGGTGGGGTCTGAGCAGAGCAGAGGGGCAGAATCCCCTCCCTGTGCTGCTGCTCTCCCTGCTCTGGCTGCAGCTCAGCACACAGCTGCCTGCTGGGCTGCCAGTGACCACTGCTGGCTCCTGGGGACTTTGTCACCAACTGACACTCCCAAGTCTTTCTCCTCCAGACTGCTCTCCAGCCACTCCTCATCCAGCCTGGATTTGTGCTTAGCAAAGCCCAGCAAAGTAGGCTTGGGTTATGAGAGCTTCATGCTTGCAAAGCTAAAAGCATGGGTTTGCCCCTCCAGAGCTCACTGCCTGCTCACAAAACTCCCTTGTTACACAGGAGTAACTCCAGCACCTTCCAGAGGAGCCTCTCCAGCCTCTAAGAAAAAAGACAAGGGGCTGGTTCTCGATGGGTACATGTTCTGACCTTAAAAGCTGGAAGTAAAACCAATCCAAGATATGGGGCTGACTGGAGTGGCAGCTGAAGGGCTTTTCCTGCTCCTCCTGCAGTTAATACCAGCGTGCTGAAATGGAAGGTGGGGAGGAGCAGAGGCTGAGTTAAGGTTTATTGAGACAAAGAATTCTTTAGAAAGTGTTGGGAAGCAACAAGTAGAGGACATTGTGGAAAATAAGCTTCATTCCCACCAGGAGTACCTGGCTTGCAGGGACTGTGAAGGAAACCTCCTAGATCCATCTGTCTGATTCTGTTCTTCTCTTCACCCCAGCATTTACACTT
Organism: Dryobates pubescens; assembly: GCF_014839835.1. Classification (NCBI taxonomy): domain Eukaryota; kingdom Metazoa; phylum Chordata; class Aves; order Piciformes; family Picidae; genus Dryobates; species Dryobates pubescens. The sequence continues at coordinate 2,082,309 of NC_071650.1, forward strand.
AAATAGATCTGCTGAAAGTTGTCTTTAGGAAGAGAATTTCATCCCTTCCTGCAGGTACTTTTAAAACATGGTTGTTGTTTGACTGCTGCTTTACAAAGTATGGCTGGAGGGGTGACTTGTACAGGAGGGATCATAGAAAAGTCCTTCAAGATCCTCCAGCCCAACCATTCTCTAACTGTGCAGTCTGGTGCTAAGCCACGGCCCTCAGCACCACATCTGCCTCTGTGAAACACCTCCAGGGATGCAGATTCAAGCACCTCCCTGGGAAGATTGCTCCAGTCATTGAGAACCCTTTCAGTGACGAAGTTTCTTCTAATATCCAAGCTACACCTTCCCTTGTGCAACTTGAGGCCATTTCCTCTTGTCCTATCACTTGTTTCTTGGGAGAAGAAACCAGCCCCACTGGGCTCCAACCTCCTTTCAGGGAGTTGCAGAGAGTAATGAGGTCTCCCTTCAGCCTCCTCTTCTCCAAGACTAAACAACCCCAGCTCCCTCAGCTGCTGCTTGCCAGCCCTGTTCTCCACACCCTTCACCAGCTTTGTGACCTTTCTCTGGACAGGCTCCAGCACCTCAATATCTTTCTTGGAGTGAGAAGCCCAAAACTGAACCCAGGACTCAAGGTGTGGCCTCACCAACGCTGAGTGCAGAGTGACAGAGGAGTTATGAGGCCCTGAAGAGAACTGCCTGATTCATCCCTCCTGAAGGAGGTGGCAGCAGGATCAGGCCATGCAGAAGACATGTGGGGCTGGGAGGAACCCCTGGAACCCCACGGGGGAAGATGCAAAACCCAAACCAACACACTAATGTGACCAGCGGAGGGCAGAAGCTGTTCTTCTCAATGCTTGGCTGCTCTTGTCAGCAGAGTGACATCCCCAAAGGGACAGACACCTGAGGAGAGTTTACAACACTGGATGTGGGCTAATGCCTTTATCAGGGATCTGCATGAGGGAACTGAGTGCACTCTCAGTAAGTGTGCAGATGACACTAAGCTGTGAGGGGCTGTTGATCAGCTGGATGGTGGGAAGGCACCACAGGGGGACCTGGACAGGCTGGATCCATGGGCTGAGGTTTAATAAAGCCAACTGCTGCATCCTGCACCTGAGTCACAACAACCCCCTGAAGGCTCCAGGCTTGGGGAAGAGTGGCTGGAAGCTACTCAGTAGTAAAGGACCTGGCAGTGTTGGTGGGCAGCTGGCTGGAGATGAGCTGAGGGGTGCTCAGGTGGCCAAGGAGGCCAGCAGCAGCCTGGCCTGGATCAGCACTGGTGTGGGCAGCAGGAGCAGGGAAGTGATTGTACCCCTGTACTAGGCACTGGTGAGGGCACATCAGTTCCAACTGGAACAGTTCTATGATTCCAGAAATGTTGTGATACTCTCTAGTTGGTGAAATAGAGGGGAAGAAATTTTGCTGCACAAGAGTGCAGTGGTTAAGATGCTTTCAGGAGGGTGCACCAGAAGCAGGCAGAGCAGCTTGTGGTGCTGATAACGCTGGTTCCTCCTCAGGGAAACTGAGTCATGGCAGTAAATCGACTTGGCAAAGCCCCAGAGTAAGTGTGCCAGAGTTACAAATAATATCAAATGTAAACAGATTCCCCTTACCCTGCCTGCATCCCTGGGAGAGCTGGGGCTGTTCAGCCTGGAGAAGGCTCCAGAGAGAGCTCAGAGCAGCCTTCCAGTACCTGAAGGGGGCTACACGAGAGCCGGGGAGGGACTTTTGACAAGGGCTTGGAGTGACAGAGCAAAGGGCAATGTACTGAAACTTGAGAAGGGCAGACTGAGACTGGAGATGAGGAAGAAATTCTTGACAGGGAGGGTAGTAAGACACTGGAACAGGTTGCACAGGGAGGTGGTGGATGCTCCCTCCTCCCTGGAGGTGTTCAAGACCAGGCTGGATGAGGCCTTGAGCAACCAGTTCCAGCGTGAGGTGTCCCTGGCCATGGCAGGGGGCTTGGAACTGGATGATCTTGAAGATCCCTTCCAACCCAAACCATTCTGTGAATCTATGATTCATGCACTTGCACAAAAACCATAACAGCACTGAGGGGTTTAGATGCTCCTGGAATGAATGAGCTGGGTGGCCTGGATAACAGCAACTGAGTTCTTACACAGAAATGAAGATGGAGTGAAAATGAGGCACCTGGGGGTTTGGTTTGCCCTCAAGGAGCACAGGTTGGTTGCTCACACTGTGAGCGTGGCAGGGAGGCACAGAACAGAGAACATGCCCTCTGGAAAAAACTGGGAAAACAACAGCTGCCTGGGATCAGGCACTGGAAAATGGAGGCAAAAAGAACTGGATTGGGGCAAAGCAAAAGCAATGTTTTGTGGGTGGATTCCCCCCCCCCCCCCTTTATTTTGTTTGGGGGGGAATGAGGAAAAGCCTCAACATGTTATTTGAGGTCAACTCCAATCGCTTTTGGAATCTCATATTTTGGGTTGAGGTTCTTTATCCCTCTTGCTTCTCACACTTTCTATTATTTCAGGTCTCTTTGGAGTAGGAAATGCCACTTCAAACTAGCAAATCAAAGGGTTGTCTTTAGAAGACATGGAAATGAAATCCTGTGGCATTTTCAAACCCAAACGTTTCTTTCCAGAAACGTCTGCCCTTTCCCACTCTGCTTCAGGAGTTTGTTTGCTGTGTTTCATTCATTTTGGAAGTTCCAAAATCACAGCTTTTGGCTTTGGGTTGGGTTGTTCTTCTTCCTTTTTATTTTCCACCCCCCCTCTGACATTTTTTGGGTCTTTTTTTTTTTGCCTCATTAAATTCCTGCTGAGCAATGTCTTCTGCAGAGAGAAGAGGGAGGTGTGGAACCTGGGCAATGGGGTGAGCACATCTCCCTGTGTGCTCGGTGCTGGGGAGGCCACACCTTGAGTGCTGCACTCAGTTTGGGGCCACTCACTACAAAGAAAGCCATTGAGGAGCTGGAGCAGGTCCAGGGAAGGGCAACAAAGCTGGGGAAGGGTCTGCAGAACAGGGCTGGGGAGGAGCAGTCGAGGGAAGTGGGGGCCATTAGTCTGGAGAAAAGGAGGCTGAGAGGAGACCTCATTGCTCTCTACAGCTCCCTGAGAAGGTTGGAGCCAGGTGGGGGTTGGTCTCTTCTCCCTAGTAACAAGTGATAGGAGGAGAGGAAATGGCCTCAAGTTGTCCCAGGGGAGGTTTAGCTTGGAGATTAGGAGAAACGTCTTCCCTGCAAGGGTTCTCAGTCACTGGAACAGGCTGCTCAGGGAGGTGGTTGAATTCCCATCGCTGGAGGTGTTTCAGAGAGTCAAGAGATGTGGTGCTGAGTGTTTAGTCCCAGCCTTGGCAGAGTCAGAGAATGATTCTGTAATTCTGTGTTAGCAAAAGGTCCTGGGAATGATTTGCAACTAATGATAGTGTCTTCAGGGCACAGGATGGAGCTCACAGACTATGGCTGAGGGCAAGAGCATTCCCTGTGCCCAATCTTCTCCAGACTAAACAGCCCCTACTCTCTCAGGCTGTCTCCAGAGCAGAGCAGCTCCAGCCCTCTCCTCACCCTTGTGGCCCTTCTCTGGACACTTTCCATCACCTCCAGATCCTTCCTGTAAGAGAGGCTCCAGAGCTGGACACAGAGCTCCAGGTGGGGTCTCAGCAGAGTGGAGCAGAGGGGCAGAATCCCCTCCCTAGCCCTGTTGGCCACACTTCTCTTGCTGCAGCCCAGGATAGGAGAAGTCTATGTGCTGACTTAGGGCTGCCTGCATGTCTGGAGCATCTCCTCAGACTCAGGGATGCACAGACCCTCACTGTCTGCATCTAAAAGGTATTAAGCAGGATTTTGGAGGTGGAAAGCTGGCAGCAAGTGGGAGGATGTTACATTTAACGACGTGAAATAACGGCAGAAGCCAGGGGCAGGGTGATTGAAGAACAGCTTTGGTTGCCCATTACTTACTTCACTCTTCCTCCTGCATCTGTGAAATGCTGACTGCTGCACTGTCTGCCTAGCAGTGGCACAGCTGACCTCACTTTCTTCAGGTGGACACTTCTGGTCAGTAGCTTGAAAACGGGTCTAAAACGTCCCCAAGTATCAGCGCTAGCCAGAGGGGGAGAAGGCTCAGAGATAAAGCAGAATGTGCACACAGCAAGGCATGCCCCTTATCTCCCACTGAAATTGGTGAATCACTATCAGGGCTGCAGCAGCATTCTCAATTCCTGCACCAGCTTATGACCTTTGATACAAGAGCAGCAGAATTTTGGCCTGCAATCTGATAAAAAGCCAACTGTGCCAGAGCAGCAAAGAGATTAAAAGCAAAACAAAACAATTAAAGGAAACAGGGGGTGGAGGGGGAAAAAAAAGCCCAACAAAACCCAACAACCACAAAACAACCAAGAGATGAAAAATTACAGGCTAAAATTTGAACTCTCTGATGACAGACTGACAGCTCTCAGTATATGTCCCCACTATGGGGACAGGCTGTGAGTGTTGGGACTGTTCAACCTGGAGGAGAGAAGGCTGCAGGGAGATCTCAAAGCAGCTTTCCAGTACCTGAAGGGGGCTACAGGAGAGCTGGGCAGGGACTTCTGACAGGGGCTGGAAGTAATAGGATGAGAGGGAGTAGACTTAATCTTGAGGAGGGTAGATTTAGGCTAGAGATTAAGAAGAAATTCTTTGCAGTTGTCCAGGGTGGTTCTTGTGTTGTATGAATTGTAAATACATGTAACTGTGGTCTGTTTGGTACATATGCAATGCATTGCATGGTTCCAGGCTGTAGCTTTGCTTGTAGATAGAGCTTCATTTGCTTCCATCTGAGCTGCTCTGGCAATTTTATTTTAGGGGGCAATTCTCCCAAATTAGCTGGGGGCTAATTTCAACATACCACAACAGTGAGGGTGGTGAGACACTCAAACAAGGAGGTTGTAGCTGCCCCCTACCTGGAGGTGTTTGAGGCCAGGTTGGAAGAGGCCTTGAGCAACCTGGGCTGGTGGGAGGTGTCCCTGCCTGTGGGGGGGGTGGTGGTGGTGTTTGGAACTGGATGATCTCTGAAGTCTTGGATCTTGATGATCTTAGTAGGGTGAACATGAGCCAGCAGAGTGCCCAGGAGGCCAAGAGGGCCAATGGCATCCTCGCCTGTATCAGGAATAGTGTGGTCAGCAGGAGCAGGGAGGTCATTCTGCCCTGTACTCAGCACTGGTTAGGCCACACCTTGAGTCCTGTGTCCAGTTCTGGGCTCCTCAGTTTCAGAAAGATGTTGAGATGCTGGAAGGTGTCCAGAGAAGGGCAACAAAGCTGGGGAGGGGTCTGGAGCACAGCCCTGTGAGGAGAGACTGAGGGAGCTGGGGGTGTTTAATTTGGAGAAGAGGAGGCTCAGGGGAGACCTTCTTGCTCTCTACAACTACCTGAAGGGAGGTTGTAGCCAGGTGGGGGTTGGTCTCTTCTCCCAGGCATCCTCTTGCAGAACAAGAGGACACAGTCTCAAACTGTGCCAGGGCAGGTTTAAGCTGGATGTTAGGAAGGAATTCTTCCCAGAAAGTGAGATTGGCCATGGGAATGTGCTGCCCAGGGAGGTGGTGGAGTCACCATCCCTGGAAGTGCTTACAAAGAGCCTGGATGAGGCACTCAGTGCCATGGGTTAGCTGATCAGATGGTGCTGGGCGATAGGTTGGACTTGATGACCTTAAAGGTCTTTTCCAACCTGGTTAATTCTGTATTCTGTGTTCTGTCCCTTCCAGCCCAAACCATTCTGTGAGTCTGTGATATATTACAGTCCTGCCTTGAAGGCAGATCTGTTGCCCATGTGAGGCTAGAGTGCCACCCTGGTGTCACTGGGGTGTGGGTACTGCCTTGCTTTTGTGGGGTCATTAGTCTGCCTATGACTGGGAATCCTTCCTTCTTGCAAGGATCCCATCCACTTGGATGGCTTAGCTTTCAATGTCACCTGAAGAAAAAGTCTGCCTGAGGCTGCCTGGTTTCAGATCAAACCCTTGTGAAAGCAGTGAATTGAGTATGGATTCCACTCAAAACTATAAATGGGGCTTGATTTGCTTGAAACGTTGCCCAGGTTTCTTTCATGTTGATCCCCCCCCACCCCCCCCTTTCTTTTTTCAGACTTGGCCTGTTTCCTAGGTTTGTAACAAAACCTAAACCAAACATCACTGGGTTTCAGGTTTAGTTGTGAAAGTTTAACACAGAAACCATTTTCCTCCAGGGAGGAAGCCAGGAGGGGGAAAGTGGGGAGGGAGATGCTGGGCTGTGCACTAAGGCTAAGCTCTCTTTTTAATCCTTTTGACAATGACAGTGACAGTTTGTAATTTCTTTCTTGAAAGCAGCTGGGGATGAGGCTTTGGACAGAAGAGAGGAGGGTGACCATCACATCCCCACTTGGATCTGCAGCCTGCTTTTCCCATCATGGGGAGTGCATTTGTGCAGAGAAGCCTCACGGTCTCATTTCACTCAGACCGGCACGGCCCTCAATCAGGGTCACCCCTTGATAGCACAGAGGCCAAAGATAGCAGGAGGACAGATTTCTGCCTGGCAGACAGTAGGACCAGTGACTGGGAACCATGCCACCAGAAGAAAGGGAGCTGTAAGAAGCTGCAGCTTGCCACTCTGAATTCCCCCCTCCCCAGGAGCAAGGCTCATCAGGTAAGAAAGCAAGATACCATCCAGGGACTGCTGGCAGCAGTTTGTCTTTCCGTGAGACAGGAGCTTCCCATCCCTCCTGTGTTTCCCCCAGCAAGCTGAGACTCCCAGTTTGGGAAGAAAGGTCCAAGCTGGCACATTCCCCTTGCTCTGGTCTGCATGGCAGGGTAAGAGTGCTGCAGCATTTCCCCATTAGCCTCCTGCTCCGTGCTCCCTGTTGTGCAGCGTGAAGCTGAGGGGGTTGATTCTTGTTGAAATAAGGTTGCTACTGTGCACAAGGTCAAAGGCTTCAGAAGTTACTCTCTGCCATGCTAAAACACTGCTGCTGCTGCTGCTGCTGATAACCACATCTAGGCTGTGTGGTCCTTGCAGCTTTTGACCTAGAGGCGTGAATGCCAGAATCGGAGCCCTCTTGGTGTGCCTGGCTATAATCACAGGAAGCTCATTCATTACTCAGGTCCTGAAGATATGGAAGTCTTGGTAATCAGTTTGGATGGGAGGGGTAAATTAATCATTTCCTTTTACACTTGTTGATAGAGCAATTCATTCTGTCATGAGAAAATGGAAGGGGGGTGGGAGGGGAGCACGGGGAGTTCAGTAAACTGGAAGTAAAACCATCAGTCAGATGCTGTGCTCCAGCTTTGCCTGCTGCTTGTCTCTTTAATCACAATTTGGTTGTCTCCTCTCAACAGGGCCTTTTTCAGGGCTAAGCCACACTTGATGAGGCCTTGAACAAGCTGGGCTAGTGGAAGGTGTCCCTGCCCATGGCAGGGCGGTTGGGACTGGTCCCTTCCCACCTAAACCATTCCATGAATCTATGAAAACTCCTTTGGCTGCTGTGCTGGGTTGGCTTGATGGGATGGGGGAAGTAGTGCCCATCTCTAGCACTGTGTCCTTCTCCTGATTCTTACAGGGAAATATTAACCTCTCCAGAGGCAGCTGCTGAAACTAAGCAGACCTGAAGCTGGAGTTCTTTGGGGGTTTTGGGGTGGTTTTTTTGGGGGGGTTGTTTGGGTTGGGGCCTTTGCTACATCAGACTTTAAGCTGCTAATTCTAACAGTAACATTTTGGATCACAGTCCAGTACCACCACCATGTGCCTCTGGGACACGGCTGTCACGGTGGGTTTAGGTGCTTATCTAGGTCCTATGGGCTCTGTGCTTAAAGGACCATCACACTCCTTCACAGGACTGAGGTCTGAGACCTGAGATCATTGGCAAAACGTTCTGTGTCAAACCCACTGAAACATCCTCTGGCAGTAGCTGTCAGCAGAGTTGCACAGCACCTTTGCATGGCTGTTGTGTGACAGAACCACAGAATCATTCCAGTGGGAAAAGACCTTTCAGATCTTTGAGTCTAACTCCACCAAGGCTAGAGCTGAACCCTCAGCACCACATCTCTGCCTCTTTGAAACCTCCCCAGTGATGGTCCTTCAACCACCTCCTTCAGCAGCCAGTTCCCGTCTTTGAGAAGCCTTTCAGTGAAGAAGTTTCTTCTAATCCCCCAATCTAAACCTCCCCTGAGGCAACTCGAGGCCATTTCCTCTTGTTTTATCACTTGGTAGTAGGGAGAAGAGACCAATCCGCACCTCATTGTAACCTCCTTTCAGGGAGTTGCAGAGACTTTGAAGGTCTCCCCCTGCCTGCTTTTATCAAGAAAGAAGAACTTGCTGCTTGTTTTACCTAATTGCTCACCTACCTCCTGCCACCTCCTGTTGTCACGTAAACATAAGGAGAACTTTTCTCACTATGAGGGTGACAGAGCCCTGGGGCAGGCTGCCCAGAGGGGCTGTGGAGTCTCCTTCTCTGGAGACATTCAAAAGCCACCTGGACATGTCTCTGTGTGGCCTGCCCCAGCTGATCCTGCTCCGGCAGGGGGGTTGGACTGGATGATCTTCGGAGGTCCCTCCCAATCTCTGACATTCTGTGACTGTTAGATCTCACTGTTATCTACAAACCTCCTCAAAGCTTCTTGAAGTGGCTCTTAGGCAGGGTGAGATTGGTTGTCATTTAAATGAGAACAAGGGGGAAGAAAAAGAGCAATTAGTGTTTCCTGAGCTCACAGAATCACCTTTAGTTGCAGCAGTGGGAGACAGAGCTTGTTAGTTAACTGGAAGGGCTGAAACCCCAGGGCACAAGAGGCCATTGCTTTTGGAGGCTGAAAAAGAAGACAGAACTGTGCAGGGCAGGAGTTTCAAGCCTGCCAAGATTGCACGAGTGTGGCTGCACTTTCTTTTCACAAAACATAGCTTTTATTGGGTTTATTAAGTTAGTAAAGGTGTGAAATGGTCTCTCTTAGGGCTCTGCTCCTCAAAGCACAAACCTTTTCAAAGCTTCTTGAAGTGACTCTTAGGTAGGGTGAGACTGGATGCTATTCAAATGAGAAGTTAGGCTGTGGAGCTGACAAAGGGTGTTTAAGTTAATCCAGCTGATTTGGGAGTGCTCTAATACACTGCTGACCTCTGGCTGTACAGTGACAACAGACAGCTGAGAGCAGTCATAAAATCATAGAATTGTGAGGGTTGGAAGGGACCTCAAGGAGCATCCAGTCCCAACCCCCTGCCATGGGCAGGGACACCTCACACTACAGCAGGTTGCTCACAGCCACAGCCAGCCTGGCCTGAAAAACCTCCAGGCAGGAGGCTTCCACCACCTCCCTGGGCAGCCTGTGCCAGGCTCTCACCACCCTCATGGGCAAGAACTTCTTCCTAACATTTAAACTGAATCTAACCATTTCTATATTTGCTCCATTCCCCCCAGTCCTATCACTCCCTGACACCCTCCAAAGTCCCTCCCCAGCTTTCTTGGAGCTCCCTTCAGATACTGGAAGGCCACAATGAGGTCTCCCCAGAGCCTTCTCTTCTCCAGACTGAACAACCCCAACTCTCTCATAGCAGAGCAGCTCCAGCCCTCTGCTCACCCTCGTGGCCCTTCTCTGGACCCCTTCCAGCACCTCCAGATCCTTCCTGGAAGAGAGGCTCCAGAGCTGGACACAGAGCTCCAGGTGGGGTCTCAGCAGAGTGGAGCAGAGGGGCAGAATCCCCTCCCTGGCCCTGCTGGCCACACTTCTCTTGCTGCAGCCCAGGATGTGATTTGCTCCCTGGGCTGCAAGTGCTCCCTGCTGGCTCCTGTTGAACTTCTCATCCCCCAGCACCCCTAAGTCCTCTGCCTTGCATCACCATTTGTGTGTACATGGTCTGGCAGCAGCAACAACAGCCCCAGCAGCCCCCTGCACGCAGGGACATGGGGTGCACTCCACACTTTGGGGATATCCACATGAAGGTGTCAGCTTCATCTTACCACACACTGCTGCTGGACACGTTCCTGCACTAAGACCTGGGAAGAATCAGGGAGTTAAGCTGTGAGGCAGGGAGGAAATGAGCTGCAATGAATGCAAGCAGCCCTGTTTTCAGGCTGCAAGCCACGTAATAACTAACCTGAACAAAAGCTCTCTATCCCAGCAAGGTGTTAATTATACACCTTGTCTTTCTGGATAGGTGTGAGCAGGGTCTCTTTGCCCACTGGGAACAATAGGTGTAATTATTATTTAGTTGGAAGGGGAGGAAGCCCGGCTGCCTTTAATGCAGAGGATCAAATGATGGCCAAGAAAGTGTAGGCACACGTGGCCGGCGCTCCGTGGCTTAGTGTAACCTACAGAGCTTGCCAGGGTAATTCTAGGGTGTGGAAAGAAGTCAACTCCCCCACTGCTGGCAAGGGCAGTGGTGCAGCCAGAGCTGTGCTGACAGATATGTGTTTTTGACAGTTTAGCCTGTCTGGGTTTGTAGGTGGCACTACCACAGGCTGCAGGCCGTGTCTCTGCTGGGCGGCTGGCCCCCTGCTGCTCCACAGCTGCAGCTTTCACAGGACAGGCAAGGACAGTCACACTCCTTTCCTTGTTGCTTCTTGCAAGGGACCTCCTAGCCCAAGATGTTTCTCATGCATTACACAGACTCACAGGATGTTAGGGGTTGGAAGGGACTTCTGGAGATCTTCGAGTCCAACCCCCCTGCCAGAGCAGGACTGTAGAATCCAGTGCAGGAACACACCCAGACAAGGCTTGGAAGTCTCCAGAGACTCCACAACCTCTCTGGGCAGCCTGCTCCAGGGCTCTGGGACCCTTACAGCACAGAAGTTCTTCCTCATGTTGAGGTAGAACCTCCTGTGCTGCAGTTTGTATCTGTTGCCCCTTTTCCTATCACAGGGTGCAAGTGAGCAGAGGCTGTCCCTGTCCCCTCCCTCTTGACCCCCAGCCCTCAGATATTTATAACCATTTTTAAAATCCCCTCTCAGTCTCCTCCTCTCCAGACTAAGCAGCCCCAGGGCTCTCAGCCTCTCCTCACCAGGCAGTGCTCCAGGCCCTTCAGCATCCTTGTAACCCTCCCTTGGACACTCTCAAGTAGATTCCTGTCCCTCTTGAACTGGGGAGCCCAGAACTGGATGCAATATTCCAGATGTGGACTTACCAGGTCAGAGTAGAGGGGGAGGAGAACCTCCCTGGATCTGCTGGAGACACTCCTCCCAATGCACCCCAGGATCCCATTGGCCTTCCTGGCCACAAGGGCACATGGAAAACTTCTTGTCCACCAGGAGTTTGCCAGTGTTCTAGAGGTCTTACAGGGTACAGAGCACATTTGGGACAGTTTTGCTCTGTTTCAGCCTCTGGCTAAGGAGGTTGAAGCAGGAAAGTATTTGTGCCAGGATGTGATGTAGAGCTGCTTAGGTCTGCTTGGGGGAGGCCCCAACACGAGGACCAGTGCCTGACCAGCTCTGGCCAGGCATTGGAATAGTTTGCCCAGGGAGGTGGTGGAGTCCCCATCCCTGAAGGTGTTCAAGAAATGTGTGGACATGGCACTTGGGGACATGGTTTAATGGCCATGGTGGTCCTAGCTTGAAGGCTGGACTTGGACTTCAAGGTCTCTTCCAACCAAAAGAATTCTGTGATTCTATGACCTTGTAGAGACACAGGACAGCACACTCAAGTCTACATCTAGGACAGCCTCTCTCCTAGCATTCCAGAGCTTAATTAGAAGATAAAACTCCAAGTCCATGCTTAGAGTGTGCAAGTAGTGCTCTGTCTCTAGCAATATCTGCTCAGTTCTCCCAGTGCAGGACATCCCCTATGCAAAACAATCCCATGGGATAGAAGTGCCCTGCTTTGCTCCCTGGAACAAGCCCTAGGTGTGCTCCCCACCTATTCAGCAGGCTCTTGTCAGAGTGTATTCCTCCAGCCTGCTCCTTTGCTCCTTCACTTTGGGAAGCAGAGGATTTTCCCCCTCCTGGCTGAGCACACAAAGTGGGGACCATTATGACCACATCCATGCTGGCTCTGATTTAAAGAGCTGACTGTCACCAAGCATCAATGTCACCAGGGAGCTAGGTATGGTCCAGACAACTGCTTGGACCAATCTTGTTAATGACTTATGTGCAACTGTAAAAGAACATGGAAACCTTCTTTGCCAGAATGCCAGAGGGATTTTTAACCCTCCATGGAGCATATTAGACTTTGAATCATAGAATTGTAGAGTGGTCTGAGTTGGAAGGGACCTCCAAAGGTCATCTTGTCCAACCCTTTCTGCAGTCAGCAGGGACATCCTCAACTAGATCAGGTTGCCTAGGGCCCTGTTGACACTTTCTCTAGGGATGGAGCCTCAGCCACTTCCCTGGGCAACCTGTTGCAGTGTTCCAGCACCCTCATGGTGGCTGGAGAGCAGCCAGGCAGAAAGGGACCTGGGGGTACTGGTTGATAGCAGGCTGAACATGAGCCAGCAGTGTGCCCAGGTGGCCAAGAAGGCCAATGGCATCCTGGCCTGGATCAGCATATCTTGACAGAGGTGCCATGCCTAAAGAAGTCCTGCTGAAGGCATCATTTTTGTCCCCAAGTCAGTGTCACTTTTGCCTCCTCCTGGAATATACATTTCTTTGCCTATGCTCTTGGCATGGCTGCACATATTTTCTCTTCTCTTCAGGGGTGCTTTGCTTTGTTGTCATAGCAATGCCTTCTAACTCCTGTACTCACCAGTCCCTTTTCCAGGTTCCTGCAGGCTGCAACCAGTCCCTCATTGTGATGATCACATCTCCTAGCAGCTCTCATGCCTCTGTTCTTTTCAAATCTGGTAGCTGTAGGCACATTCAGTAGCACAGTTCCAAAGAATTCTGGCCCAAACAGGTTTGCAGCTTGAACTTGAGGGGAAAAAAAAGAAGAAGAAAGCAGACAATAGCATTCTTTGTATCTCTTTGGGGCTTTCATTGTCCTACTGCTGATCTGTTAGATCAATATTTTTATTCATTCATCCTCTCAGCATTTTTTGGACACACTTGCCATGGTGATCTTGCCATTGGGGATGAGCTGCACCAGGCTCATCTGTGTTACTTGAGGGCTGGTGGTCCTTAGGTCATAGAATTCTAGAATCACAGAATTGCTCAGGTTGGAAGGTACCTTAGAGATCATCTACCCCAACCCCCCTACCATGGGCAGGGACACCTCTCAACTAGACTTGGCTGCTCAAGGCCTCATTCAACTTGGCCTTCAACACCCCCAGGGAGGAGGCAGCCACAACCACTCTGGGCAACCTATTCCAGAGTCTCACCACCCTTGTACTGATGAACTTCTCCCTAAGATCCAATCTAAACCCACTCCCTTTCAGCCTCAAACCATTCCCCCTTGGCCTGTATCTGGACACCCTTAGGAAAAATCCCTCTCCAGCCTTCCTGCAGGATTTCTTCAGCTATTGCAAGGCAACTCTAAGGTCCCCATGGAGCCTTCTCTTCTCCAGGCTGAACACCCCCAGCTTCCTCAGCCTGTGCTCACAGCAGAGCTGCTCCAGCCCTTGGATCATCTCTGTGGCCTCCTCTGGCATCACTCCAGCAGCTCTGTGTCCTCCTTCTGCTGGGGACACCAGAACTGGAGGCAGGATTAAAGATGAGGTCTGAGCAGAGCAGAGCCAAGGGGCAGAATCCCCTCTCTTGTCCTGTTGCCCACACTCCTCTGGCTGCAGCCCAGCACACAGCTGCCTGCTGGGCAGCATGAGGGCACTGCTGCCTCCTGGGGTTCTTCTCAGCAACCAACACCCCCAAGTCTTTTTCTTCAGGTCTACTCTCAAGCCACTCTGCACCCAGCCAGGATTTTTGCCTGAGATCATGATCACAAGAGCAATGTGAGGTTGGGAAAAGGCCAGCTCAAAAAACCCAACAAAAGTCCCCTTCTGCTGCAGAGTCTCACTCAACAGCTTTCCCTCCACAGAGCTCCTCTTTTGGAGGCTCCTCACCTCCCCTCGTGTAGAGCTCCACCTCAAACAGCTGGTGAGGCAGAGCTCTTCAGCTGTTCACTGCTCAGCCAGGCCAGAAAGAGTTAAAGCTACAGGAGTGAAAGAGATCAATTTCTTGAACTCCCTCCTCTCACCCAGGGCAATCCTTTAGCAGGAAGTGGATAATGTCAGCCATGGGATACTGCTGGATGTAGGCAAAGTGGGATGGGGTAAGAACTCAGCTTTGCACTCCACTTCTGGGCCCAGCTCTGCTGCAGGTTTCCCTGTCCCTGAACAAGTCAGTCCCTCTATCCTGCACATCAGGGCAAGAGAAAGCAAACTTTTTTCTGCCTCTCTTGGAACAGCAAAATACTTCTAAGCCCATCTAGGCTTAGGTATCCCCATGGAAGGGAGGATGAGATATTAGGTAGGGAGAGCATAGACTTTCTTTGACGTTTCTGCTGTCCCTGAGAGAACACAGACTAGAGAGCTACGGTCTGAAAGTACTCAGATTCACAGATTGCATGAGGTTAGAAGGGACCTTCAAAGGGCATCTTGTCCAACCCCCCATATCCCCCAGGGACACCTCCAGTTAGAGCAGGCTGCACAGGGACACAGCCAGGCTGAGCTTGAATGGCTCCAGGGACACAGCCTCAGCCCTGGGCAGCCTGTGCCAGTGTCTCACCACTCTCCTGCAGAACTCCCTCCTGATGTCCAACATCAGTCTGCCCTGCTCCAGTTTCAAACCATTGTCCCTCATCCTAGCACTCCAAGCCCTTCTGAACAGTCCCTCCCCAGCCTTCCTGTAGCTCCCCTGCAGATACTGAAATGCAGCTCTGAGGTCTCCCTGGAGCCTTCTCCTCTCCAGGCTGAACAGCCCCAGCTCTCCCAGCCTGTCCCCACAGCAGAGGTTCTGCAGCCCTCTGAGCATCTTTGTGGTGTCCTCTGGACCCTCTCCATCAGGTCCACATCTCTCCTGTGTTGGGGGCCCTAGAGCTGGGCACAGTAGTGCAGGTGAGGTCTCACCAGAGCAGAGTATTCTTAGTAACTGCCCTGAACTAAGGCAGGGATGCTACTTTGAGCAGAGTACCTCGATCGCAGCTTAAGTCCAACCTCCATGCATTCCTCCTGGGTGTTCTGCAGCTGCTGATTTTGTAAGTGGATGGAGAATGCTTTCACAAGATGGGGTGATTCTACCATCTTTCAGTGCACAGCTCTCACAGAATGGCAGGGGTTGCAAGGGACCTCTGAAGATAATCAAGTCCTACCCCCTGCCAGAGCACAATCGCCTAAAGCAGGTCATACGGAAACATGAGCAGGTGGGCCTTGAAAGTCTCCAGAGATGGAGACTTCACTGCCTCTCTGGGAAGCCTGCTCCAGTGCTCTGCCATCCCCCAAGGTAAAGAAGTTCCTTCTCATGTTGAGATGGAACTTACTACATTCAAGTTTATGTCCATTACCTCTTGTCCTGTCATTGGGGACTACTGAGCAGAGTCTGGCCCCATCTTCCTGACACCCACCCCCTGGATATTTGTGAGTATTGCTAAGATCCCTGCTCAGCATCCTCTTCTCCAGGCTAAACAGCCCCAGCTCCCTCAGCTTTCCTTACTGTCCCCACAGCATCTTAGTGGCCCCACATTGGACTCTCTCCAGTAGTTCTTCAGCTGGGGTGCCCAGCACTGGCCAGAGTGGTGCAGGTTGTTGATGCAAGCCACGTATGTGAGAGGACAGATGAGGCTTCCAAAGCAGGCAGCTGAAGGAGCCCAGAGCCTATATGCTCGCCCCCAAATATTTTCTTGAGACAGATTATTCCAGGCTTGCATTCCACCCTTACCACACAGAATCCAAATCCCAGAAGAGAGATGGTTGCTGCTCCAAAGAGCTTTGTTCATTGCACAGGGGCTGCATGTGGCTGCTGGCTGCTGTTTTGTTGCTGTTGGAATTGGTTTCAATGCGAATCCATAGTGTGGTAGGCGCAGACGCTACACCATTGAAAGCCATTTTAGAGGAACTTGTGCTTTAATGAAACTTCTCTTGGATTTCAGTTCCAAAGAGACTATCAAGCAGGAGCATTCCTTATTTACTTGTCTTTGTAAACATTTACATTCAAATTTGGATTGTTGTTGTTGTTGAAATCAAAGATGCCTGATTTCTTTTGCCTTCTTTTTTTCCCCCCTCCTCTTTTTCCCCAAAGCAGGAATATTTATCTTTGAATCCTCCAACAGCTTTGGAATGCAGCCTCCACACAGACTTTAATAGCAAAAAAACCACTTCTTCTGACTCAGGGACCATTTGATGAAATGTCTAGAGAAGCAAAAAAGCAGCAGCAGCAACAACAACAACAACAACAACAAAAAAGCTTTGCACAGATGCTTCCTTGTGACTAACAGAAGGTCCACCCAGAGCGGAGCAGGCCTGGGTACGTTTGTCATCTGGGGGTGTATTTTCCCCATACATTCATTTTTAAAGCTATGCAGCACAGCACTACAAAATTATAGTTTTACAAATAAGCATTATTTGACCATCATGGGGCTGAGCTGATGACTCAGACTGTGACCTCCATGCAAGTCATTTGGTTTTTTTGTTCCTCACTGAGCCTTGCTGGGAAACAGGCTGGGGGGGGGAACAAAAAGGGAAAAAGGAAATGAGGAGGAAAAGGAAACAAGAAAAAGGAAAGGAAAAGAAAGAAGGTGAAGGGGAAGGGGAAAGAGAAGGGGAAGGGGAAAGAGAAGGGGAAGGGGAGAGGGAAGGGGAAGGAAAAGAAAAGGAGAAGGAAAAGGAAAAGGAAAAGGAGAAGGAAAAGGAAAAGGAAAAGGAAAAGGAAAAGGAGAAGGAAAAGGAAAAGGAAAAGGAGAAGGAAAAGGAGAAGGAAAAGGAGAAGGAGAAGGAAAAGGAAAAGGAAAAGGAAAAGGAAAAGGAAAAGGAAAAGGAAAAGGAAAAGGAAAAGGAAAAGGAAAAGGAAAAGGAAAAGGAAAAGGAGAAGGAGAAGGAGAAGGAGAAGGAAAAGGAAAAGGAAAAGGAAAAGGAAAAGGAAAAGGAAGAAAAGGAAAAGGAAGAAAAGGAAGAAAAGGAAGAAAAGGAAGAAAAGGAAGAAAAGGAAGAAAAGGAAGAAAAGGAAGAAAAGGAAGAAAAGGAAGAAAAGGAAGAAAAGGAAGAAGAGGAAGAAAAGGAAGAAAAGGAAGAAAAGGAAGAAAAGGAAAAAGGAAAAGGAAAGGGAAAAAAAAAAGAGAAATCCAGAAGACCTTCCTGACAATGTGTTCTGTAGATCAGCTCTGTGTGTTGACACCAGCCTGGGAAGAAAAGCTGCACAGCTGCTGGCTGGATGTCTGTGCCCAGCCCTGTAGGAGGTGTGTGTGGCCCAGTGTTTCTGGAAAGCAATGCTCCTCCTTATCATCCTTATGGCCTCCTCTGGACTCCAGCAGCTCTGTGTCCTTCTTACGATCAGGACACCAGAACTAGAGGCAGGAGTGGAGGTGGGGTCTCAGCAGAGCAGGCAAGGGGCAGAATCCCCTCTCTTGCCTTGCTGGCCACAGTCCTCTTGATGCAGCCCAGCACACAGCTGCCTTCTGGGTTGCATGAGGGCACTGTTGGCTCCTGGGGAGCTTCTCAGCAACCAACACCCCCAAGTCTTTTTCTTCAAGGGCTGCTCTCAAGCCACTCTGCACCCAGCCTGCATTTATACCTTAGTCCCTTCCAACCTGGCATTCTGTGATTCTGAGATACTCTTTGCTAGACACATCTGGGTGCCCTTTCTGGCTTTTCTTTAGAGCACACCTGTGTTAGGTGTTTGAAGCCTTCTTTGCAGAAGATAGCAAGAAGGAGAAAACAAATTCCTTTAACGACACTAGGGACCATAGGCAATCTCCTGGCTCCAGGAGCTGGGGCTTGTCTGAGTTGCCTCTTTGCCTTACATAACTTTCCAGCTTATTCTCCTGTTGTTATTCATTGCTTTTGTTTTGGTTCTGTTTTGCTGTCACTGTGCTCTCCCCTCAGTTTCTACCTAAGGGGCCTTGATCTATTTCGAGGAGAGGTTATCTTAAAAAGAAATCTCATTAACTTTGACTCCTTCTTTCTGGTTGCCAGTTCTGCCAACCTCTCCTTCCAACCTTCCACCTAGTGTAATCACTACCTAGGAACAGCAACATTAAGTTTTCCATACATAGAGGGTGACTTACAAGGTGGCAACTCTGATGCATCTATACCATACCTTGAAGGCACAATCTTGCTTCAGAGCTGACTCATGAGTGGATTTCAGTGCCATAGCCAAATAAATTCTTGCCCTTCTTAGTTGGCACTGCCTGTCTATCAGGTGCTGGCATTACTGCATCAGAGGTGGGAAGTGGTTCGTGTTTCTTGCTCTGCCATTTGAGTTATGTGTTTGGTATGTGAGACACTGGCACAGGTTGCCCAGGGAGGTTGTGGCTGCCCCCTCCCTGGAGGTGTTGAAGGCCAGGCTGGATGAGGCCTTGAGCAACCAGGTTTAGTATAGGTGTCCCTGCCCATGGCAGGGGGGTTGGCACTAAATGGTCTTCATGGTCCCTTCCAATCTAAACCGTTCTATGAATCTATGAACAAGAGAGGCCAATGACAGCAGGTGAGCAAAGCCAGTGTTTCCCTATGCATCTGTCTTGCTAGCAGGATGAGCTGCCGGGCCCCTGATGCTGTAAGCTGTCTTTGTCCATCGTGGTCCACCTGGGACAAGACAGGGATCCAGGATGTGGGGATGGGTGAGACCTGCAAAAGGACCTGTGTAACGGACAAGCCTGATGAGTGATAGTGAAATGAACCCCAGGAGGGTGAGTCCTCTCTCTTCTGAGCATGCAGAGCTGCTGAAGCTGAGTCACAGTCCCAGCCATTTAGAAGGATGGGGGGCTGGAATGAAATATAGCAACAATTAACAAAAGAGAAAAGTAATGAATAAGAGCCTCCTCCATTTAATTTTCCTTATGGATGTTATTGATTCATCACTCCAGCAGCCCTGGCTCCCACCCAGGATGCAAAGGGCACAATGTTAGTTGTCTGGAGGCAATGGCTGTGGAAAATAAGGACTATTCCTGATGAGTATCTTGTGCTGGAATTCTTTCTGTACGTGTCCTCACATTTGCTGTGTGGAACAGCAGGGATTATTCTGAATTACTGTGCTTTTGAAGCTGGCTATTACCAAGTGGGTAGCATCAGTCACTGCCAGTCCTTCTTCTGGGAGCAGCTGATGCAGCAGAAGCTTCTTCCTTGGTGCCTTTATTCCATGCCTCTGTATATAGCCCCCTACAACTGGAGGAGGTGGTGGGCTGTGCGAGGCAGTGGCTGAAGCTCCAGCTCACAGCCCACCACCTCCTCCAGTTTTCCCCATTGTTTAAGTCCCACCTGCTTTCCTGTAGCACAGCAACAGCTAAGCCCAGAAGCAAAAGCTTGTGCCAGCAATGCATGGGCTGGCTGGGTTGCATGCAGTGCAGGGTAGAGGTGGTGTAGCATACAGGTGGGATTTGTGCAGGCTGCTGGCTCACCCATGAACCCCAAAGGTGGCTGTTTAACCACACGGTCTACCCTAAACCAAGGGAATTCCTTTGGGTATCTATTCTCATGAAGGTTGCAAAGGTATTATTTTCCTGCCTCTTTGCCAAATTTAGCTGGAATTGGACAACAGGTTTAAAAGCATTGGAATGGGGGAGGAGGGTGGGAAAGGAGAAGAAAACAGACAGCCGGAGCCTGTAAGCCTCATTTTATTAGGAAGCCAGGCTGAAAAAAAGAGAGAGAGAGAGTTTAACCTCTAGTTATTAAAATGTTTGGATTTGTCTTGAATATTTAGCTATGCAAAGAGGGGTCAGGTTGGAAGAGACCTTCAAGATCATCATGTCCAACCCCTCAACCAATCCAGCCCACCTAAACAACTAACCCATGGCACCAAGCACCCCATCAAGTCTCCTCCTGAACACCTCCAATGACGATGACTCCACCACCTCCCCGGGCAGCCCATCCCAATGGGCAATCACTCTCTCTGTATAGAACTTCCTAACATCCAACCCCTGGTGCAGCCTGAGACTGTGTCCTCTTGATCTGGTACTGTCTGCCTGGGAGAAGAGACCAACCTCTGCCTGTCTACAACCTCCCTTCAGGTAGTTGTAGAGAGCAATAAGGTCACCCCTGAGTCTCCGCCTCTCCTCATAGGGCTTGTGTTCCAAACCCCTCACCAACTTTGTTGCCCTTCTCTGGACTCGTTCCAGCAAGTCAACCTCCTTCCTAAACTGAGGGGCCCAGAACTGGACACAGCACTCAAGGTGCGGCCTAACCAGTGCAGTGTACAGGGGCAGAATGACCTCCCTGCTCCTGCTGGCCACACTGTTCTTGATGCAGGCAGGGATGCCATTGGCCCTCTTGGCTGTGGAAGGGGAAAGTGGAGGAGTAGAAGAGATTATGAGCAAACAGAGGAGCAATGCTGATCATATACAGTTAAAATAATTTTTGCCATGGTAACAAAAAAATAACCTCCCCTAGAATGCTCTTGGATGTATAGAACTAAAGGAAGCAAAGACAGCGATGAAGTACGTCTGATTTAGCACATAATTCATGGCAGCTCCACTGAAAGTCTTAATGAAGTGTGATATTTTCCTCTTCACAACCACTTCCTGAAAACCAAAGCTCTTAAATCTCATTTTAATCTTCACTTCCAGCAGTCGCCAGCAAAATCTGATCCAGGAGTCAATTAGAGAGGTTTCTCCTCTGCACCAGGTATCACAGAACTACAGAATAGTAGAGGTGGGAAGGGACCTCTGAAGATCATCAAGTCCAACTCACTGCTTGAGCTGCTAGGATCACCTAGAGACTGCTTCCAAAGGCCTGCAGTGATAGGACAAGGGGCAACAGCTTCAAACTAAAGAAGAGCAGATTTACACTGGATGTTAGGAACAAGTTCTGCACCATGATGGTAGTGGAACACTGCAACAGGCTGCCCAGGGAAATGGTTGAGACCCTGTTCCTGGAGATACTCAAGGTGAGGCTCAATAAGGCTCTGGGCAACCTAGTTGAGGATGCCCCTGTTTACTGCAGAGAGGGTTGGACTAGGTGTCCTTGGGAGGTCCCTTCCAACTCAGACCATTCTATGATTCTATAAGGTCACACAGGAACAGATCCAGGTGGGCCTTGAAAGTCTCCAGACCTGGAGGCTCCACTGCCTCTCTGGACAGACTGCTCCAGTGCTCTGCCACCCTCAAGGTAAAGAAGTTCCTTCTCATGTTTAGATGGAACTTCCTCTATTCAAGTTTATGCCCCATTATGTCTTGTCCTGTCACTGGGGACCACTGAGAAGAGTCTGGGCCCATCTTCCTGGCACCCACCCCTTAGCATTAATAAGATCCCCACCCCCAGCCTCCTCTTCTCCAAGCTAAACAGCTTCAGCTTCCACAGCCTTCATTATCTCCCTGATGTGCATTGAATCGCTCTGTAGCTATCCTAACTTCCTGCACAGACTTGGAGATTGCTAAATCTTCTTTTCCACAGGTACCAGGAAAACTTTGGGTCCTACAAAGTTCATGTTCCTGTGCCTGTCTTGCAGTGAACGAGCGCAGGTTGGAAAAGGGAGATGCTTGGGTTTAAACAGAGTCTTGGGGAAAACTTTCCCTCCAGCAGTTAGGATTTGCTGGTGAATAAAATTATCTGTAAGCAGCAACTCTGCTTGGTTCTTGTGTGGAAGAAGCTACATATGAAAGGGGGGAAAAAAATAGTGGATCTAAACCCTAGAGTCTGTGTCTGGCTGCTCTAAGCCAGCTGTCTGAAAGGAAGAGGTCAAAATCTTGTCAATCGTTAAGAATTAATTTGTTTACCAGATGTTGAGAATAATCCTGTGAATATATAGATATATATTAAAAAAAATGGGGAAACCTGACTCCTTAGTGAGGATCAGGGCTTGCCACTCCTGTTTCATTGACATCAGCAGGACTCCTTGTGTCACAGAGGGCAAATATTTTGTGGGTGTGGATTTTTGTTCCGAACCCTCCTACGTCATTTACTCACACGCCATGGTTACGTGAGCAGAGCCAGCTCTGGGTGACTTTTTTTACTCCCATCTGCCCCACACTGATGGTCAAAGGTCTGTGAGCTTCTTGGACTCGGAGCCACAGTACTAACACATGTGGCCTGGGTTGGCTCTAGTACAGCAGGAGTAGGAGACCTCCCCCAGGTGCACCAGAACACCTTAGTGGGAGGTTAGTGCTGGATGGTTGAAAAGGGTCATTCAGCTTGGGCAGCTACTAGAAAGCCAATAAGGACACTCATTCTCTTCTCCACCTTGTTGCACCTACACAAATAGCTCTAATCTAAACCTCCACTGTCACTTTGATGGAGTTGTCCATCTAGCATCCACAAGGGATTTCAAGGATACCAGCTGAGCTCAGCCCACCATTTCATACTATTTGAGACTACCTGATTGTGCCTGAAGTGGATTAGGCAGCACTTAGATAAGGTGATTTCACCTACAGAGCTCGGATGGTCATAACCCTCTAGCAGGCAGGAGCTAACAAGTAAGAGGGAGGTAGCTACATCTTCCAGGGAAGCAGCTGTTTGCATCTCAGCCAGGTCTTTTGGTCCTAACTTGTTAACTGCCTTCCAAGAGTCAACAGGGGTGGAAGCTGCTGAGTCTTGCAGGAGACTTATTTTAGAACGAGGTTGTTGCACTTAGTTATTTTTGGAGGGATATGGGAAGGACGGGGAATATGGTGAAGGTGGTAGTTTTGCCTTAACACCTAGCAACAGGAAACAGCAAGCATCCTCTCAGACTGCTGGATTTGACTGACAGCTGTCTGAAGAAGGGCCAGCAGTGTGCCCAGGTGGCCAAGAAGGCCACCAGCATCCTGTCCTGTATCAGGAATAGTGTGACCAGCAGAACCAGGGGAGCGAATGTCCCCCTACACATAGCACTGGTGAGGCCACACCTTGAGTGCTGGGTTTGGTTTTGGGCCCCTCCAAGAAGGACATTGAGGGGCTGGAGCAGGTCCAGAGAAGGGCAACAAAGTTGGTGAAGAACAGGAGCTGGTGAGGAGCAGCTGAGGGAACTGAGGGTGTTTTAGTCTGGAGAAAAGGAGACCTTTGAGGTCAGAAAGGACCCTGGAGCCAGGTCCCTTCTCCCTCCCAACAAGAGATGGGATGAGAAGGAATGGGCTCAAGTTGCAGCAGAATAGGTTTACATTGGACATTAGAAGAAACTTCTTGACCTAAGGTTTCTCAAAGACTGGAAAATGCACCCCAGAGAGGTGATTGAATTCACTTCCCTGGAGGGGTTTAAGAGGCAGAGATGTGGTGCTGAGGGACACGGTTTAGCTCCAGCATTGGCAGAGTTAAGACAACGGTTGGCCTCAATGATGTTAAAGGTCTTTTCCAGCGGAAACGATTCTGTGATCCTACGACTGAGGGGAGTTTCACTGCTCAGAAAACACAGTGGAAAACAAGTTGGGCTGAAGGGAAGAGGAGTCAGAGGCGAATGAACTGGCCATGGAACAGAAGACTTTGTAAAGCAGAGGAGCAAAGCCGCTGCGCAGCCTCCCCGAGCCGGCACCGCCGCGGCTCTGGGTGCCAGAAGCGCAGCCCGACCGCTGCCAGCCCTGCGCCGCTCCGCAGCAGGCCGCCTCGCTGCCCGGGAAGGCAGCCTGGCTGCCCGGGAAGGCAGCCTGCGCCGAGGAAAGGCAGCCTGGCTGCCCGGGAAGGCAGCCTGCGCCGAGGGAAGGAGTTTTGCTCCCCAAACCAAGCGCCGAAACGTGTGGGTTGTTTTTTCTTTTCGTCTTCTTTCTTTGTTTTGTTCCCCCCCTCCACCTTTTTTTCCCCCTTTTCCATCGAGCGGCCCCGAGGCCTCGGAGGTGCGCGGGGGGCTCCCCGGAGGCGGCGGCAGAGCAGCGAGAGCGCAACCCGCGGGCGCCGAGAGCCGCCTGCCCCTCGGCCCTGCTCCTTCCCGCAGCTCCGCGACATGGCGGCCGCTGGCCCGGTGGCACGTTTTCCTGCCGCCGCTGGCGGACTGCAGGCCCGTAGGTGCCGGGCAGCTGCAGGGAGGCATTACCCGGTACCTCTCCGCCTTTCCCCCCCGTGCCGGTGGGACCGGGAAGCGGTTAAGAGGGGTCAGCCACGCTGAGGTCGCCGGCCGGCGCCGGCCCTGCCTGAGGGGACGGCGACATCTTGTGGTGCGGCGCGGCCGGCGGGGCAGCGCTGGCGGCCGGGCCCTCACGGCGCGGTGCTGCCGGCCGCAGGGGGCTGTCCCGCCGGGTCCCGGCGGTGTCCCTCACGGCAGCCTCCCCTTCTCGCAGTGGCTTCATCGGCGGGCAAGGGAAGAGCTCTGCGGGACGTCTGTCTGGGCTTACAGAAGGCTTGTGATTCAGCGCCGCACAACATCCTTCCCTCTGCACTGCAAGAGCTGTACAGTGGGTGGGTTCCGTGGATAGCAAAGTGGTTGGATGGTCGCATCTAGAGGGTAGTGGTCAGTGACCACAAGAGAGAGGGTAAGATGAAATGGCCTCAAGTTACAGCAGGGGAGGTTTAATCATAGAATTGTTAGGGTTGGAATGGACTTAAAGGATCATCCAGATACAACCCTCCTGCTGCCATGGGCAGGGACACACACACACACAAAGTATAGAATAGAATAGAATAGAATAGACCAGTTAGAAGAGACCTTCAAGATCATCGTGTCCAACTCATCATCCAACACCACCTAATCAACTAACCCATGGCACCAAGCACCCTCTCAAGTCTCCTCCTGAACACCTCCAATGATGGTGACTCCATCACCTCCCCGGGCAGCCCATTCCAATGGGCAATCACTCTCTGAAGAATTTCTTCCTAAGATCCAGTCTGAACCTCCCCTGGCACAGCTTGAGACTGTGTCCTCGTGTTCTGGTGCTGGTTGCCTGGGAGAAGAGACCAACCCCCACCTGGCTACAACCTCCCTTCAGGTAGTTGTAGACAGCAATAAGGTCACCCCTGAGTCTCCCCCAGGCTAAGCAACCCCAACTCCCTCAACCTCTCCTCATAGGGCTTGTGTTCCAAACCCCTCACCAGCTTTGTTGCCCTTCTCTGGACCCACTTCAGCACCTCAAGGTCTTTCTTGTAGTGAGAGTCCCAAAACTGAGCCCACTATTTGAGGTATGGCCTCAGCAGTGCTGAGTACAGGGGGAAAATCACTCATCTGGTCCTGCTGGTCACACTATTCCTCTTCCAGGCCAGGATGCTGGTGGCCTTGGCCACCTGGGCACATGCTGGCTCATGTTCAGCCAGCTGTTGATCCACACCTCCAGGGCTTTCTCTGCTGGGCATTTTCCACCCACTTTGCCCCAAGCCTGGAATATTCATGGTGATGTTGTGACCCAAGTGCAGGACCCAGCACTTGTCCTTACTAAACCTCATACAACTGGCCTCAGCCCATGGATCCAGTCTGCCCAGGTCCCTCTATAGAGCCTTCTTACCCTCCAGCAGATCAACACTCCCTACCTGTTTAATGTCATCTGCAGTCTTACTGGGGGTGCACTCAATGCCCTCACGCAGATCATTGATAATCAAGAGAACCGGTCCCAGTACTAAGCCCTGGGGAACACTTTCCTCATCTCTATGCTGGTGTGTAATGGATGCATGCCTGGGGAGAGCGAGCTGCCTTGCACAGGTGCTGCAAACACCAGTGCTTCCCGTGGATCCAGCTGGCTCTTTAAGGACAGCTGCTCCTTTCCAACCACGGCAATAGTTTTAATAAAACAATTTGCAGGGGAGCCATTTAGGTATTGTTATCACCATCTTCCTTAGGAGGAGAGCCTGAGGGAGCTCTGTAGCTTGGAGAGGAGAAGCCTGAGGGTGACCTCATTCATGTTTATAAAGATGTGCAGGGTGAGTGCCCAGGGGCTGGAGCCAGGCTCTGCTGGGTGATGCCCAATGCCAGCACAAGGGGCACTGGGTGGAAGCTGAGGCATAGAAGGTCCATGTGGACATGAGGAAGAATTTTTTCACTGTGAGGGTGACACAACGCTGGAACAGGCTGCCCAGGGGGGTTGTGGAGTCTCCCTCTCTGGAGACACTCAAGACCTGTCTGGATGTCTTCCTGTGTGATCTGCTATAGGTGATCCTGCTCTGGCAGGGGGTTGGGCTGGATGACCTTTTGAGGTCCCTTCCATCCCCTAACATTCTGTGATTCTGTGATTCTCTGATCCTGTGACACAGGTCCACCTGTGAGCCAGCCCTTGTCCTCTGAGGTGGCACAGAAGGGAGAAACTGTTGGAGTCCAAGTCAAGTCCATATACAAGGATACAGAACTGATCTCTAGTGTCCTGTATCTTTCTCTGAGATGTCTGCTGCAGTCTGCTTCCCAAGCTGGAATTGGGTAAGAGTCAGCAAATTCCCAGGCGGAACTGGGAGTCAGTCAATCAACCAGTTCAGTCATAACATCTCTCAGTAGTCATTGCTAATCACCAGCACTAACAGCAGGAGTGATCAGAGAACTAAAGGGCTGGAGATGGAGTCTTTTGGACAGCTTTCTCTAGCAGCATCCTGCACCTTCTGGTCAGGTAAGGGTTGAGTGGAGCTGGAGCACTGGAGCAGGCTGCTCAGAGAAGTTGTGGAGTTTCTTTCCCTGGAGACTCCAAAAACCCTCTTGGACACTGTGATGCTGGGAAGCCTGCTGTGGGTGACCCTGCTTTAGCAGGGGGTTAGACTAGATAATCTCCAGAGGTCCCTTCCATCATGCTGGGACGATGGGATTCCGTGACTGGCCACTAGCGTTGGTCCTGCACTTGGCAGGGGGTTTGGAACTAGATGATCTGTAAGGTCCCTTTGAACCCAAACCATTCTGTGGTTTTGATTATGGTTATGCTTGTGCTTATGATTATGATGATGGTTGGAGCATTTTGCTTTGCTATATGAAATCTTGCAGAGATTTCTGGGAATGATGCCCAAAACAAGTAGCCAGCAGCTGTCTGGGTTGCACTGGGGTGAAGCCTGCTCTAGAGGCACTGTTGCCATCATTAGCACAATTGACAGGGAGATGAAGGGAAGACTTCCACTCTCCTTTTGTGGGGTTTTGCTGTTATCTTCCAAGAGATTATGAACGGTCCAGACTGCTGGTCTGTAAGTCCCTTCCATATCCTATGTTTCAGGGATCTCACAACTTCAGGAGGATGGTCTGTTCTCCCTTTGGAGAGCATGGAATGATTTTCCTTAGCTGTTCCCAGTCAGTCTGTCTCATTCTTCTTGGGGGTTCTGGATGGATTCCCTTGACAGCTTCTTGCCAGACTGCTCTTTCTGAGAATGCTCCACCCTCCTTGGGCTGTAGTCTTTTGTTCCAACCACTGCTAATCGGGACATACATAGCTGCAGAACACGAGGTAGCTGCTCAGCATGTTAACTCCTTGGGTGCTGGGTAAGTATGGGGCTTGAACTCAGCGTTCTGCTCCTCAGAGAATACGAAACTGTGGAACCTAACTATTTTCTTCTGGGTGGTCTCTGGAAAGCAAGCAGTTGACTAAACACTAACACTAACATCCCAAGCACTGATATAGGCTGGGCAGAGACTGGCTTGAGAGCAGCCCTGAAGAAAAGGCTTTGGGAGTGCTGGTGGATGAGAAGCTCAACAGGGGCCAGCAGTGAGCACTTGCAGCCCAGAGAGGCAATCACATCCTGGGCTGCAGCAAGAGAAGCATAGCCAGCAGGGCGAGGGAGGTGATTCTCCCCCTCTGCTCTGCTCTGCTGAGACCCCACCTGGAGCACTGCATCCAGTTCTGGAACCTCTGTTACAGGAAGGGTCTGGAGCATGTCCAGAGGATGATTAGAGGGCTGAAGAGACAGACTGGGGGAGTTGGGGTTGTTCAGTCTGGAGAGGAGAAGGCTCCCAGGAGACCTTCTTGTGGCCTTCCAGTATCTGCAGGGGGCTCCAAGAAAGCTGGGGAGGGACTTCTGAGGGTCTCAGGCAGGGATAGGACTAGGGGAAATGGATCAAAAGTAGAAATAGGTAGATTCAGATTGGATGTTAGGAAGAAGCTCTTCCCCTTGAGGGTGGTGAGACACTGGCACAGGTTGCCCAGGGAGGTGGTGGAAGCCTCCTGCCTGGAGGTGTTTCAGGCCAGGCTGGATGTGGCTGTGAGCAACCTGCTGCAGTGTGAGGTGTCCCTGCCCATGGCAGGGGGGTTGGAGCTGTCTGATCCTTGAGGTCCCTTCCAACCCTGACAATTGTATGCTCAGCACCAGAGTCCTGGTTATACAAGACCCTGTTGCTTCATACTTTGTCTATGCTGTGTAGGAGTGTTAGGGCTTGAGTACTGTCTGTGTTATGGTCACTAGATGGCAACATGCTCACGCACCCAGAGGCAGATTTCCTCTTCCTTTCCTTGGAACACAGCTCTCGGTGGAAGGACTGAGAGGACCGGAAGAGTGCATTCAACTTCCTTAATGCCTCAGAGCTTTCTAAGATAGCAGTCAGTGACTAGAGCCTTCCAGGAGATGCACTGTGTCAGGCACAGCATCTGCAAGTTCCTTCTTACTGCCAAATTCTTGCTGTGCTACAAGGGTCACATTGTTTGTCTTTAGGGGTTTGGAATTCAAAGGAACTCAAGGCAAAGAAAAGTTTTGTTCGTGGTGGTTCTCAGCACAACATTGTTCACATGTGGTTTGCAGCCCTCTGTTGGAGGGCATTGCCTGTCTCTGTGCACATGAGTGTGGGTGCACAATGGTTCTTGTGCCCAGCTATTTACAACACTTCCTCTGGCATCAAGACAAACAAGATTGAAGTGTTCCTCTAGGCTGTCGATACTGTGCTGCAGAGTCCCAGCTTAGCTCTGTGGGGAGGTAGTTATTGCTCTCTACAACTACCTGAAAGGAGGTTGTAGACAGGTGTGGGTTGGTCTCTTCTCCCAGGCAACCAGCACCAGAACAAGAGGACACAGTCTCAAGCTGTGCCAGGGGAAATTTAGGCTCAAGGTGAGGAGAAGGTTCTTCCCAGAAAGAGTAATCTGCCATTGGAATGTGCTGCCCAGGGAGGTGGTGGAGTCACCATCCCTGGATGTGGCACTTGAAGCCATGGTTTAGTTGTCAGGAGGTGTTAGGTATTAGGTAATAGGTTGGACTTGATGATCTCTGAGGTCTCTTTCAGCGTGGTTGATTCTATGATTCTATGAAGGTGGACATTAGCCCTTGTGTTGTATTTTCACTTGCAGGTCAGCATTTCTCCCAGTCAGTGCATCCTGTTTGCTGGAATCACAGACTCATAGAATCACAGAATGGCTCAAGTTGGAAGGGAACTCAGAGATCATCTACTCTGCCCCTCTGCCATGGGCAAGGATGCCTCTCAGCGAGACTTGGTTGCCCAAGGCCTCAACCAGCTTGGTCTTGAACACCCCCAGTGAGGAGGTATCCACAACCTCCCTGGGCAGCCTGTTCCAGAGTCTCACCACCCTCCTACTGAAGAACTTCTTCCTCAGATCCAGTCCAACCCTACTCTCCCTCAGCTTCAAACCATTCCTCCTTGTCCTGTCACTAGACACCTTCAGGAAAAGTCCCTCTGCAGTCTTCCTGCAGGATCCCTTCAGCTATTGCAAGGCAGCTCTAAGGTCCCCCCAGAGTCTCCTCTAGAAGAGCTGAGCTATCTCAGATCCTGCTGAGTGGACATGATGGGTTAGCAATGGCTATTGCTGCTGGTGGAGATGTGCAATGCACACACTGCCATCAACCTCCCTGCACAGTTATGCAAAGGTTACCATAACAACTAAAACATTTCATCTGCATTAGTTCTTGTTCCCATTCTTCCCCCAGCTATGGGGTCAGAATATTTAACAACTACAGTGTTCAGTGACAGTGAAATGAATACCTGGAGGCTTCTGAGGTGCCTCATGTCTTCATACAAGCTTAGCATTATTTACTTGGCTGAAGGCATTGCTGCCTCTGCTTTAAGATGTGTCAGAGTATTTATCAATTGTTTTTTTTTAATGCTACCTAGCTCCTGAACACTCTCAGGCATGTCCCCACTTTCCAAAACAGTCATCAAGGGAATGAACATTCATTAGCTGTGTGTTTACAGTAAGTGGATCACAAAATATTGGCAGGGTCTGGACATTTGTGTGCCAGCTGACTTGGGAGCCTTTGGTGGCTTATCCTTTTAAGTGATTGAGATTGATGGGAAATTATTTCAGGGGCAAGACTCCTGTCTCAGTCTGTTATCAGCTGTAGGTGCAATATCTTCCAAAGGTAAATTAGTCACCAAGTAGGTATAACTTCTCTGTGCTGAAGCTCTGCCTTTGCCCTGCAGTGTTTTGTGCAGAAAAACTCCCTCCATGTTGTGCAGTGAACAGCCTCTTCTCTCTCTGCTCAGGTGCTTTTTTCTGAGGCTTTTCTGCAACTTCAGTGCAGATAAAAGACATGGCCTGGAAGCCTTCAGTGGGAAGTGTAGGTACAAAGCATTTCCTGCTCCCAAACTTCAGCAGGTGTCTTATTGCAGGTATGTGAGAAATCTTACACTTAAGCCAGCCTTTCTCTCTCACAGTGGCACATTAGCTTCTCATTCAGCAAAGTCCTTCTCTCTGCATAGAGTTAAAAGCATCTGCATAGATTTTCTTGAAATGGTGGCCTGAAGCAGTTGGTCCTTAAAGACTGAAGCAGTTACTTCAGTTTGCTTGGAAGTCATCTTCTGTTGCAGGTCATTTGCTTCGTAGTTTACTGTGGCCAGGTAACAAGAACTCCTACTTAGGAGCTGAAGGGATCTGATGGAGCCAGTACATCTGTTTTAGTATGCTCTGCCAGTGGACCACAACTCTGAGAGGTCAGGAAGAAACAGCCACCTAGGTGAGAGCTCTGTTGCCTGAGCTGATGGTAATGAGTGAGTTCCTGTTGTTACTCCTGGTCACACCACTTGGAACTACTGGCATGCATGAACATTTCCTGGTGCACTGGCCTCAACCAAAGATTCACAGATTCACAGGTTGCATCAAGCTGGAAGGGACCCTCAAAGATCATCTTGTGCAACTCCCCTGCACTCAACAGACACACCTCCAGCTAGATCAGGCTGCTAAGGGCCACATCCAGGCTGAGCTTGAATGTCTCCAGGGATGGGGCCTCAAGCACAGCCCTGGGCAGCCTGTGCCAGTGTCTCACCATGCTCATTGTGCAGAGCTCCCTCCTGATGTCCAATGTAAATCTGCCCTGCTCCAGTTTCAAGCCATTGCCCCTCGTCCTGTCACTCCAAGCCATGGGTGACAGCTTAGCCAGGAGTTTGCTATGGGGGATGGTGTCAAAGGCCTTGCTGAAGTCCAGGTAGACCACATCCACAGCCTGCCCCACATCCACCAGCTGGGTCACCTGAGCATAGAAGGAGATCAGGTTGGTCAGGCAGGACATGCCCCTCCTAAATCCATGCTGGCTGGGCCTGGTCCCTGGGCCATCCTGTGTGTGCTGTGTGATTGCACTCAAGATGACCTGTTCCAATAATGTGCCCATGTGAAATCTTCCTCCTTCCAGGAGGCCAGCTTACTTGAGGGTTGCTGTGATGGAGAATCCATCCAAAGACTCTTTTGCTTTCCTGAGTGGCAGCCCATGTGTCACCCTCAAAAGCATTTCCTGCAACAGCCATTCTCTGGGAGGAAGAGCTACCAACCTGTACCACAGCTGTTGTAGCTCCTCAGTGTGTTGCTGTTGCCTGTTCCAAGCAGTTTGAGCTCTTTCTTTCTTTCTGACATCTTCATTCTGAATCACCTTATTCTTGACTCCAGCTAAGGATAGCAGGTATTAGTAATGGATAAATGATCTCTTTACCCCTTCATACTTTCTTGTGCCTCCCAGGCACAATACAGACTTGGCAAATCAGTTGGAACCTTGTGCAGGAGGGCAGAGTTAAAACCTGAGCCAGAAGTCCCTACTTTTATTTGACTGTATTTATTTAACATTGCATTATAGCACCTCAGGGGGATGTGCCTGATAGAAAGTGTAAATGTATGGAGCCAAATTCTCCTTGGGGGGCTCTGTTCTGCACGAGGTGTTAAACAGCTGCATGACCACAATCTCTACCTGGAGTAAGCCTACTGCAATAAATGGAATTACCTGGGTGGTGTAAATAAGAGCAGATTCTAGCCCCAAGGCTACTTGCAGTTGTTTGATTTTTATTGCTGGCCAATGGATGAAAATGCTTTCTTTTTTCTTTTCTTTTCTTCTTTTTCACCCACCAATAACCTGCCAATAAAATAGCACTGGTGTTATCATCCTGGTATTTCCCCATCTTAGAGTCATAGAATTGTCAGGGTTGGAAGGGACCTCAAGGAGCATCCAGTTCCAGCACCCCTGCCATGGGCAGGGACACCTCACACTGCAGCAGGTTGCTCACAGCCACATCCAGCCTGGCCTGAAACACCTCCAGGCAGGAGGCTTCCACCACCTCCCTGGGCAGCCTGTGCCAGGCTCTCACCACCCTCAAGGGCAAGAACTTCTTCCTAACGTCCAATCTGAATCTCCCCACTTCTAGTTTTGCTCTATTCCTCCCAGTCCTATCACTGCCTGACACCCTCAAAAGTCCCTCCCCAGCTTTCTTGTAGTCTCCCTTAAGATACTGCAAGGGCACAAGAAGATCTCCTCGGAGCCTTCTCTTCTCCAGCTTGAAGAGCCCCAACTCTCTCAGTCTGTCTCCATAGGAGGGGAGCTCCAGCCCTCTGCTCATCCTCGTGGCCCTTCTCTGGGTATGTTCCTGCACCTCCAGGTATTTCTTGTCATAGGGCCTCCAGAGTTGGACACAGTGCTCCAGGTGGGGTCTCAGCAGAGTGGAGTAGAGGGGGAGAATCACCTCCCTCAACTGCTGGAATCTTCATTAAATGAAATTATTTAATTATTATTATAATAATATATACTATTATATATTATTAATATGATATAATAATATTAACATAATAACATTATTTATTATTATTTAATTACCTTATTGCTCTCCACAACTACCTGAAGGGAGGTTGTAGACAGGCAGATGTTGTTCTCTTCTCCCAGGCAGCCAGCACCAGAACAAGAGGACACAGTCTCAGGCTGCACCAGGGGAGGTTTAGGCTGGATGTTAGAAAGAAGTTCTATACAGAGAGAGTGATTGCCCATTGGGATGGGCTGCCTGGGGAGGTGGTGGAGTCACCATCATTGGAGGTGTTCAGGAGGAGACTTGATGGGGTGCTTGGTGCCGAGGGTTAGTTGGGTTGGATTGGTTGATGGCTTGGACACGATGATCTTGAAGGTATCTTCCAACTTGGTCTTTTCTTTTCTTTTCTTTTCTTTTCTTTTCTTTTCTTTTCTTTTCTTTTCTTTTCTTTTCTTTTCTTTTCTTTTCTTTTCTTTTCTTTTCTTTTCTGTTCTTTTCTTTTCTTTTCTTTTCTTTTCTTTTCTTTTCTTTTCTTTTCTTTTCTTTTCTTTTCTTTTCTTTTCTTTTCTTTTCTTTTCTTTTCTTTATTGTTGTTAAAACTCAGTAGTCATCCAGGCAATGTTAAAGTATTTGGGAAGCCATCTTATCCCATTTTAGTTGTCAGTGCTGTCCAAGGTATACACAGGAAAAAAAGTGGGGCCTTGCAGTTCCTTTACCTGGCTCTTTGTTGCTTTGTGTTTGCACAGACATTTAAAGCAGGGCACTTTGCGTGGGAAACAGGACTGCTGATCTCAATAGGAAAGCCTGAGTTTTGTGCAGAAGGTCTGTATGAGCCATGCATACATGTCAACTTGGTGCAACACATGTACATCAAAAACATCCTTTCACATACCAAATATTGTTCTCCTTTCCTAGTAGGTGTCATCCATCCATAAAACATACTTAAACACACACATGCATATATATAACTACATATATAAGTGTGTATCTATGTGTGTGCATATCTATGTGTACATCACAGTATCACCAAGGTTGGAAGAGACCCCAAGGATCATCGAGTCCAACCTGTCTCCACAGACCTCATGACCAGACCATGGCACCATGTCCAATCCCCTCTTGAACACGTCCAGGGATGGGGACTCCACCACCTCCCTGGGCAGCACATCCCAATGGCCAATTACTCTTTCTGTGAAGAACTTTCTCCTCACCTCAAGCCTAAACTTTCCCTGGCACAGCTTGAGACTGTGTCCTCTTGTTCTGGTGCTGGTTGCCTGGGAGAAGAGACCAACCCCTTCCTGGCTACAACCACCTTTCAGGTAGTTGTAGAGGGCAATGAGGTCACCCCTGATCCTTCTCTTATATACATACACAAATAACTACACATATATGTGTAGTTATATATGTGTATATTTACCATGTAAATCTCAAGCTATAATAATAATAAATGTAATAATAATAATAAATAATAATAGCTCTCTATTTATATAATGTAAAGGTGTCAGAATTCAGCCTGTCTGCTGCTTAGCCCTCCTTTAGAAGGAGACAGCAATGCACCATCTGCATTTGCTAATCGATCTGTTTTTAGCTGGACTCAAAGCCTGAAAATGATTCTCGACTCCAAGGATGTCTTTGTGACATGAACTCAGTCTTTCTGGGTGTTGCATTTATTAGAGGAATTGCTCAGCAGACCGCAAGAATGGCTGCAGGAGCTTTCCCAAAGTGACTGAGGGGAAAAGCTTCAGTATCTTCTGTATTTATTCAGAAGAACACAAGTGGCCACAGGAAAAAACACTGCACTTTGGACATGCTTTTATGCCACCAGGTACACCCAGTGCATGGTGTGAGAGAGGAATGCATGCATTTTTAAAGCTGAATGTTCTAGAAATATTTTACCAGAAATAGTTTAGGCTTTGCTCATGGTTCTGGTGGTAGGAAATCAGAGGGTATGAAATCAGCACCAATATAGGCTGGGCAGGGGCTGGCTTGAGAGCAGCCCTGAAGAAAAGGCCTTGGGGGTGCTGGGGGATGAGAAGCTCAATAGGAGCCAGCAGGGAGCACTTGCAGCCCAGAGAGCCTGGGGTGCAGCAAGAGAAGTGTGGCCAGCAGGGCCAGGGAGGGGATTCTGCCCCTCTGCTCCACTCTGCTGAGACCCCACCTGGAGCTCTGTGTCCAGCTCTGGAGCCTCTGTTAAAGGAAAGATCTGGAGGTGCTGGAAGGTGTCCAAAGAAGGGCCATAGGGTGATTAGAGGGCAACTCCGACATGGAGACAGACTGAGAGGGTTGGGGCTGTTCAGTGTGGAGAAGAGAAGGCTCTGAGGAGACCTTCTTGTGGCTTTGCAGGATCTGAAGGGGGCTCCAAGAAAGCTGGGGAGGGACTTTGGAGGGTGTCAGGCAGTGATAGGACTGGGGGGAATGAAACAAAACTAGAAGTGGGGAGATTCAGATAGGATGTCAGGAAGTTCTTCCCCCTGAGGGTGGTGAGACACTGGAAGCTTTTAAGGCCAGGCTGGATGTGGCTGTGAGCAACCTGATGTAGTGTGAGCTGTCCCTGCCCATGGTTCGAACTGTAGGATCCTTGAGGTCCCTTCCAATCCTGACAATTCTATGATTCTATGAATAGGCCTCAAATGAGTTTCTTTCAGAAGATAAATTGGGCCCCAGGTTTCAGCTGGCTGTTCTTTAGCTGTGCTTCAGTTTGCATGCTTACATGGCTTTCCATTAAACTAGCAGGGATGCACCAAGGTAAGCTCAATTCAAGATGCTGAGGGGGGTTTGTATTTGTTTGGTAAGTCTGCATTTCATGGATAATAAGCTTTCCTCAGGCTTTCATTTTTGGCTGTGAAGGTGCTTCAACCAGAAGGGAGCCCTGCTGGTACTTGTGTGGAAATCAGCTTCCAAGCTCCTTGGTGCTGGGCATGTCAGACAGGCTTTTTCTGTGTGAGGAGCTGATCTGCTTATGATCCACACAGCTGCTTCTGACTTAGTGTAAGAAAGGCACAGGGTTGCTGCTGACAGGCAGCAGGGTTGATGCTCAAGCTGCTCACCTCAGTTTTCCCCACTGAGGACATGACAATCTCTCTGTCCTGCTGTGTGAAGTTGTTTGGTGTGTGGGGAGGCACCTTCCCACCTTCACCAGGCAGAGGACTATTGAAAGGTGTTCAGTTAGCCTAGGAGTCATAGGGTTATAGAATCATTGAATCACAAAACTGTGGAGGCTGGAAGAGACCTCTGAGATCATCCAGTCCACCCACATGCCTGGAGCTCACAATCCCACCACTACTGCTAAGCTACTACCACTCCTAAGCAGCATGAGGAAGCTGGGCTATAAAAAGATCCTCAGTTGGAGTGGAGTGGGAGAGCTGTGCCCTTGTGGGAAGGAGTGTTCTGGAGACGGCCCTGTGTTTGAGGTGCAGCAGGATCCTGAAGTTACCAGGCAGCAGAAGCTGCTCTCTGGAGTGTAAGTAGTGATCTGATGTTAACTTCACTGGCTGTGTTGGGAGCTGATGAGGGTAAGCTTGGTGGTGGGAGGAGGAAGAGGCAGTCAGTGTTATCCTCACAGGTGCTCCAGGTGAAGCTGTGGTGCTCCTTGGGCAGGGGGAAGCCATCTGCAGGGTGTTGTTGGGGTTCTGTGGCTGGCTGGCTGGGTTGTGGACTGTGGATGTGGAGCAACCTGAGCTTACTCTCTGCAGAGACATAGGTTGTGTTGACTGAGATGCAGGAGTGAGCGAGAACTGTTCTATGTCTTTCAGGAGCAGCTTGCTGCCAGCAGTGGTGGCACTGCAATTAAGCAGCCCTTGAGGAGTGAGCTGACAGATGTGGTGCATCTCAAAGTGGGAGCACAGGCAGAGACAGCTTGCTCCACTGACACTGGGGCTGAAAAGTCTGATTCAGCGCTGAGTGTGCTGAACTTGGTCTGTGTCTCCATGGGTTTGGTGGAGCTCTTGTAGCCTCACCTGCACAGGCAATTGGCAATGATTCCAGCAGCTAGCTTGGGACTGGTGTCATTGTAGGGGCTAGGGGGCTTGATGGATCTGAGCTCAACCTGCGTGGTCCGGTTTTTCTCTCTCTGCACCCCAAGGTTTATTTCTTGTATAGTCCTCCATTGCTGGGTGCTTGCTAGGTAGGAGACACCTTCATCCTTCCTTACTCTAGCTGTGTAAATTACACCCTGTGTTGCCAGGTGTAACTCCAGAAAGCTACATAATTACACAATCCTCCTCCCTCCTTTAAAACACTAAGCCTCTGCCATTAAGCTGCTCAGAAA
The DNA here is from genome assembly GCF_014839835.1 of Dryobates pubescens. Lineage (NCBI taxonomy): Eukaryota > Metazoa > Chordata > Aves > Piciformes > Picidae > Dryobates > Dryobates pubescens. The sequence continues at coordinate 2,119,233 of NC_071650.1, forward strand.
GCAGATAACTTTTCATGGCAGATCCCTTCCTCCTGAAACAGTTATTTCTAAGATGTCTGTCCTTTTAAAGTTGCCAAGAGCTAGAGCACTGCCAGATAAACACAAACAAATGTAGCCTATGTTTAATACTCGGGTGTCTGGTTGGATACTTAATTAACTTTCTGAAATGTACATGTGGAAAGGCAAATTGACTTTGACATGTTAAACGTGTCGGATAAAAGCTTAAACGGGGGGCTGTGAAGAGTTCTGGTAATAGCAGTGGGTAGTATTATGAATAATCAGGCTTGTTTCTAGATAGTAGCTTCATTGTTAGGCAGAATAAATGATTTTGCTCTGAAATTCAATAGTGTTGCTGCACTTTCTTCATATATCTTCCTATCTATCTATATCTCACATGGATTGAAAGCACTGATGATTCCCCCCCCCCCCCCCTTGATTCTCCCACATGGTAAAAATTTACAATGGCATGAAAGTTATGAGGGAGGACTTTCAGTGAAATGAAAGGTCTGAATGATAAATGAGTTAATTGACAGGCAGATGAAAATAAGTCTTCTGGTCATCTGAAAAATGATCTGCTATAAATGCAACTGTGGTGGCTTTTAGCAAGTGCCAAACTAATGTGAAAAAATGTCTGTGGGCTAACTCTGTGCAGCTCCACAAATGCAGAGTGCAGGCTCCAGCATCTTTCTTCCTCTTAGCTAAAGGGTAGAGCCTGGTCCATCCAGAGGGAGAGCATCAGAGTATCAGTCACAGAATCATAGAATTGTTAGGGTTGGAAGGGATCTCAAGGCTCAGCCAGCTCCAACCCCCCTGCCATGGGCAGGGACACCTCACACTACAGCAGGTTGCTCACAGCCACAGCCAGCCTGGCCTGAAAAACCTCCAGGCAGGAGGCTTCCACCACCTCCCTGGGCAACCTGTGCCAGGCTCTCACCACCCTCATGGGGAAGAACCTCTTCCTAACATCCAGTCTGAATCTCCCCACTTCTAGCTCCATTCCCCCCAGTCCTATCACTTCCTGACACCCTAAAAAGTCCCTCTCCAGCTTTCTTGTAGCCTCCCTTAAGATATGGCAAGGGCACAAGAAGGTCTCCTCAGAGCCTTCTCTTCTCCAGCTTGAACAGCCCCAACTCTCTCAGTCTGTCTCCATAGGAAGGAGCTCCAGCCCTCTGCCCATCCTCGTGGTCCTTTCCCTCTCCCTTCCCTCCTTTCCCTCTCCCTTCCCTTCTTCCTTCCCTTCTTCCTTCCCACCAAGTTTCAGACCTTTCTAGGTGCTCTATTTATTCTAGCTCCTCTCATGGCTGCTTTCATCTGCAAAGTCTGGCTTGGTTTTAATTTCCCTTATCGTTTGAGGACAAGACTGGACACAACCAAAATTCCCCATGGCATCCCCAGAGACACATTCTCCTCTCTCTCTGCTTGTAATCCTTTGTTTATGGTGTTGCAGCCAGTTCTCCATGAAGGATGATCATGTGACAGTGTTTATATTCAAACTGAATGCAATTAATAAGTGTTAAGACGTCACGAGATGCTGTGTGAGTTGTGTGCTAAAAGACAAATGTTCTATATCCAGGCCTTTCCCTCCAGGCACTAATTAGATAATGTATGTTTGAAAGGGTTGAGTCTGTCAGTCAAGCCACAGATCTGTAAATCCATGTTGAAATTCATATGGCAACACTCATCAAAACACTTAACCATGTGCTTAAGTCCTTTCTGTGTTCAATCGACTACGTAAGCATGTGCTTGAGATTTGGGTCTCCAGGCAGAGCCATAGAAATTAATGAGAGAAATGTTTTCCCTCTCTAGGCACCAGATCTCCATCTTGCTACCAGGAGAAGTGAGGCCTTCACTCACCAAGAGCAGAGTCATTCTGGGTATGATACTTCAGTAGGTACTTAGCTGGCTAGATGGTGGCATTTTAGTGGCAGAACATCCAGCACTTCAGCAGCAGCTACCCTTACATTGTTCACAGAACAATGGCTTCCTACTTGCAACAGCTTCAAACTGCTTTTTTGGGCCTGGAACTAATGTTTCTTTTCCTCCAAAAAAACTGCAGGTGAGAAACAGTCAACATTTTTTTCAGAGAGCAAACATTAAGAAGTAGAATAGGTTAATGCATGTAGAAGTCAATTTATCTGTCCTAGAGGGAAGAAATGGAACAGGGAGCTGGGCTGGGCTGGACTGGCCAGCCTGAGCTAGTGTGGGGTGTCCCTGCCCATGGCAGCAGGGTTGGAACTAGGTGATCCTTGTGGTCCCTTCCAGCCCTGACTGATACTATGATACTATGAAAAGCTCAGGTTTCCAGTGAAGTCACCTGAAAACTCTTGAAGAAGGATGGAGCTACAAGTCCTGGAGCAGTTCAGGACAGCTTGTAACATGGTGGCTCACTTCTGGAGCTCCCATGATTTGGAGAATCATGGAAATGTTGTGGTTGGAAAAGACCTCCAAGATCAGGTCCAACCATCAACCCAACCCCACCACAGCCATTAAACCATGTCCTGAAGTGCCATGTCCACATGTTTCTTGGAGACCTCCAGGGACAGTGACTCCACCGCCTCGGTGGACAGCCTCTTCCAATACCTCACCACTCTTTCAGTAAAAACAAATAAATTCCTAATCTCCAGCTTAAGCTTCCCCTGGCACAGCTTGAGGCCATTTCCTCTCTTCCTGTCACCTGACAGGAGGGAGAAGAGACCAACCCCTCATTCCTTTAGGCTGGACTACTTTTACAGGAAAATGTCCTGGGTTCAGCTAGGACAGGGTTAAGTTTTTGGGGTTTGGTGTTTGGTTGTCTATAGGTGGGACAGGAAAGGATGCTTTCTCAGCTTTTGAGAATGTTGACTATCCCTGGGACATCCAGACCAGCATGTGCTTGTTGCTGTTTCTCCTGAATGTGTCCCAGATCTCGTTTAGAGTTGTTATACAATTTTGTTATTGCAAGAATGCCTCTCAGAGATCTGCCCCCAGGCTGGCTGGTTACAAGTGGCAGCGTGTGAAGGAGAGTGTGGGCAAATGCCTAGGACTGAGGTCACCTGCAGTGTTTGGGAATTTCACCCCTGAACAAGTGCAGAACCCTGACAAAGTAGTGAATTATTTGGAGAAAGTTATTGTGCAGAACTTCCTCTTGATGCCCAACCTAAATCTGCCCTGCTCCAGTTTCAAACCATTGCCACTTGTCCTATCACCACAGGCCCTTCTAAACAGTCCCTCCCCAGCCTTCCTGTAGGTCCCCTGCAGATGTTGAAATGCAGTTATAAGGTCTCCCCAGAGTTCCAGATCCTCTTGTTAGTACCTGCTAGGAACTGTTGTCCCCAGGGTGCTGGCATGCTAGTGCTGAAAGAACTTGGTGATTTAAAGCCTGAGGGAGTCAGTCTGTAGATGTCCTTTACTAAAACTCTGAGAGGATAATGTGTACTTATTGTTGAGTGCTGCAATGTGAGCAGACAGGAGTGAAAGTGCTCCATGAGAGTTCAATAACTCATCAATCACAAGCAAAACAGGATTGTGAAACAGGAAGAGAAAACCCTTATGCAATATTCCAGAATCAGATGACAGGGCTTAGCTACTTTGGAGTGACCTCTACCATAAATTAAAAGTAAGCCTGCTGTGATGAGTGGTGTAAAACCTAGTGGGAGAGTCCACATCTTGGTTCCTCACTCCACTACCAGCTATTGCAGGCTGGTATGAGGGTGTGGAGTTTGACCCAAGGCCTGCGTTAGGCAAGGCAAGGCTTTCGGGGAGCTCTGAGCAAGGCCTGCGGGGGCAGACCTTGCTTTGCAGTGTCTGCTGGTGCCCCAGCACGCTCAGAAGAGATGTTGCTATGTTCAGTAGAGTTAGCAGCAAGGCTGGAGGGCAAACTCCCAAAGCCCTCATGGCTGGGAAATAGGCAGTGAGTTGGCACAGGCTTGTGAATACGTGCAGTTTGCAGCCTGGGTTGAATCTGCACTCTTTGGAGGCAGGCCCATCTCATGTGATGGTGACTAACCCCATCTGATCTTCCAGGCAAGTGGTGACTCGATGCCAGCATTATGAATTATCCAGGGCAAAGCAAGGTCAAGTGTTCAGGTAACACAGGTGTTCTGAAATAATCCATATTACAGTACTGACTGCAAGGCTGAGTGATTAGAATCACAGAGTTGTCAGGGTTGGAAGGGACCTCAAGGAGCATCCAGTTCCAACCCCCCTGCCATGGGCAGGGACACCTCACACTGCAGCAGGTTGCTCACAGCCACGGCCAGCCTGGCCTAAAAAACCTCCAGGCAGGAGGCTTCCACCACCTCCCTGGGCAACCTGTGCCAGTGTCTCACCACCCTCAGGGGCAAGAACTTCTTCCTAACATCCAATCCAAATCTACCCCTTTCTATTTTTTTTCCATTCCCCCCAGTCCTATTACTCCCTGACACCCTCAAAAGTCCCTCCCCAGTTTTCTTGTAGGCTCCCTTAAGATACTGGAAGGCCACAATTAGGTCTCATTGGACCCTCTCTTCTCAAGACTCCATGGACCATGAGGAGTGTTTGTGATTTCTTACCTTGTCCTCCACTTTATTTTTCTCACAGCTTCCAGGCTTAGCTCCAGGAAAGTGGAAACAGCCATCACACACAAGTGGATGTGTCAAAGGACTCTCAAAATGGATCAGCAGGTTGTGTTCTCCTTATTCATAAGGACATGCTGTGTTTCACACCTATTTATTCTTCAATATTTATAGCCATCCAATGTTTTTCAGCCATTGGAGACATTCAAAATCCACCTCGATGATGCATTCCTGTGAGGACTACCCTAGGTGATCCTGGTTTGGCAGGGGGGTTGTACTTGATGATCTCTGGAGGTCCCTTCCAACCTCTAATCTTCTATGATTCTATGATTCTGTGATCCTAACAGAAGACACTATCATTAGCAAGCACCACTTAGGTGACTTCCTTTTGGGTTTTGGTGCAGTGGCAAACAATAAATGCAACCTGGTATCTGGGGTCACATGCACTCTGTCCAGTTCTGGGCTCCTCAGTTTAAGAAAGACATTGAGATACTTGAACATGTCCAGAGAAGGGCAGCAAGGCTGGGGAGGGGTCTGGAGCACAGCCCTGTGAGGAGAGGCTGAGGGAGCTGGGGCTGTTTAGCCTGGAGAAGAGGAAGCTCAGGGGAGACCTTACTGCTCTCTACAGCACCTGAAGGGAGGTTGTAGCCAGGAGGGGGTTGGTCTCTTCTCCCAGGCAACCAGCACCAGAAAAAGAGGACACAGTCTCAGTCTGTGCCAGGGCTACCATTCTGTCCAAAACTTGCTGTGAAGGATCATAGATTCAGGGCCTAATTACTTCATCTGAGAAGATGGACTGAATGCATGGGAAGAAGAGATCCTTCCGTTTCACCACACTCAATTTCAAGGTCAGTTGCAAAGTTAATCCTAGGGAGATTATGTTTTCCTGCTGCATGGCATCTGCTCCATGCTGGGTCTACCTTTGTCTCCTGAGAACTCCCAGGTCTTTACATTCTTCTCTCAGCACATGTTTGGGCTAATTCTATCAATAACTGAAATAAGGATTTGGGCAGAGTGATAGACTGTCAAAATTTGCTGTGGGAACAGCTGGTGAAATGACAGCCAGAGAGATGTTTCTGCTCCCCTCATGTTTATTCTGGGTACTTGTGGTGCTCAGCCATAGAATCACAGAATTATCAGGGCTGCAAAGGACCTCAAGGTTCATCCAGTTCCAACCCCCCTGCCATGGGCAGGGACACCTCACACTACAGCAGGTTGCTCACAGCCACATCCAGCCTGGCCTGAAAAACTTCCAGGGGTGGTGTGCAGTATAGAGCACATCTGACCCAGCAGCAGCTATTGCCTTGTGAGAAGGAAATGTTGGTTTTGGTTGAATCATAATGGGCAATGGAGCATGGTGTACAGCCTAGGAAGAGAAGCTGGGGCAGGTAGAGAAAGAGGGGTAACCTTGTGATTTGAATAAATCCTTGGAATCCAAAATTTGCAGAACTTTTCCTTTCCACAGGGAAGAGTGGCAAGTTGGAACGTTCCTCTGTCCCCTAGATGAGTTAAGGACTTGCCATGCTTACTCTCCCTGTTTGTCTTCAGCTTCTTCCCCTTCCCCCCTCCCTTTCCTTCTGTGCTATCTGATGAGTCAGAGTGGATATCACATGTAATTAGTCTCGATGGCTGTTCATGTTGGGACAGCTACCTTGTAGAACTCTTGTCAAGAGAAATCTGCCAGCCCAGCGACCTGCGGCGGAGCGCGGGGTGACCTGTGCCGCTCGAGAGACTGCTGTGCAGTTTGGTGCTTGTTGGGTGAAGAAGTGCGACCGCAGTAATTAACAGGAAGGTTCTGGAGCTGGGTACAGCCCATTAAACACAGCCTGCCCCTGTGAAAAGTCTAACCTTGGTAAATGGGAGTAGGTAGGCTGGGCTGGGGTGCAGAGATGAGAGAAGCAGGAGAGGGTGGGAGGGAGGCATGGCGTTTTTTGGAGGCCACAAAAAGAATGGCTTGCAGCTCTGTGAGAGAGAGGGATATGAGTTAAACCAGGCTGGCTTGCCTCCTCCAGCACACACGTGCTCCTCAAATACCAGGGGACTACAAAGGCAGCAAGTCCTTTAAAAAAGATTTGTTCTATAGGCTGCAAAGATGTGTGATTACCAGCAAGCCTGCACTTCATGGGAGGCAACTCTGCATGTGGGGCTTCTATGGAGTGCAAGTGAAGCAAAAAGATGGGAAGAGGGAAGGAAGAGGCCTGCTCTCCAAATGCCCATCTTTTCTATCAACAAATGTTGCCTCAG